>NC_135309.1:9678705-9986782 GCF_048772815.1 Callospermophilus lateralis | reverse complement strand
GCTCAGGACTGGTGGGAACACTGGCAGCCCCAGGGAATTGGCACTCAGACCCAAGGCACACAGATGCAGGCACAGAGTGTGTTAGCGGATCCTCCCAGGAGACCAGGAGCAGGCAGTGCCCACCTGGGAAGCATGGCTTACCAACCACTCACCATCCATGGGCCATAGGGGCTTGATTCAGAAAATGACTTCGCAGCAAGGAGAGCATTTTCCATAATTGTCCTGGAGATAAGGCTTTTACAAAAGGGAGGCTAAACCAAAGGAAACAGCCAAAACAGTGATGAAAATGAAGGTGGGAAAACTTTTCCAAAGAAGAAAATACTGTCCTTATTTTTGACGTTCCTCATCCAGAATGCAGAAGGTGCTCACATATTCCCTCAGGGATCTGGGACTGGGCAGCCATGATGTGCGGGTTTCCTGTTCTCACTTTCCCCAGGAGTGGGTGCTGCTGTCGAGGACTCTACAAAAGGTGCCGTGTGTTTGGTCATCAAAGAGAGAGCCCCCAGCCAGCTCCACTTGGGGATCAAGGGCCAGAGCCAGGAAGCATTAGGCTTATCAGCAGGTGGGTGCCACCCCTGGGTGATGGTGGGAAGTGGGAAGAGGCCACAGTCAGGAAAGGGGAGAAGGAGCAGTGTGGACATATGGGATGTTAAATGTGGGGGAAGGAGGAGAACTCATGCTCAGGGTACCATTTTGCCTGAGTGGCTGACAGGGTGGAGTACTGGTGGAAGCCAAGACAGAAACAGTCCCATCATGCGGTTCCCTGTGGAAGTTCCTTGGTAACACCTGTGCCTGGAAACAGCAATCATCATTTTGACTTCATCATCATTGAGCAGAAATGCTTTTGCCTTTCTAGCTTCTTTTTCTCAACCTCTTTATAAAATTTTACATGCTTCATATTTTCATGTAATTATTTTTTTAACTGATTAGCATTATACTACATGAATATATAACAATCATTTTTATTCTGGCATTGAATATTTGTGACTATGAAGAAAGTAACAGCCATGAAGATTTCTATGGTGATCTGTTTTGCTTTTTTTTTTTTTCTGATTAGTGGACATATAATCTCAGTCATCTTGGATATATACTTGTGACTAAAATTGCTTGGTTATGGGTAATGTCTATTTTTAAAAGAAACAGACATTTTCCAGAATAGCTTTAACACCTTATATACAAGTCAATGACACATCAGAATTCCCCAGTGCCCAAGGACAATGATAAGTCAGTACTTTGCTGAAAACACTGGAGTGAAGTTGTGCAGAGTGTGATCCAGCAGCTAATAAGCACAACCTGGCTGCAGTCACAGGGAAGAAAAGACACATTTGATGGAGAGTCCATGACGAAACCTTTATACCCACTGTCAATATTTTTACTCATGGGCATGTGCAATGGCTTCACCTTCATAGCTAAGGGAAAAACATAAATTCCCTATCAACTATACAATTTTTTAAAAGGGGGATTTTTCTCCAACTTACTTCCTAAATTCATTCAATATTGCCCTCCATTAAATTTTCTCAGTGAGTCAGTGTGTGTGTGTCCACGTGCACACTGCAGAACTTTTAATCATGTTAGAGAATAAAGTAGCTCCAAACAGACTTCATTTTTCCAGTTGTCTTCCAATTCCACAAATGAAATTGTTTGTGCTATAGAGTAACAGAACTTACTTAAAATGTGATAATTAAGTAATTATTATTGTTGAGCAAATACAGGTCAATAAAGCAAAATAGGTCAACTACAATAGAACTCATACCCTGATTACTGACTTAAGACAAAGGAGGCTGTGGGAAAACTCTTGTCTTTATGTGGAAATCAGCTGACTCAATTGAATATCCACATACACTTAAAGAGACTTATTTTGTAGCTAATCTCTAAAACCAGGTAGCTTTTTATCTTAACATTTAAGGTACAGCAATAATTTCAAGAAGATAATATAGGCAAATGTTATCAGGGTTTAGGTAAAGAAGTATTTTATATTTGAAAAAAAAAACACCTTGCCAAGCATGAAGAAAAATATTGATAAGTTAGAGAAAGATTTACTTTAAACTATACAATGCATTGAAATGCAAGCAGCTCAAACCAGCTGAAATAGCCACGTAGCTATGCTGTGAAAGAATCTCTACATATCTAGATTATGTCCCAGAGCTCAGTAAACAAGGCCAATTATCTTTTTTTTTAAATTTTAATGTTATATATGACAGCAGAATGTATTAAAACTCATATTACACACATAGAGCACAAATATTCACATCTCTAGTTGTACACAAAGTAGGGTCACACCATTTGTGTCTTCATACATGTACTTAAGGTATTGTTGTCCATCTCATTCCACTATCTTTCCTACCACCATGCTCCTTCCCTTCCTCTCCCTCCCGCTTTTCCCTTTGCCCTATCCTCCCATGCTCCCCACCCCCTTATGGCCACCACAGCCTTAAATCAGAGAAAATATTTGGCATTTGTTTTTTGGGGGATTGGCTAACTTCACTTAGCATTATATTCTCCAACTCCATCCATTTACCTGCAAGTGCCATGATTTTATTCTCTTTTAATGCTGAATAATATTCCACTGTGTGTGTGTGCGTGCGCGCGCGTGTGTGTGTATGTTTGTGTGTGCGTGTGTGTGTGTGTGTGTGTGTGTGTATACACATACCACATTGTCTTTATCCTTTCATCTACTGAATGGCATCTAGGTTGGTTCCACAATTTAGCTATTGTGAATTGTGCTGCTATAAACATTGATGTGGCTGTGTCCCTATAGTATGCAGTTTTTAAGTCCTTTGGGTATAAAACCAAGGAGTGAGATAGCTGGGTAAAATAGTGGTTCCATTCCCAGTTTTCCAAGGAATCGCCAGACTGCTTTCCATATTGGGTGTACCAAGTTGCAGTCCCACCAGCAATGTATGAGAGTACCTTTTTCCCCACATCCTCGCCAACACTTATTGTTGTTTGTATTCTTAATAGCTGGCATTCTGAATAGAGTGAGAAGAAATCTTAGAGTAGCATGGATTTGCATTTCTCTAATTACTAGAGATATTGAACATATTTTTCACATATTTGTTGATTGATTGTATATCTTCGTCTGAGAAGTGCCTGTTCAGTTCCTTGACCCATTTATTGATTAGGTTATTTGTTTTTTGGTATTAAGATTTTTGAGTTCCTTATATATCCTTGAGATTTATATTTATCTGATGAGCATGTAGTAAAAATTCGTTCCCATATTGTAGGCTCTCTATTCACCTCACTAATTTTTTCTTTTGCTGAGAGGAAGCTTTTTAGTTTGAATCCATCTCATTTATTGATTCTTAGAATTAATTCTTGTGCTTTAGGAGTCTTATTAAAGAAGTTGGGGCTTAATCCTAGTCCAATCATCTTGAAGCGTCACTTCACAGCATTGTTAGTTAGTGTTGGAAAGGTCCTCAGCCTAGCAGACATGAGCAAAACTCAAATGATGTCCACTTCAAACTCAGAAGGTCTCAAGTTAATAAGAGAAAATAACAAAAATTGCCCCATACATAAAGGAGAGTCTTTTACAGCTGGTTGGGAAAGCCATTGTAGGAGACATTTTTGTATAATCTAAAAAATTAAACTCCACATTCTCTTTGTCCTGCCAATTTCACTTCTACATATAGATGCCCCAAATTTGCATAAATATTTACTGAACACATGCACAAAAGTGTCTGGAGAGCATCATTTCTCTCATCACAAAAATGAAAACTAGTCTAATATCTACTTACATTGGAACAGAATGAACAGGTAATTTTGCACCAAATCTAACATTTAGGTACCTATTATTATATGGATGAATTTCAGAGATACAATTCTGGAGAAAATAAAAGTAAGACAAATGTAGCACATGCTGTCTGATCCCATTGACATGTACTTCACCTTATTAGGGAAACTAAAGGAAAAGTTAGTGCTTGCATTTTCACAGGAGAGGCAGAGTTCTCAGAGGTGTACTCATTACCCTCCCTGCAGCAACCACCAAGGACATGGCAGGGATTGACTGCTATGGCCTGGCTCACCTTGGGCAAACTTTTCTTGGCCTTGTTGACAGATTCCTGTGATTGCTACATGGAAGTCTTTGTGAAGCCATTTTCTGCCTACCATGTTGGCATTAAGTTAACTTTGCAATTTTAAATAAATTCAAAGCCAGTTTTTAGCAAGACCAAAGCTCAATTGCTAATCCCCCCTCAGCTCTGGATGCCTCAGGCTGTGTTCTCTAGCCATGAGTACTCCATTTCTCACCTCGACAATCTGTACAGCAATTGGTAGGTGAGTTTACTTTGGCATATGCAGTTCACTATAGCAGTATTGATTCTTTCATTTCATTCATTTATCTATTCAATGAAATTAAAATTGAAACTACTTCAATAGTTACTTAAATCACATTACAAATATTTCAGCAGAAATAAGGAGATTTGACTTTAAAAGCAGACTGTACCCATGTGCTCTGTCAATCACATTCTGCATCTGATTGGGATTGGACACTTTGCTAAAAGTCAACATCTACAGGTAGGAAATGTGAGAGCTCTCCTCAGCACTGTTGCTGTTATAATGGATGTTGTTACCTAGACACAAAAATGCAAACATACACATAAAATAAAACTCTCTTTCATAAATGCAAATTGGCACCTGTACTTTAGCATTGATTCTCTTAAATTTAGTTAAAAAAGGGCAAAAAAATTAGCTGAATTCTACCCTTGGCTTCATTTCATTCCAGTTATAGTTTTTGACAGTGGTTGGTGTCAGTGGTTTAGTTTTTAATCTTCTCTTCTATTGGAATTCAGAAAAGAAATACCAGGATCCTATAACTTCACCCATAGATGTGTTTTAAAATCATGACCTTTTCCTAGGACACTTATTTACATTTTCTTTTTACTCCAGAATGAGCCTCTATTATTTTGTGACTCATAGCTTTCTGAAGCATACAAAGTATGTCAGAATCCTGGGAATCTTTAAAACACCCCTGAAATCTAAACCTCTTTGACCCTGAGGTGTCTCATCACATGGCTCTGGCTAATGAGAGTGCTTCCAGCCCCTGTGGGTACAGGTCACACACCCTGTAGCTGTGCATGGGCACTGATATACTCCAGCTGGACAAAGCAGCAGCAAGTCACTCCTGCAGCCCGAGGGAACTGTGACCATGCTTCTCACAGAGGACGCAGATGCAGCCTGCTGCAGTGAGTGTCCCCTCACGTGGGTAGGGGATGCCAATCCTAGCACTTCATGCTCAACAAGTTTGAGAAAATCCTCTGTTCCTTGCTGTGCTTGTTACCCCTGGAGAGCTGCAGTGTGTGCTAGCTGGTACTCACCAGCTGGATTCTTTAACAGCCCATTGATTCCCTCAAATAAAAGGTCTGTATGATATTATTTGTTACAGAAGATCATCTCATTACACTGGGTAAGAAACTTAACATTTTAATATCAAATTTTGGCAATGAGTCTGAAAAAAGTATAGAGCTTTGTAATGTTTTGAACAACTAATAATAAAAAAAAATGAAAAAAAATGTATTCTGCTCTCATATATACCTAATTAAAATAAATAAATTTAAAAAAATGGAAAAAGTATAGAAAAGAAAATTACAGGCACTGCTTTAAATTTCCCATGATTACCCAAAAGCTTTTTAAAAAGGAAGAAGGGCAGGGGAATGCTGTGCTCCTCACAGCATTGCAAAGACATGGAAAAAGCAACCGTTTTCACATCACTCTAAGAAAAAGCTATGGAAGCAGATGGAAATGTGGGTAAGAAATCTCCAAACCCATGAAGTCAGAGGGAAGAAAGAAAAAGGAAATCTTTGTTTTTCAGGATAATACATTTTCCCAACCCTGGGATTTGAGCTTCCTTTCCTCCTTTTAATGGCATGTTGTATTTTATTTGCCAGCAGAGTTAACACTTTATTACTCTTTTAGCAACACTTTGTATCCATGATCATCCTTCTAGAAATGAGTCCCAAATAATTCTATTTGCATAGCTTTGCAAGTATTTTTGACTAGTGTCAGCTTACTTCATTTGTATAATATAAATATATAGATAGTTAATTTTAGTAAAGTCACACATTATCATTTCTTACAGAAATAACTAACTGGGATTCATTTTATTATTTGGAGAATTCATTTGCTCTTTCTTTGAATTTAAATGCTATGTAATGCTGACTGGAAAATTACATTTGTAATGGCAAATCACATTTATATACCCATTCTACCTTCAAAAAGTATATAATAAATCCCAATCTCCTTTGAAAAGTTAAGTGTTAGTGATTTTTATTTTAAAATGATTTAAACACAAGTAGAAACTTTGTAATGAACTGAAAAGTAATGAGAGTTGCTGAATTTATTCTCTAAAAACTCATAAACCTCTCTTGCATGACTTAAGCAAAAGGATCACTGAAGTTGTCCTATTTCATGTGACATCTTATCACTTTATTAAAGTAAAAGCTGTAACGTCTGCTGTCAAATGTCCATTAAAATCACATAAATGCTCAGGAAAGTGTGTGGAAGTGCAAGGCGGCCACTGAAGTGTACAGGAATAAGCAAAGTATGCTGCCCACAGCCAGTGGGGCACTAGTGACCCTCAAGAAGGAGGGAACTCTGACACACCAAGCAGCACCCTGGTGTCATGGACACCAGGTAGTGCAAACAGACAAGGGTAGGAGTAACTTCCTCTAGGTGCACTTCCTAGAGTCACCGATTTATGGAGAGAGAGAGAATGGAGGCTGCTAGTGGCCTGGGAGAAGTACAGGGAGTTCTCTCTAATGGTGCATGGTTTCATTTTGGGGAGTTGAAAAGAGTTTTCAAGGTAGACACTGGTGAGGATTGTACCGATATGTGAATAAACTTAAGGTCACTGTGTCACTGTTCACTTAAAGATGTTTAATACAGTGCAAAAAATTAAAGGAACTTGCCCAACATCCTAGAGTTACTGAATTACATAATGATTTCTAAACAGGTCTAAAGCTTAGTCTGTCTTTAACACGGAGAAGTTGGAGTAAGGAAGAATGGGTTAGGGTTTCCTCCAGCCTTGGGAAGCCAGTGAGAGCCATGGCCAGGGTTTTCATGTGGTCACCAGGCACACAGATCATGCTTCAGTGATTCAGGGGTGTGAAGAGCACAGAGATTGGCAGGTGAAGACATATTTGACAAAGAACTATGTCCACAGGGTGGAGCAATCCAAGGCAGGATGCTCTCCAGTCATGACTAGCATTTGGACTTAGGGTGGATCTTGGCACTCCCTAAGAGCTGCACACCTTCTGCCATGTGAGTATGATGAAACAAGCAGCATCCCTGAGGACAGACTAGTAGCCATATCTGTCCAGTTCTGGGCTTCTTCATCTAGTTCTAGCAGGAGAAGATCAAAGAAAAAAATTGATTTAAAGATTTTGATTCTATGGGGAATGAGGAAGAAATTAATGTTTCTGCACACTTTTGTAATAAAGAACCAGATTTTTCCTTACCCAATAGATAGTGCATCTTTGAATCAATACAAAGCACTGTTGAAGGATTAATGAGAGAGTGCATTGAGCAATAGATCTCCACCCTAACTAACAAACTCAAATAACACTGATTACCTTAAGTTTAAAACTGTGGAAGTGACTAAGGTACTACCAACTTCACATGAAGTTATGCTTCTGTCTGCAGACTCTGTCCTCCTGCCTTCTAGATCTGAGAAGGTAAGCCCTCCAGTTTTAGAAAGGGCTTTCCAGATTCAGTCAGCGTCAGGGAAAACATCATGATTTTGGTAGTTTAACCAAGTTTCATGTGTTTTAGATTTGGAATCTTCATTATTAAGTATATCATTTTTTGAAAGTAAGATATTGATAATTCATCTCTAAGAATATTGATCATGCAGGACACCATTAAAGCCTCAATATGAATGACACACGTACAGCATTTCCTGCTCACCTATTTATTTGGGCACCAATTAACTAAAAAAGCCTCTCTTGCATGTCAGTTGCAACTTCTCAAGAATTAGGATTTGGTTTGCCAATTAATCAACACTCAACCTATGAGGCATTTATCATGTGAAACTTCAAAATGACAAAAAAAACCTTTTAGTTAATTTTATCTTGACTTAAACATGTTTAAAAAGTAGATGAACCCAGGCGTGGTGGCACATGCCTGTAATCCCAGCAGCTCGGGAGACTGAGACAGAAGAATTGCAGGTTAGACACCAGCCTTAGCAATGGTGAGGCACCAGGGAACTCAGTGAGACCCTGTTTCAAAATAAAATACAAAACAGGGCTGGGGATGTGACTCAGTGGCCGAGCACCACTGAGTTCAATTCCCAGCACCAAAAATAAAAACAAGAAGAAAAATGAGAGATGAAAGATTTGAAATAGGTTCCATTATTACACATGTGATTATTTAGAAGGATATAAATAACAAGGGGCATTTTAAAACATTAATCTCTCTCCTATGTTTCCACTGACAGTGTCTCTTCTGTTGTTTGAAATCATGGAAAGTGGGAACACCAGTTCCGACTTCATTCTCCTAGGTCTCTTGGGCCACTCCAGAGCCCAACAGTTTCTCTTTGGGATGGTTCTGACAATAGCTTTCACGGCTCTAGTGGGCAATGCCCTCATGATTCTCCTTATTCAGTGGGACCTCCGGCTCCATACGTCCATGTACTTCCTTCTGAGCCAACTGTCCCTCATGGATGCCATGCTGGTTTCCACCACTGTGCCCAAAATGGCTGCTGACTACTTGACTGGAAACAAGTCCATCTCCCCTGCTGGCTGTGGCTTGCAGATCTTCTTCCTTCTCACTCTGGGTGGTGGGGAGTACTTCCTCTTTGCAGCCATGTCCTATGACCGCAATGTGGCTGTATGCCACCCTCTGCGCTATCCCATGCTCATGAGCTGGCCACTGTGTCTGAGGATGACCATGGGGTCCTGGTTCCTGGGAGCAGCTGACAGGCTGATGCAGGCAGTTGTTTCCCTGGGCTTCCCATTTTGCAGCAGGCGAGAGATAGACCATTTCTTCTGTGAGAAATTATATATATATATAATATATTTATATATATTATATATATAATATATATATTATATATATATAATGTTAATTCCCATTAGTTAAAGATGTGCATGAAATATTTGGGAAAAAATTTTTTTATCAGTCTATAGAAGGAGTTAGTGTAGAAGTGAAAATAAAACACTTGCATCTTCATTTTTAAAAACTTCACAAAGGTGCAAAAAACACAATGCTTTCTAGACTCATATGGGCAGATCAGAACTATTATGTCTAGTTTTCCTAGATGTACTATCATCTCGTGGCCGTGCTTTCTGCAAAATTGACATAGCAGCAGTTCTCTTGATGTCTACCACAGCATCCAGCTCTGTGCACCTGGTAGGGGTTTGTGGAAGGGGAATGGTAGGCGTTTTTGGAGTCTGAGGGTTCACAGAGTCACTGCCACCTTCCAAGTCAACCTGCATGTAATTGAGCTGCTTGTGTTCTAAACCTGGGCATCTGATATCAAAGTTAAAGACTGTCGGTGTGTACAGTCCCAACTCCTTGAATATTCTATTTTGTGAGTGCTTCCTGGCACAGTTATATTCTCTGTATTTACATTATTATGCATTGGATCTAGATTATCATGGTAGCCATTGAGACATGGGATCTTTGGTCCTAAATTGTCATCTTCATCCCTACTTAGCTTGCTGGCTTCCAAACTGGAGGCAAAGATGGCAAATTTTTATAGTTTAATAATGCAGCTCTTCCCTGGGCTGAGTTTTATATTCAGGGTATCTGAGGTACTGATAGATGTCAGATGACCTCTCCTGACCCCTGAGGCTCTAGGATAGACAGCCCGATTATATTTTCATATACTAGTTTGTTAACAGAGGTGCATCCCTTCAGTTTTTCACTGTCATAGCTAGGATCCCATTCTGTGTTATTTGCATCAGTTGCTTAGTGCCTCACAGTTACTGAGGCTGACTTTGAACTCGCAATTCTCCTGCCTCAACCTCCTGAACCACTGGGATTACAGTGCCTGGCTCCAACCCCAATTCTTTATCCAATGTTTTACATTATTAAAAGCATTTGCCTCGGGGCTGGGATTGTGGCTCAGCATTACAGCACTCGCCTAACACGTGCAAGGCACTGGGTTCAATCCTCAGCACCACATAAGAATAAATAAAAATAAAGGTATTGTGCTCAACTATAACTAAAAATATATATATATATATATATATATATATATATATATATATTTTTTTTTTTTTTTAAAAAAAGCATTTGCCTCAATAGCTTTGTGAGCTCAATTTCTAAAAGAAATTGTGGCTTCTGATTTGAGTTTCAATCAAGCCAACTGCATCTAGAGTCTCTAATTGTGGCAGATAAATGGGAATTTATTGCACATTTTTCTCATCAAAGGAACTTAAAAAAAGTAGTTGAGAAATTATAACAATAGTCTCAAATTTGCACAACAGAGACTTCCTCATGTAATAACCTGGAAATAAATAATTTCATGTGGCAAGATGTGGAGAAAAACCTAAAAAGGTGAACAAAAATATTAATTAGACTTTGGGGTAATAAGCAGGTAGAGAAGATGAAGATAAAGGGAAAAGAAAAAATCCAGAGAGTTAAGTTCGGCATTTGGGGACCTCTTGCTTTGGGAGCTTTTGCTGCTTATGCAAAAGACTGTTCTGGAGATACAGCTCAGGGGTAGAGCTCTTCTCTAGCATGTGTGAGGCCCTGGGTATTCAAACACCAGCACTAAAAAAAAAAAAAAAAAAAAAAAAAAACCCAAGAAGCTGAGTTGATTGAGTGTTGCTGTTCATAGCTCAACATAGCTCATAGACTACAGCGAAAATGTTGGAGCCTAGGGCCTGCTTTGGGTTGGGATTCTGAAAAAGATACTTCAGAAGTAAACCAGCCCTTGAAGGGTTGGTTTTATAATCCAACTTTCAATTATCTGGGTGATCCAGGAAATCCTAATCCCTTATAAATTTAGAAAAATCCTGATTCTGGTGCCCCTGTGTGCCTGATGGAAGCAAATAAAACTTCTCTTTGAATAAGGTAACATCACCCAAAGTCTCAAATTATTTCAGCAAAAAAAACCATTTTCCATATTTTTATTGGATGCATTATAATTATACATAATGGTGGGATTCATTGTTACCTATGTAACAATATAATATGACTAATATCATTCCCCAGTATTTCCCTTCCAATTTTTCAGATATATTGCTGGTACACAGTCACAGGTATCTAGACTCATGAGATGAGACATTAGAAACAAGAGCCAGGAAAAACAACAAATAATAGAAACAGACACATGGGAGTGAAACATGGTAGTCCCTGCCTGTACCCCAACTATTGTACTCCCAACAACTCAGAATGCTGAGGTAGGAGGATTGAAAATCTGAAGGCCAGCCTGGGTTATTTAGTAAGACTCTGCCTCAAAATAAAAAATAAAAAGCACCAGGAATGTATCTCAATTTTAGAGCACCAGTAGGTTCAATCCCTAGTACCAGGAAGAAAAAAAAAAAAGAGAGAGAAGAAATAAATAGTTACATGAAATCTACAGATAAGATCTTAGATACAGATTTTAATGAAATGCTTTTAAAAAAATTTTGTTCAAAGACATAAAGGTTGGGACTGGGGCTTTTTTGGCTCAATGGTAGAGTGTTTGCATAGCACATGTGAGCCACTGGGTTCAATTCTCAGCACCACATAAAAAATAAATAAAATAAACTTATTGCATCCATCAATTTAAAAAAAAAAGAAAAAAGATAAAAGACAAGATTGAAAATTTGGTCAAAGAACTGGAATCAATAAAAATCAAAAGAGTAAATATGAGAAAGAAGCAAACAGAAATTCTTGAACTGAATAATAAAAATGAATTTAAGAACTAAATGGATTGGTAAAAACAGTTGCAGCTGGAGAGAGAATTTGTGAAACAGAAGAAAAATATCTGGAATTAAACATGCAGAGAGGATAAGAATAATAACAGAATACAATAAAAAGGTTTACCATGTGTTTGGGCAGAATACCAGAAGGGGAGAAGAGAGAATATAGTAGAAAACCTAATGGCTGGGCTGGGATTGTGGCTCAGCAGTAGAGCGCTCGCCTAGCATGGGCAGGACCCAGGTTCAATCCTCAGCACCACATAAAAATAAAGGCATTTGTTGTGTTCATCTATACCTAAAAAATAAATATTAAAAAAAAAAGAAAACCTAATGGCTGACAATTTTTCTGAAATGACAACAGAATCAACCCACCAATTCAAGAATCACTGTGAACCACAAGCGAAATAGATAAGAAATCCATGCATATAAGAAAAGGTCAAGAAATAAAAAACAAAGAAAAAATAATAAAAATTGCTAGGAGTAGGGGTAACATATTACCTTTAAAGAACAACATTCAGACAGGCAGATGATTTTTTTTCAACATCTGCAATGGGAGCTAGAAGACTGAAATTAAATCTTCAATTTGCTATAAAAAGTAACTACCCAGGCTGGGGTTATGGCTCAGTGGTGGAGTACTTGCCTGTCATGCTTGAGGTACTGGGTTTGATTCTCAGCACCACATAAAAATAAATAAATAAAATAAAGATATTGTGTTTATCTAAACACAATAAATAAATAAGTAAATAAGTAAAAAAAAGAATTAAAGTAACTACCAATCTAGAATGCTATACACATCAGAAATATATTTCAATGCAAAAACATTTTCAAACAAAAACAGAAAGATTGTCACCAGCAGATCTTCCTAAAGGATCTTTTAAAGGATTTATTTCAGGCAGAATTAAAATGAATAAGATGGAGAGTGTTAAATGCAATGTATTATAAAGAACAACAACAACAAAGTGGTATGTGGGTAAATATGAATAAACATTAAGTGTAATCAGTAATGATAAAGTTACAAAAGTTAGCCAACTACAAAGTTAGGGATTACAGTCCACACCCTCATATTTAACTGTAAATTAAGTGGTTTCCAAGGCTTCCCTTAGATATGATAATTTGCCAGAAGGACTCACAAAAATCCCTGAAAGCTGTTGTACTTATGAAATTATGATTTATTATAATCAAAGGTTACAGGTTAAATAAACCAAGAGAAGAAATACATAGGATAGTGTTCAAGAAAGTACCAAACAGAGAATTTCTGGTTGCCCTCTCCCAGGGAAGCTTACCCGAACTTTGATGTCCAAAATCTTTGTTTTTGGGGTTCTACCATTTAAGCACAGTTGACTGCCCATAAAGATGATCAATGTCCAGTCCCTCAGGGTGTACCCTGCATATTATTAATCTAGCTGGCCCAAGGTCAGTAGTCAAAACAAAAACTCTCCCACCAGGAATAACTTCAAGGACCTAGAAGCCAACAGCATAGGCCAAATCTCTCTTTGGGCAAGGTGATTTCTTTCTTCCCTTTTCTTTCCCTGGGCCTCACAAATGCTATAAAGTCTGTCTACCACTGAGCTACATTCCCATCCCTTTTTATTTTTGAGATGGAGTCTCAATAAGTTGCACAGGATGACCTTAAACTTGTGATTCTCCTGCTTCAGCCTCAGAGTAGCTGGGATTACAGGCATGTACCACTTCACCCACTGGTTAAATCCTTTCTACATAAACATCTAACAGGTTTTTAAAAACTTCACCAGTGTGGCAGCCCCCTGAATCTTTGTAGGGCTTATATTCCACCTTCTGTCATATATGTCTGGCTACTTTATCTAGAATACCTGCCATTTTCTTGATCATTGGGTCCAATTAGTGTGATGTCATCAATATAGTGTTCCAGTATGATGTTTTGCAGAATGTCCAATCAAGGATTCTTCAAGCTTGCATTGTCTAATGTGGTAGCTATTAGCCTGAAGATTGTGGGCACTTGAAATGTGTCTAATTGAATTAAGATATGCTATAAATGTATAGAATACACACTTATGCCTTTGCCGTTCCATGCACTCTGACCTGACAGTTTCCTATTGCAAATGTTTGTGGCTCTTTGTGAGCTTCCTCTACCACCTGTAGTGCACTTGGCTTGTGCATAGAGAAGGTTGGGAGTGCTAGAGTCCTAACAACCACAGGTCATATTTCAAACTTGAAATGAAAAAAAAAAGAATGTAAAAATGTCTCATATTTTCATACTGATTACAGTGTCTGTTACATGGTCCCATAAGGAAATAACTAGAATGGAGAGGTCGATGACTTGAATCAGGACTTCATAAATCTTCACTCTAAGCACAGAAGCACAGAAGGTTTTGGTTCTCTTGTTTCAATCAGTCATATCTCAGATCCCATCTCACATAGTTCTTGAAAATTCCAAGCTTAGTTACCCTGGAAAATGATCTCAGCTCTTTCGGGGAAAATATTTATTATATATCCTTCTCATAGTTTCGTGAAGTCCTTCCTAAGGAGACCTGGCTTTCTTTTCAAATGATGTACTCTGGCCCTGAAAACTAACATCTGGGAACTTGGGAAGGAATGTGATTTTCCACTGTGACAGCTGACTTCTGATAAACTATTGATTGAAAAGAAATTATTTTATATATCAAGAATGCCCTAGTTGGCTGTCCATCTTTCTTCCGTTTAGGAATACTATGATCCATTAACCATATTTTATTTCCCTATGGGTCAAAGAATCCTGATAGGCTATTCTGCCAATACAGTTTGAGTATCCTTTTGGGACCAAGAGCAGTTTGGATTTAGGATTTTTTTCCCCAGATTTTGGAATATTTGCATATACATAATGAGATATCTTGGCAATGGGTCCTAAGTCTACATATGAAATTTTATTCATGTCTCATACACATAATATGAAGGTAATTTGAGGCAATATTTTTAGTGTACCTGCATTTTAATTGTGACCAATCATGTGAGGTCAAGTGTGGAAATTTTTCTTCTTGTGAGGTTAGGTTGAGCTCTCCCCAGGGCCTTTGCCATTCCAGAATCCAGTCATTCCCGTTGCTAGTAGCACCTCTCACTGCTCACTCAACCATCAAACCTCTCACAGAGGCCAGTGTCCTCTGAAGGCTTCTCAGGTCTTGCAAGTAAACAGTTCTAACATTCCTGACTCCTTAAACTTTCTGACCTCTTTCTTAAAACAGTGTCAAGAAAGTTCTGTCAATTCCTTCCTCATTTACTTTAGGCCAAATTAAATCCAAATAGTGTAGTAGGAGCCAGTTCTGGATATTCTGGCTGAAGTACAAGATCTTGAGTTGTGGGGCTGAAGTTGTGGCTCAGTCGGCAGAGCACTTGCCTAGAACATGTGAGGTACTAGGTTTGATCCTCAGCACCACATAAAAATAAATAAGTAAAATAAAGGTATTATGTTCATCTACAACTAAAATAATATTTCAAAAAAAAAGAACTTGAGTTGTGAAAGAAGAAGGCCCCCAAATGGAGGAGGGGGAACCCAGGCTTATATTTCAGCCCACTACAGTCCAGCTGTTTCGAAAGCAACCTTCATACATGAACCCCTGGTTTCTCCCATACACAGCACATAGCTTCTTTGACCAGTGTGATATTTTCTACCATAACATGGACTGACTTCCTTGCTTAAGTTACACTGAAACCTAGAAACAATCTGGAGTGAAAAGTCTACCTCCAGCAAGCCGAATGGCATCTTACATAATATCTATCTCCTCTGGGGAGAAAAAGGAGTCTAAATAAGCCTGTTAAGATTCAAGCTTTTCAGGCTTATCCACCTCATTGTCCCCATGTCACATTTCAGTCCCACTCATCCATCAGGGCACTAGCTTTGATCAGGAGAGCAGTAAGACTATATTGCTTTTTCTTTTTACGTTTATTTATTTATTGGTACTGAGAATTGAACCCAGGAGCACTTCACCACCAAGATATATTCCCCAGCCCTTTTTATTTTTTATTTTGAGGTAGGGTCTCACTAAGTTGCCCAGGCTGGCCTCAAACTTGCAATCCTGCCTCAGCCTCCTGAGTTGCTGGGATTACAGGCAGGTGCCACCACACCTGGTTTAACTCTCTTGCTATAACAGTGAGATTTTGGGTCTGATTGTCAGCACCCTTTCTGCAGCTACTTCCTAAATGCTTCAGAGAGGTGGGTATATAACTCAGTTGTAGAGTGTATATTTGGTGTGCATGAAGTTCTGGGTTCAATTTCTAGCACACATGCACCATCCCCTACACACACACCAAGAAAAAAAAAAAAAAGAAAGAAAGAAAGAAAGAAAGAAAAGATGCCAAATTAGCTCTTTGACTTTCACAATATATTGGCAATTGGATACTCTGAGCATTACATTTAATTTATCTACCAGAAGCCAGACTACTAGTCCTTAAAATTAACATTACTTTCCAGCTTTGTCTGTTCGGGCTGCTATAACAAAATACCAGAGTCCAAAGGGCTTATAAACAACAGAAATTAATTTCTGTTAGTTCTGGAGGCTAAAAGTCCAAGAGCAAGTTGTTCAGAGATTTGGTGCCTGGTAGGGATCACTTTCTAGCTCACAGATGATACCTGCTTGCTGAGGGCTCACATGGTAACGGGCAAAGACCTCTTGGGGGACCTCCTGTAGAGTCCCCTTCCTGAAGTCTCCCAAGGGCTCTACCTCCAAATACATCAGATGGTGGTTAGTATTTCAACATATGAATTTGGGGACAGGGGATGCAAATTTTCAGGTCATAGCACTTCCACCCAACTTAAGTGGCACAGATACAACCTATCCCCAAGCTTCTCAATTAATTATAACATATACCACAGGGAATTTCACCTTTATATATGTGTAGAAAGCACCAGTCAAAAGTAAATGAGTGAAAAGACAATGGAGGAGGGAGGAGGAGAGGGAAAGTGGGGGATTAGGAACTGAAATGGAGTAAATCAAGTTCCATGAATGTATGATTTTGTTAAAATGAACCCAACTGCCAGGCATAGTGGTTCTTACCTGTAATCCCAGCAGCTCAGAAGGCTGAGGCAGGAGGATCACAAGTTCAAAGCCAGCCTTAGCAATGGCAAGGTGCTAAGCAATTCAGTGAGACCCTGTCTCTAAATAAAATACAAAATAGGGCTGGGGATGTGGCTCAGTGATAGAGTACACCTGAGTTCAATCCCTAGTACCCCCCCCCAAAAAAAACCTCTCAATTTCTATGTATAACTCTAATAAAAAAATTAATCAAAACTGACAGCCTAATTACTTTTGATGCTACTTCTTGCAAGAGATTATTTGTACCTCTACTCACCACCAGTAATAATAGTCTTACTGCTGTCATACTGATTGCTATGGTCTAAATGTTTGTATCCTCCCAAAATGCATGAACTAAAACCCATATAAGAGAGGTCCCAGAGAGACCCCTTACTATTTCCACCACAAGAGGACACAGATGCAAGGTACCGTCTATAACCCAGAAAAGAGACTCCCCCAGACACAATCTACCAGCACTTTGATTTTGGAGTCCACAGGTCCAGAACCATGAGGAATAAATTTCTGTTGTCTACAAGCCATCCAGACTTGGTATTTGGTCATAATAGCCTAAGACACTGGTGAATAGACTAAGACATAGGTGAATAATCTAACCTCCAAATCCTAACCCTCTTTTGGAGCCACTTAGTGCTTAAGTACCTAAGTGCCCCAGAAAGCAAAACCTAAGATAGAGGGCTCAAAGCAAAGCCATGTTAAGAAGCCAAGTCCCAAAGAGAAGGAAGGAGAAATAAGGGGAGTGAGCCAGGCAGGAGGGAGATGCACAATAGTTATTGAGTTGGTCACCACGAGGTGTAAAGATTACCGGATCTGCAGGAATGTTCCTCAACAACCTGTATAAACCAGGAAGTGTTTATCCACCAGCTCCCATTGATCAATGATTTACCCCACAGGGCATTAATTCTTGCAATTCACAGGTAAAAATATACCTCATGACCTGTCAATATGGAAGTCCAGAGAAGGGGAGACATACATAGTAGGGGAGGGAGGTGAGGTACTATCAGGTTACCCCTTCATGAAGCCATGTAGAGCCAATACAGAGTTGGATACAGAACCAGATGAGATAGAGGGAGAGGAGTGGGAACAGTGGGCAATACTCCCACTCCAAACAGCAAGTTCAGGGTGTCCCTGAATGAAGCCAAGGGAATATGTTTGTAAAAATCACAAGGTTAAATGGATTCCAGGGATTGAACCCAGGACCTTGTGCATGCAAGGCAAGCACTCTACCAACTGAGCTGTATGCCCAGCTCTCCAGGGAATCTTTGCAGCTCATGAGTTTGCCATATCTTTCACATGCTTCTGGGAGACAGGGATCAGAAGAAGCTGAGTAAATGAAATGTTAGAATAATCTGTCTTGATTGTTATGTTTTATACACACACAAGGGACAATTGAGTCCTGCCTAACTTATCAGGAATTGCTGAGTTTCCAAAGTCAAATAAGTTGCCATGTTTGTAGTCCTTGCATGGTCCTTTTCCCAGGATGTCTCAAATATATTTCTCTAGAGGACACTAGAATGAATGATTGTCAAAGCTAGAAGAGATCTTAGCAACAGTCTCACATAATTACCACCATCTATGGATCAGAAAACTCAACCCTTTCACACATAATGATAGCAACAGTAATGACCACCACAGTGATAATAGCACCTGTCACTTGGGGCACCTGCTAGACATAGTTTTGTTTGCTGTTTTAACTTAATCCCTACGATAGCTTTCATTTTGCAGATGCAAGAGTCTCAAATAGGCTTTGGTCTAATCATTCTGGGTAATTATAATGAGCAGCAGTGTTAAAAATGTAGATACGAAAGTCTAAGTTAGTGTTTTATTCGATTTTTTTTCCTCCCTAAAAGCAGACTACTGAGCCTAAAGCTTTATAATCCACCCTCTTACCCGCTCCTTTACTTGCCCACGATCCACAATTATATTAAATGACTCTGGATGGCATTTCAGCAATATTCTATTATCAGGATCATTTCTGAGATTCTAAGTATCCACTAAAAAGATAGAGAGGTAAATCTCTCCTTGTCTAGTGCACACAATATGCCAGATATTGTCCAAGGGACTTTTCATTTCATTAAACATAATGTTGCATTTAATTCTAATGACACCTGGGATGGTAGATATTATTATTTGCCTCATTTCGTGAATGAGAAAACAAGTCTTCTGAGAGGTTAAATAAATTGCCTAAGATCTTACAGCAAATAAAAGGAAGAGCTGAGGATTGGAATACAGTTCTATCTCCAAAGCCCCTTTCTTTATGCCATACTGCATAAAGATTTGGTTTGGCAAATCTGGTGGTTAAGGGACTGACATTTGATGAATGACATGTGTAAAATAGGAAAATCATCTACCTCCTAGGGTGGTGTTCCATATAAAAACAGTATGTAGGAAGTTCCTAGAACAGAGTTTGGCCTTTTAAAAGGTATTCAACAGATGGGAGCTGCTATTGCTGCTATTGTTGAAATGGTTTTATTACTTTGGTTATTGATTTATATCGAAGGTCTACCCCCACTCCATGCATGCAAGGCCCTAGGGTGAATGCATAGAAGATTATATCCTGTTGCTGCCCTTAAGAAGTACAGATTAGTAGAGGAGGCACATACCTGAACACAGAACTATGCTCAGAGGGTCTGATAGATAGGAAGCAGCCACAAGCCTAGGGCTCTGAATTTTTCACCCGGGTCAATACTAAATCAGTCCTCTAGGTGGCAGCAAAAATCCCAATATAAACCTCTGCAGGGAGCTGGGTCCTTTTGTTGTTAATGACAACAGCAAACAGAAATACACTTGAGTTACTTAAGATCCAGGCAAGTAGCAATGGCAGTTTATTTCATTTTTTAAAGTTAAACAAATTTACATACAATAATTGAACATGTTTATGGGGTACACTGGGGTACTTCATTCATGTACACAATGTGTAATAATCACTTCAGAGCAATTGACATACCCATAACCTGATCATAACCTTCTGTTCATAATCTTCAAATCCTCTCTTCTATCTGTTTTGAAATCTACAATTAATTGTCAACCATAATTAGCCTACTGTGCTATAGAACATTAGAAGTTATTCATCATAACCAACTACACCCTGGTCCCTACTAACCATCATCTAACTAACCATCATCTACATCATTCCTCCCCCATCCAACACCCAGTCCTTTAGTATTTGAATGTTAAGATATATATATATATATATATATATATATATATATATATATCAAGGATGGAATCCAGAACCCCAAGCTTCCTTTTTATATTTCAATGGTTTATTTCAGTGCAAGCTAAATGTACCAAAGTGTTATTCCTATCTTATTGCTGTGATTGTTGGTCCCAAATTTAAACTACTGCATTGATTTCAGAAAGGTCTTAGATTGTACATTCTAGCCTCCTTTGAAGTGCAGATTTTCCCCTCAACTAAACTAGACGTGCACTATAACTTTAATATCTTTGTATCCTCAGTCTTTGGTCCAGAGCTTGTTGAAAAAATAAATGAATGAGTGAATTACCACAAGAACTACTTAAGGGTAGGCTAGGCATTGCCTGATTGGAGAAAGGATTTAAGTGTATGGAAACTTCAGTTTCACCAAACTTATTGCTTTCAAGCAACAGAAATCACCTTTGGCTCCCTTTAAAAAAATTTTAGATGTTGATGGACCTTTATTTTATTCATTTATTTATATGTGGTGCTGAGAATCCATCCCAGTGCCTCACACATGCTAGGCAAGTGCTCTCTACCATTGAGCCACGACCCCCAGCCCATCTCTGGTTCTCGTAAGCACAGAAGGAATTTACTTGAATGGCATGGAAATAGAATCATGAGGAAATGCTCAAGACTAGTACTATAGCACATATCCCTTGAAGGACCATGTATTAAAAGTTTGATCTCAAGTATGGCAGTACTGTGGGGTGGGAGAACCTTTGAGAGGTTAGGCCTAGTAGGAGGTCTTCAGGCCATTGGGGATATGCCCTGAAAGGGATGTTGGGGGCTGGAGATGTGGCTCAAGCGGTAACGCCCTCGCCTGGCATGCGTGCGGCCCAGGTTCCATCCTCAGCACCACACACAAACAAAGATGTTGTGTCCGCCGGTAACTAAAAAGTAAATATTAAAATTCTAAGAAAAAAGAAAAGAAAGGGATGTTGGGACCACAAAGCCTTTCTTTTGCTCTCCTTTTCTCCCTGTCCATGAGATGAGCTGTTTTGCTCGGTCACACATTCCCACACAATGCACGGTCACAGGCCCAAGCAATGGGGTCCAATTGATCATGGACTAAGACCACTAAAAGTGCTAAGCATAGTGGCACACACCTGTAATTACAGCTACTTGGGAAGATAATCCGAAATTTGAGGTCAGCTCAAACAATTTAGCAAGACGCTGCCTCAAAGTAAAATTTTTTAAAAATTGTTTTATTTTATATGTTCTTTTTAGAACATATATTCATGAGAGTAGAATATATTTTGGCAAGTTGTATATACGTAGAGTATAACTTACTCTATTTAGGATCCCACACTTTTGGCTGTACATTTTGCAGAGTACCCTGGTCGTGTATTCAAATACAAGGCTAGGAAAGTTATGTCAGATTAATTTTACTGTCTTTCCTGTTCCCCTCCCATTCTTCCCTTCATTTCCCTTTGTGTAATCCAATGGATTTCTGTTATTCCCCTCCCCAACCTCCCGTGTATTGGGTTAGCATGCAAAAATCAGAGAGAACAGTTGGCCTTTGGTTGGGAGGACTGGTTTACTTCATGTAGCTTGATGGTCTCCAGTTCTATCGACTTACTGGCAAATGCCATTATTTTATTCTTCTTTATGGCTGAAACTTGATGAGGTACTAAGTTAAGAATCTAAAATAGCTAGGTGTCTTTGCACACGCCTATAATCTCAGCGGCTTGGGAGGCTGAGGCAGGAGGATCAAAGCCAGCTTCAGCAACTTAGTGAGGTTCTGAGCAACTCAGCAAGACCCTGTCTCTAAATAAAATATAAAAATGTGGCTTAGTGCCCCTGGGTTCAATCCCCAGTATCCCACCCCCACAAAAATATAATCTAAAATACATGCTCATTCATCTGCTCCCTGTCCACTTGTCTTCCTCTCAGACTTTTCCTGTCCTGGCCCACAGTCCCCCACAACTTCAACTCCATAACCTGCAAATCCTCTTCAAAGCTTAAGCTCTCTGAGTAGCTCCCACATCTGCTTTGATTGAAACACAAATGTTCCTGAGGACAACTGAATCTGCTATCTTCTAAAAACGTAGAGCATGCTTCTTCTACACTTTTGTCAAAAGTTCTGCTTTTTTAAAACTTTAAACGTTGGACTTTATCACTCTCTCTTCTTCCTTATTACTTCATTATTCATTGAAATGTTATTCACCAGTGATGAAAAAAATGTTCAGCCATGTTTGTGACTGGTTTCCACATCCATGTGCACGACCTTGGCCACTCAGTGTATGCCACTCCTATATCCAGGGCAGCTTGGGCACTGCATAATCCATAATGGGTACACGGTGGCCCTAACTCTACTCCATGCTTGTTATTTGTCTGGTTGTCTGTTTGGATGCTGTAACAAAAACACCATAGTCTGGGTGGTTTAAACAAAAGAAAAGTATTCCTCATAGTTCTAGAGGCTGGGAAATCTAAGATCAAAGCATGTTTGGTCTCTGCTAAGGCCTCCATCCTGGGCCATAGATGGCACCTTCTTGCTATTTTCTCACTGGATGAAATGGTGAAGGGAGCTCTTGAGGTCTCACTAATCCCAGTCATGAGATCTCCACCTAATTACCTTGAAAAGGCCCCATCTGTAAACACCATTGCACTGGGAATTGGGTTATAACATATTAATTTGGGGGAAGGGGCACACCCAGTCTGTGACACCATCCATTCTCATCCTGACCTGGTCATCAGATACTATCCTGATTCTCTTAACAGAAACTCTTCTCTGGCTGGGTTTTTCAATTACTTTAATAAGATAAATTGGGCAACATCAAAATTCCTAGATTGTTGAACTAATTTCTCCCAAACATTTGGCTCTTCCCTTCCTTTATTTCTCTTTTCCATCAGCTTAGATCCCAGAATTCTGCCTTTGATTTTTTTAAAAGAGAGAGAGAGAGAGAGAGAGAGAGAGAGAGAGAGAGAGAATTTTTTTAATATTTATTTTTTAGTTTTCGATGGACACAACATCTTTATTTTATTTTAATGTGGTGCTGAGGATCAAACCCAGCGCCCCATGCATGCCAAGCAGGCATGCTACTGCTTGAGCCACGTCCCCAGCCCAGAATTCTGCCTTTGATACACACATACACACACACACACACACACACACACACACACACACTCCTAACCACCTCATGGATAACTTATACTCTTACTTTTCAGTGAAAATGCTATTGATTTTTTTTGTAGTTGTAGATGCACAGAATGCATTTATTTTATTGTTTATTTTTATGTGGTGCTGAGGATCCAACCCAGTGCCTCCTGCATGCTAGGTGAGTGCTCTGCTGCTGAACTACAGCCCCAGCCCTTGCTTGTTTTTTGAGGTACTGGAGATTGAACCCAGGGCCTTGAGCATGCTAGGCAAGAGTTCTACCACTGAGCTGCATCCCCATCCTTTTTAAATTTTATTTTGAGACTTTGGTCTCACTAAAGTTTTCCATACAGGCCTAGAACTTCCTTTCTTTTTTTTTTAAGAGAGAGAGAGAGAATTTTAATATTTATTTTTTAGTTTTCGGCGGACACAACATCTTTGTTTGTATGTGATGCTGAGGATCAAACCCGGGCCGCACGCATGCCAGGTGAGCGTACTACCACTTGAGCAACATCCCCAACCCCAGGCTTAGAACTTTCCATCCTCCTGTCTCAGCCTCCTGAGTAGCTGGGATTACAGGCATGTGCCACTATGCTGTTCTGAGAAAACTTCTCTGACTTTCCCCTATCAACCCCGCCCCCTCTTCTTTCATCCTTTCCTCCTTTTATAATAGAGTAGTTGTTGTTGCCTAGGCCAGGATTTCTCAACCTCACCACTCGTTGATGTTTTGGGCTAGATTAGTCTTTGGTGTGGGGACTGCCTTGTTCATTGTAGGATGTTTAACAGGATCTCTGGCCTCTATCAAGTAGATGCAAGTAGCATGGCCCCCAGTTGTGGCAACCAAGAATATCTTCAGATGTTGCCAAATGTTTGTGGGGGAGAACCACTAGCATATGCTCATGCTTCTACAAGTGCCTGGGACTCTATCACCCACTTCGTGCATACACAATAAGCTCAGGAGTCATGCAGTATTAACTATTATTTTCTCTCCAGGATGGTCAACAGCTCCCTCTCAACAAAATTATTTTCACAAAATATTTAAATATGCTGAAATTTCTCCATTGTAAATCAAACCCAAACCAAACCAAACCAAAAAACTCTCCTTCAATAGCACTTCCATATCCAGTCACCAGGGAGCCCCTCCCAGCCAATCTGGCAAGAGTTGGTTATGATCCTCACTCCCTCAAATATGACTCAAGATCCTGTCATTCTGCATCTGAAGCTTTCACAGAGGTACTAAGTGACTACCATGTCAATAAATACAGTGAACATTCTTCAGTCCCTGGATGTGAGGCCCATTGTAGGAGAACCACATTGAACTTGATCTTGACCTGGTTGAGTTTCAGATGCCTCAGAGGCATGCTCAAAATGTTGAGTGGACATTGGGGTAACAGAGCTAAAGTGAGAGGGGAGATCTAGGTGGGACATAAAGGCCTAGGTCTCCCATAGTGCCCAGGGACACACAGGTATATGTGTATATATGTAAGTAATGCCATAGGAAACATGAGTTCTTTGAGCAGGGTGAGGGGAATTTTAGTCAAGTTCTCAAACTTGAGGGTACATCAGAATCACACAAAGGGTTTTCAATAAATGCAGACTGCAGGGCCTCAGCTTCAGTTTTTAATTCAGTAAAAACCAAATAGGGGGCTGGGGATGTGGCTCAAGCGGTAGCGCACTCGTCTGGCATGGCGGGGCGCTGGGTTCGATCCTCAGAACTACATAAAAATAAAATAAAGATGTTGTGTCCACCGAAAACTAAAAAAAAAAAAAAAAAAAAAAAAAATTCTCTTTCTTTCTTTCTCTCTCTCTCTCTTAAAAAAAAAAATAGGGCTGCGGATGTAGCTCAGTGGTACAGGATTTACCTAGTATGCTTGAGGCCTGTGTTCAATCCCTAGCACTACAAAAACAAAACAAAACAAAAATCAACAAACCTTGGTGGGCTGGAGAATTTGTATTTTCATCAAGTTCCCACAAGATGCTGAAGGTGCTGGGCCACTTTAAGAACACTGGTCTAGAGTGCTGAAAGGGCACCCAGCCTCCCAATGAGACGCTCCAACATGGATTATCCAAGAGCGGAGGATGAAAGCTTGAGGAGACAACAAGAAGGAAGGATGGACCACCTGGTCAAGGCAGGCGGAGGGAGGCAGGGTACATCGAAGATGCTGAAGCCCCTGGACTACAACTCCCAGGGAGCATCGCGCCAGCTACCGCGCGCCCTCTAGAGGCGGCTGGAGGGGTAGGCGGGGTGGGGGGAAATCTCTGGGACCTTCGACAGAGCATCCGCGAGCGCGGTGAGCCGGGGCTGCTGCGAGGTGCAGCGGCACCGCGGAAGCCCAACAGGAACCTAAAGAGGTGGGTCAGTAGGGGCTGCGCCGGCTACTGGTTCCTTTAAGCCTAGTTGCGTTGTCTTCCCGATTTAAGCGGACGAGCGAGAGTCCGGGATTACGGGCGCAGGGACACAGGACTGCCCCTCTGGGAAGACGCGCTGCGTTGATAGCCGTGTGGCTCCGGTACCTCTTCGTGCAGCAGGTCCTGTCCCCAGTTGGAGAGGGACGTCATGCTCTGACCGACTCACTCTGGGAATGGAGGGACTAGTGCTGCAGGTGATAGTGTCAGGTGGCCGCCCCCTCCTCTCCGGGCTTGGGGAGGAGGTGGTTGGCATAGGATCCTCGGACTGAGGGCCAGGTGGCTCCCGAAGACTGTGGCCCTGGGAGGCATTCCTAACCCTTGAAGTGGTGGGACAGGTGCATGGGCGCTCCCGGCCTGGGATCCTGGGGCCCGGGAAGCCTCCTACATCCTCCTTGATGATGCCGGAGGTGTGTGTGTATGAGGAGGGGGGTATTGCCGTGTAGTGTCAGGATCTAAGACCTTGGCCATCCTCGCGTCCACAGAGCTCTGCCCCGCTTCCTGTCCCGTGGTGACCTCGGAAGGACGCCGGTGCCCGTCTCCAGGGTTAGATTGCGGTGCCACCGCGCAGTGCACCTGGTGAGCCCAGGAGGACCGTGTGGATGCTTGTGGGTGTCCCGGTAATGCAGAGCCTGTCGTGAGTGCAACAGTAACAACCACCATTCCCAAATGCCTTTAACAAAATTAGTTTTATGTTCTTATTTTTTAAAACATAAAGTTTGATTCCGAATATCTTAATTTTATTTTGTGGGAGCTCCATTTGCCAGCACGCAAGTTTATATAATAAGCAGTGTACGCTTTGGTGTGTGTGGGGGGAATTCCGGTGAAGGTGCTCTTCCTTGCCCTCTATCGGATGAATTATGTTGGACTGGTTGACAGGCTTATCCATTAGTAACTGCAGTAGCTGGAGGCAAGAGATAAAGTGTTTTTGAGTAGAGTCACAACTCAGCCCTTCAGAACGATTTTTGGTTTCAGCAGATTTTGGTTATCCAGTTTCAAACACTCATTTCAACGTTTAAGATGGGGATGGTGGGGGGGAATGAATTTGTCAATCCTAATAGCTTACTGTATAGAAAATAGCTTTGCATGATTAACTTTCAAAACAAGCAAGTTGAATATGTAGATCCGAAGCTAAGCCTGCATACTGAACTCTGCATATGTTTTAATACTAGTTTTTTTTTAAATTGGGATTTTTAGTTGTAGGTGAATACCATACCTTTATTTTATTTATTTTATTTTTCTGTGGTGCTGAGGATCGAACCCAGTGCCTCACACTTGCAAGGCAAGGGCTCTATCACTGAGCTACAACCGCAGCCCCTTAATACTAGTTTTAAGCTGATTAGTTTGGCTGTTCCAGTTAGATAATTTTGTTGTCTGGTAAGAGGCAACACCATATGTCTCTTTCTAATTTTTATGCTTCTTATTTCTTTTCTTCCATGGGTCATTCTCTCAACAGTGTTGACTTTAAAGGTTAAACAGGACATCTTCTTTGGCCTTAATTTTAGGGGAATGCTTCTCCTGTAAAATCACTAAGTGTGCTCTTATGTTAGTATTTATTCCTAAGTACTAAGAGTTTAAAACTTGGGGATGTGCTTTGGTCTTTTTCCAAATGCTTTTGTATAGCATTCATTGATATGACCATGTAGGCTTCCATCTTAAAATTACTAACATAAGTGATTATGCTGCTAGATTTTTTTTTTCCTCTAAAATCTTGGAATACTTTGAAGTGCACTTTTGGGTAGTTTGGTAGAGTCAATAACCTAACATTTTATTTAGGGTTGGCTATCTATATTTATAAGCAAGATTGGTATATAGTTTTCTTCCTTCCCCATTTTTGTGAGCTCATAATTAAGGTTTTGCTCTCCTTACTGATTAAGTTGGGAAACTTCCCATCATTTTCTGTGCTCTGGAGCAGAAGAATTATCTGTTCCTTGAAGTTTCACAGAACTTGACTGCAGACTGCCTGGGCTGCTACTTATGTTTTTTTTCTTCTTTTCCTTCTTTTTTCTGTTTTGGAGATTGAACTCAGAGCCTCACCCACGCAAGGCAAGCCTTTTACTACTGTGCTACATCTGCAGCCCTGCTGATGTTTTTTAGGAAGTTGATATCAGTATTTAACTTCCTTTTCATTTTTTTCCATAAACATTGATTTCTCAGGTTTTCTATTTCTTCAAAGTCAATTTAATACTTTCTATTTTTATAGAAAATCCTTAGCATTATTAAAATTTAATATATTTTAACATGATGTATGTAGTATTCTAGAGTAAGAAAATAAACTCGTGTATTTATGATGTTATCTTTCTTGTTAATATTAATGCTTTTTGGTGCTTTTTCCTCTCTTTTTATTGGTAAGACTTGCTTAATGATTGCTTATTTTATTAATCCTTTCAAATAACCAGATTTTGGATTTATTGATTAGTCCTATTGATTTTTATTCTTCTATTTCATTGATTTTTATTCTTTATCTTTCTACTTAATTTGAATTTATTTTAAGCTCTAATCTTTTGAATTGAAAGTTTGGACTAATCTTTTTGTATATATTTTATTTTTTAGTTGTAGTTGGACACAATATGTTTATTTCATTTATTTATTTTTATGTGGTACTGAATATCGAACCCAGGGCCTTGCACATGCTAGGTGAGCATACTGCTGCTGAGCCACAACCCCAGCCCCTGGATTAATTTTTTTTTTTAATTGTTTCAGGGCTGGAGTTGTGGCTCAGTGGTAGAGCATGTGCCTGGCATGTGTGAGACACTGGGTTCAATTCTCAGCACCACATATAAATAAACAAATAAAATAAAGGTCCACTAACAACTAAAATATATGTATATATATATAAAAATTTTAAAAATTTAGTTGCATCTAGACACAATACCTTTATTTTGTTTATTTATTTTTATTTGGTGCTGAGGATCGAACCCAGTGCCTCATACATGCCAGGCAAGTACTCTACCACTAAGCTACAACCTCAGCCCCAAGACATTTTGAGATAGTATAAAAACAAAGAATTTGTTGTCACTGAAGGAACTTCTAAAGAAGATACTTGAGGGAGAAGGAAAAGTGTTTTTGTTTGTTTGTTTGTTTTTGTTTTTTAAAGGTTAGATACAAGAAGGAAAGGAACAAATTTTAAAATAATTTTAAGCCAGGTGCGATGGTGCATGCCTGTAATCCTAGCAAAAAATTGTTCATCTACAATTTTTTTTAAAAGTTTTTAATGCCTTTATTTTGTCTGAATTCTTGAATTTTGGCTTCCCCATGTTTTTTTCCACTGAATTCAAATATATATATATATATATATATATATATATATATATATATATATATATATATATATTAAAAATATTTTGTAACTGGAAAGTGTTGAGATTTCTGTTTTGCCACACTAATGAAAGAAAAATAAAGATTAAAAAAAGAAATCTGGGCTGGGGTTGTGGCTCAGTGGCAGAGCACTTGCCTAGCACGCGTGAGGCACTGGGTTCAACCTTCAGCACCACATAAAAATAAAATAAAGGCATTGTGTTCACATACAACTAAAATATATATATATAATATAATATTTTATATATATATATATATATATATTTGTAGTCTAAAGAACTGTCAGTTTTTATAACTATTCCCAGTACCCTTAAATTGGGTAGAAGTTTAAGTTTCTTGGTTATAGTTCATGTTCTCTATCTCCCTAATTTGTTTTTCCTCTATTTGACCTATTAATTATGAAAGTTGAGAGTTGTGGTAAAGATTTTCACTGTGATTCTTGTACATGTTTTGTGTTATGCTTCTATTGGCTATGTGCATACTGATATGTGTGTGTGTGTGTGTGTGTGTGTGTGTGTGTGTGTGTGTTCACCATGTGTATATTTTGATTCATTCTATTTTTTGTGTATGTAGTATTGGGGATTGAACCTAGATGTGCTATACTACTGACCTACACCCCCTACTCTATTTTATATTTTATTTTTGAGGCAGAGTCTCATTAAATTGCCCAGGGGTAGCCTCAAACTTGGGATCCTCTTGCCTCAGTCTCCCAAGTTGCTGGGATTACAGGTATATACCACCACATCCAGCTATACATTGTATTTTTGAAGCTGTGTTTTTAAGTGCTTCGAGATTCACAATTTTTATATCTTCTGGTTGAATTGTACTTTAAAATTTTTTTTATATATTTATGGACTTTATTTTATTCATTTATTTTTATGTTGTGCTGAGAATCAAACCCAGTGCCTCACACATGCTAGGCAAGTGCTCTAGATACATCTCATTTAATTATTTTGCTTTTACTTCTATTTTTTCTGGTATTAATATTGTTATGTTTTCTTTTTGTTAGCATTTATCAGGCATATTTTTTCACTTATTTATTTTAAATTTTCTGTTTTGTTTGACTTGTTACTCTAGTGATTAGCTTCTAGCTACATTTTTTGCTTTACTTATTAATCTTTTGTAAAAATTGTAAAATATATGAACACAAAATTTACTATTTGACCATTTTTAAGTGTATAGTTTACTAGTGTCAAGTATATTCACAGTGTTGTTCAGAACATTTTCATCTTGCAAAACAGAAACTCTATACCCATTATCTGCTCCTCTCGCTCTAGCAATTACATTTCTACTTTCTATAACCATCTATTTTAGATTATTTTTTTGTGGGGGTGGGTTACTCGGGATTGAACCCAGGGGCACTTAACCACTGAGCCACATTTTTATATTTTATTTAGAGACAGGGACTTTCTGTGTTGCTTAGGACCTCACTAAGTTGCTGAGGCTGGCTTTGATCCTTCTGCCTCAGCCTCCCAAGCCACTGGGATTATAGGCATGTGCCAGAGCACCCAGCTATTTTAGATTCTTTTTTTTTTTTTTTAAAGAGCGAGTGAGAGAGGAGAGAGAGAGAGAATTCTCAATATTCATCTTCCAGTTCTCGGCGGACACAACATCCCTGTCTGCATGTGGTGCTGAGGATCGAACCCGGGCCGCACGCATGCCAGGAGAGCGCGCTACCACTTGAGCCACATCCCCAGCCCTAGATTCTTAACATAGTACCTCATCAAGGTTCATCTATCTTATATAACATGTAAGAATTTTATTCCTTTTAAGGCTAAATAATATTCCACTTTATGTATACATCACATTTGCTTATTTGTTCATCTGCCAATGGTGGGTACTGGTGCTGCTTCCAAATTTTAGCTATTGTGGGTAATGATGCTATGACCATAGATGTACAAATAGCTCTATGAGAACCTGTTTTCAGGATCATAAGCTAATTCAATTTTCGATTTTTTGAAGATTTGCCATAATGTTTTCAACAGAGGCTGCACCATTTTATACTTCCACCAGTGAGATATAGGGTTCTAATTTCTCCATATCCTGTCAACATTTGTTATTTTTTTTTTTTTGAATCATCCACTTAATGGGTATAAAATATTATAAAATTTTATCTTTTTTTTTTTTTTTGTGTGTGTGTGGTGCTGGAGATTGATCCCAGAACCTCACCATGCTAGGCAATTGCACTGCTACACACACCATCTGTTTTTTGTTTTTTAAATTTTTTCCAGTTGTAGTTGGACACAATACCTTTATTTTTATTTGTTTTTATTTTTATGTAGCGCTGAGGATCAAACCCAGTGCCTTGTAGGTGCTAGACGAGAGATCTACCGCTGAGCTACAACCTCAGCCCCTGTTTTGTTCTGTTTTTTTTTTTTTTTTTTTTTTTTTGAGACAGGGTCTTGCTAAATTGCCTGGGCTGGCCTTGATCTTGAGGTCCTTCTGCTTCATCCTCCCAAGTAGCTGGGATTTGAAGGGTACACCCCCAGGGCTGGCTTGAAATCTTTGTCTTTTAATAGGCATCTTTAAGCCACTTAACATTTATTTTGATTACTGATATTTGGGGGCTTATTCCTGTTGTTTTATTTCATTTTCTATTTCTTATTCCTTGCTAGCCTCCATTATGCATTTTTTGTTGGACTGAGTTTTTCTTGTTCCATTTTATATCTCTCAAGACATGTAAATTACATATAGTCTTCCTACTTGGCTGTGGTTAGATATTCATTTTTTTGGCAATTTTTCATTGAGAAACATATGTGCAAAGGTGTAAAAATTACAAATGTCTAGCTCAATGTATTTTGGTAAACTGAATATATATAATCAGCTTTCAGAATAAGAAGAAAACTTTTCCTATGCTCCCAAACCTGCTTTGTTCTGCTTACCACCAAGGATAACCACTATTTTGATGTGTATAGTTCTGTTTTAATTTTGTAGTGCCATGGATTGAACCCAAAGCCTCGTGTATCCTAGGCAGGTACACTACTACTGAGCTACACCCTCAGCCCCTCCATTTTGATTTCTAACACAATAGATTAATTTTGCATTTTTCTACTTAACATTAGAATTATACAGTCTGTATTTTTTTTTGACTCTGGCTTCTTTCCACCAACTTTACATTTGTGAGATTTGTCTATATTCTTGAGTGCAGTTGTGGTTAATTTCATTCTTTTTTTTTCTTCTTCCACATTTTTTATTGGTGCATTAAGTTGTACATAATGATGAGATTTGTCGTTATGTATTCATATATGTATGCAATATAGCAATATAATTAGGGCAGTATCACTCCCCAACACTTCCTCCCTCTCTCCCCCCCTCCCACCATGGTCCTTTTACTCTACTGATCTCCCTCTGATTTTTTGGGGGGGGTGGTAAAAGGGGTTGAACTCAGAGGCACTTGAGCCACATCCCAGCTCTATTTCCTCAGGGTCTCTCTGAGTTGCTCAGCACCTTGCTGTCCCTAAGGCTGGCCTTGAACTTGGGATCCTGCTGCCTCAGCCTGCTGTCCTGCTGGGATTTTAGGTGTGCGCCACCACACCTGGTCTCCCTTTGATTTTCAAGAAGTGATCTCACCATCACCACCTTTCTTTTCCTTTTTCCTTTGTACCTTCTCCATATGAGAGAAACATAACTACTCTTGACCTTCTGAGTTTGGCTTATTTCATTTTTGATTAATTTCATTCTTATTATTATATGTATCCGATTGTGTATATATTTATTATGTATGTATTCATTTTACCTCTATTGGCATTTGGGTTGTTTGCAGTTTGGGACTTTATGTAATGTGCTGTCGTGAACATTCTAGCACTTATCTTTTGTTGAGTGAATGTATGTTTCTGTGAGTTTATAGCCAGGAGTGCGACTTCATCATATAAAGGGTGTGTGTGTATGTATGTGTGTGTGTGTGTGTATATATATATATCTTTATTTTATTTATTTATTTTTATGTGGTGCTGAGGATCAAACCCAGGGCCTTGCATGTGCTAGGCGGGAGTTCTATGGCTGAGCCACAACCCCAGCCCTAGAGTGTGCATATCTTTTGTAGATAGCTTTCGTAGATACTGCCAGTGGCTTACAGTACTCAGAATGTAGTTGTGTTCATGGCCATAATTTTATTTGTTGTTTAATTATTTTTATTTTTAGTGATACTGGAGATTAAACTCAGGAACACTCTACCACTGAGCTACATTCCCACCCTTTTTTATTTTTAGACAGGGTGTCACTAAGTTGCCCAGACTGGCCTTGAACTTGTGATCTTCCTGCTTCAGCTTCCTGAGTTGCTGGGATTATAGGTATGAGCCACTAAACCCGGCTTTCATGACCATAATTTATTACAGTGAAAGGATGCAAAGCAAAATCAGCAAAAGGAAAAGGTTTATTATGGGGTCCACATCTAAAACCAGGCACAAGCTTCCAAGATTCCTTTCCCAGTGCAGTCACACAAGATGTGCTTAATTTTCCTAGCAATGAGCTGTGATAACACATGAAATGTTGCCAACTAGAGAAGGTCCCTAGAGAGTCAAAGCTCAGGGTTTTTACTGAGAGCTGATCACACAGGACCCCCTTTGCCTAGCACATTCCAGACTCCCAGAAAGAAAGCAGGTGTTCAGCATAAACCGAGTGTTTGCACAAATAGTTTAGGCACAATGAGTCACTCTGACCACTGAGGATAGTGGGAACCCCAGTTTCCAAATGCCTGCCAAGTTGGGTCAACCTCGGGTTCTTTAGGAATAGCAGCAATCTCAGACCTGCTATGTTTATGTTTTCCTTCAAAAGTTCCTTCTTATTTTTCTCAAAAAAAGATGGGCACTGTACCCAGAAATGACTTCTCCCAGCCAGATAAGTGTCTTTTGCCCTCTCACAAGGACAGAACAGCATTTATGTGAGTATTACAAAACAAACTGGGGTGGCATATGTCCAGCCTCGCGTGCCTGATGCCCCAGGTTTGCCAGCATTGTGGAAATACAAAATAAACAAACTGTGGTCAAAGAACCATTTCCTGTGGTCAAAGATACCAAAGCATGGCACGTGCTAAATAGACTTGAAGGTATAATCGTGAAAGAGCATAAAGGAAACACTCAAAAATTTACATTTATTTTTCCCCTTAATTGACGTTTAGTCACTTCAAGATGAACATCATCCAACATAGCCATCCCAAATTTCATTTACATCCTTTCCATAGAACCATCCTGATTGCAACCCCTTACTATTGAACCACGATGCAAAGAAAAGACCATTGACTCCAATTTAAACCAAATTAAAGCAAGCTTATATTGTGGACACAAGAGAGAGCTGGTCAGCAGCTGTCTCACTCAGAAAAACAGGGCCAGAGAACAGCAGCTGATCTGATTACAGGGAAGTTTTTATGGCACAAAAAGTGGGGTGCCTTGGGAGCTTACAGCTAACTGTGTTCTAGCAAGCGTGATACAAGGGCAGACAGAGCTTTATGATCTGCATTGTTTAACATCTCAAGATAGGAAGCAAACTCAGATTCCAACCTCAAAGTTAATGAGGAGTAGCTGGGATTTCAGGGAGGGTTGTTATCTGGTCAAGGAAAGCCGGCACGGATAAGTTCAAAGCACAAACAGGAATCCCAAGCAAGTTTTTAAAACATCAAATTATGGTCAGGCCAAATAGAAATCTTAGTATTTTACAGTAAAACAGAAATGAACCTTTCGTGATTTTGTGACGAGATGGCTCCCAATCTTAAAATGGAATTAGGTTGGGTTCATCACCTGCACCACTACCATTCCTGTAATCACTATTCCCCCAAACTCCTTCCAGGGTTCACATGACATTTCGTCACTAACTTCCCCTTCTGTGGTGGCATTACAGTTTTTATCACTTAACTTCTTGTTTGTATGAATTTGACCTCCCACCAGATTGAGGATTCCTTGAGGACCAAACAGCAAGTCATACTTAATTATACATCCTGTGTCTCCTTGGAAGGATGACATGCTTATAGTTGGTGCCTATTATCGAAAGAACAGCTAAAAGGGAGAAAGCAGTCTCTTCTCCATTCTATATCCCCTGCTTAACACGCAAATGAATTTTGTTCCGTGCCAAGGATGATGATACAAAGCACCGAGCTGAAATGAACTGCTTGAGTTGTCTGAGTTCTGTCTGCAGTGGGTGGCATAATGAAAGGTTTTTGTTTGAAAGACTTTTTGAGGTTATTGAACCTGAGCGTGGGCTTCCATTGTCAAATCATCTTTTCTGCCTTACTCTGTGGTCTGTTTCTGGTTTTAGACCTATTTGCTCCCTTTCCCCAGGCATGGTGTGGGGGGGCGGGCTGAGTTAGTTATATTCTCATTCTTTACTCTTTTGTCATCACAGGTCCGTGCAAGTCCCTCTCTTGCTTTGCTTGGTCCTGAATTTGTTGGTTCACGTGCCCTTTCATTCTGTGTGATCCCTACGCTCCACTCTCATTTCCTTCCTCTCATAGCCAACTATTCTGATGTGTTTCCTAGGTATGCTTTCATTATATGTATACTGTATTGTATGCATGTAATTTTAGTGTCATGTTATGGCCTTTTTTCTGTTTCTAAGTGGCATCACTCATCATCATGTTTATCATCACTCACGGTCCATTCCTGTTGCTTTGTGGCTCCCTGGTCTTCATATCTGCCACATTTTGCCTTTCTGCTCTCCTATGGATGGTGCCCAGATTTATTCCTACTCCCAGACACCACAAGAAATGTTGAATGAAACTCAAACATGTCTCCTTATGGGCTTATGTGAGAGTCTCTTTGAAATTTAGATCTAGGAGTGGCATTGCCTGGTCATAGTGTGTGCCTAAACAATTGGCCCTTCATATCTCTGGGTTTCGTGTTTACAAATTCAACCAATCATGGATGGAAACTATTTTTAAAATTTACATCTATGTTGAACACGTGTAGGCTTTTGTTCCTTCTGATTATTCCCTAAGCAACACAGTATAACAATTATTTGCATAGCATTTTACATTGAATTGGGAATTACAAGTAATCTTGAGAAAATTTAAAATACAGAGGAGGATATGGGAAGGGGCTGTGCAAATACAACACCACTTTTTGTAAGGGACATGAGCATCTGAAGATTTTGGTACCTGAGGGGCATCCTGGAACCTAGGCCCTGTGGATACTACAGGACAACCATGTACTGCCACCATGTTCTCCAGAGTGACTGCACCATCCTACATGCCCCCAGCAGCCCACTAGGATTTATTTTTTCTTCCTTCTTTTCTAGCTTAGGTGCAAGGTTATACAAAGTTTGAGTAACTCTTGTCTGAAACGCTTGGGGATTTTGGAATAATTGCTTAAACATGAGAGATCTCAGAGAGGGGACGCGCGTCTAAACAAAAAATTGATTCATGTTTTGTATACACCTTATACACATAGCCTAAGATAATTTTTTTTAATTTTTATTTTATTTTCAAAGAAAGAGTGAGAGAGAGAGTGAGAAAGAGGGAGAGAGAGAGAGAATTTTAATATTTATTTTTTAGTATTTGGCGGACACAACATCTTTGTCTGTATGTGGTGCTAAGGATGGAACCCAGGGTCTCGCACATTTGAGGCGAGCGCTCTACCACTGAGCCACAACCCCAGCCCCATTATTGGAGCATTTATCCGCACTCTCCAAAGATGATTATATAGCTTTTTCCTTTTATTTGTTTAATGTATTAGACGAACATACATCCAATTATCGGAACATTCAGGAAATTTCTAGACTAAAATCTATTTGGTCAAAATTTATTACTCTTTTAATGGTCTGCCGGACTCATTTTGTGCATATATTTAGGATATTTACACACATATCATACATGAACTTGGTCTATAGTTTATTTTTATGGGCTTCTACTGTTCTCTACCTGGGTTATTTTAGCCTCATAAAGTGAGTTGGCATGCTCTCATGTTTTCTTATGTTTTCTGGCACATTTAACTAGCATGGGACTCATCTTCATCAACCTTTGATTATCAGCATTCCTGATTCTATGTCAGAATTTTTTCCCCATCCCTGTTGTCATTCCTGCTTCCTACTTTTGGGTTGCTTACTGCTCCAAGTCTCAATCTACCCTAATTCTCCCTTTCCTTGATACCACAAAACCATGATCTCCACTTTCCAGTTTTATTGGGCTAAACTCTCACCTCATAGATTTTGCAGATGAAGTATCAAAAAAAAAAAAAAAAAGGCCTTTGCCTCTTTGCCTTATCCTGGCTAACTCTTCTGCTCACTTTATTTAGCTACTGCCTTCTAAGAAATCTTATCTGACATGCCCTGCTCCCTACCCCTACTGCCCAGTTTTGTGCTCAACCCTTGTCATCCTTTCTGGTAACTGCCTGCCCACTCATCTGTCTCCCCACTCAAACATTAACTTAATAGACAGAATTTGCATCCTATTCCTCACAATAATCTCAGCACCTGATACACAATTGGTACTTACTATATATTTATCAGCAGACTGTTATACTGATTGAGCACCCACCTCTAAGTCCAAAAATCCAAGATCTGAAATGTTCCTAAATCAAAAATTTCTTGAATGCCAATATGATGCCACAAGGAGAAAACTTCACACCTGATCTCATATGTGACAGTGGCAGTCAAACACAGATGCACCAAAAATACTGTATAAATTATCTCAGGGGCTGAGGATGTGGCTCAAGCAGTAGCGCGCTCGCCTGGCATGTGTGCGGCCCGGGTTCGATCCTCAGCACCACATACAAACAAAGATGTTGTGTCTGCCAAATACTAAAAAATAAATATTAAAAAAAAATCCTCTCTCTCTCTCTCTCTCTCTCCCTCTCTCTTTAAAAAAAAGAGAGAATTATTTATTTATTTATTTATTTATTTTTTGGTTTTCAGTGGACACAACATCTCTATTTTTTAATTTTTATTTTTCTGTTTTCTTTTTTCTGTCTTCCTATGGATTTTTTTTGAATATCTTTAGAATTCCATTTGGATTTTTCTGAAGTCTTTTTCTTCCTATCTCTTTGCATAATGTTATTAGTGGTTGCTCTAATTATTACTTTATATAACTTTTCAAAATCTGCAGGCATCAGTGTTTTACCACTTCAGTGAAGTGTAGAAACTTTATCTTTCTTTATTTTCCCTATTTATGAGTTTCTACATACTTTTAGGATCACAGTTATAATTTTTGCTTCATCCATTGAAGCTAATTTAGAAATCTTAAGATAGAAATTTCATTGTAAATACATAACTTTTTTTTAACATGTTATTTCTTCTGTTCTCATGTTTTTAAGTTCCCTCTTTCCTAATTTTCTTTCTGTTGAGGGCACTTTCTTTTGTGATTCTTTTACATTTTGAGGGGTGTTGGTTATTATATTTTTCAATTCTAAAATTCCATCAAAATATGTATCTTTTACTTCTTTATTATCACATTCATAATTGTTTTAAAGATGATGGCTTCTTAAAAATCACTATCAGATAATTCTGACATCTGTATAATCTCGGTGTTGGTGCTTGTTGATCTCTTCTCAATTGAATAACACTATACAACAGGAAGGGGAAAGGCTGCCTTCACTCTGCTGGGCAGGAGTGTGCTATGGTTTGAATATGCTCATCAAAACTAACTTTGCAGCCAGGCATGGTGATATACGCCTCTAATCCCAGCAGCTCAGGAGGCCGAGGCAGGAGGAACGCAAGTTTAAAGCCAGTCTCAGCAATTTAGCGAGGTCCTAAGCAATTTAGTGAGACCCTATCTCAAAACAAAATATAAAAGGAGCTGGGTATGTAGCTCAGTGGGTTCAATCTGTGGTTCCTGGGTTCAATCTTTGGTACCAAAACCAAACCAAAACAAAACAAAACAAAAATTCACTTTGCAATTTAATTTGTATCATGAGATATTAAGAAGTGGAATCAGCTGGATGCAGTGACACATGCCTGTAATCCTAGTGGCCCAAGAGGCTAAGACAGGAGGATAGCAAGTTTGAGGCCAGCCTCAGCAATTTACCAAGGCCATAAGCAATTTAGTGAGACCATGACCCAAAAAATAAAAAGGGTTAGAGGTGTAGCTCATTGGTAAAGTGCCCCTGGGTTAAATCCCCAGTACAAAAAAAAAAAAAAAAAAAAAAAAGGTAGGACCAGGTGGCAAAATTAAGAAGTGTGTTTGGATCATAAGAACTCTACTTGGATTAGAACATTAATGGGTTATAACTGGAGTGACTTTATTATAAAAACAAGCCTCTCTGGCTTGCATACTCTGTATCATTGTGGGATATTTTCTGCTGTATTAGGACCCAGCAGGAAGGCTCTCACCAGAAGCTGAACAGATGCTGGTATCAGGCTCTTGAACTTCCAGAACTGAGATAAATGAACCTCTTTTCTTTGTAAAGTACCCAGCCTCAAGTATTTTATTACAGCAACAACAACAAAACCAGACTAAGACAGATTGGAAGTACCAATTCCACTGATGCTGCTGGGAGGATGGTGGTGGAGTGGGTTCCTCATTCTTGCCAGCTTTTTCTGACATTGTCCTAGTGAGGCACTAGGTGCCTTGTATGTCTTCATGAAGGTGGAAGCCTGGAATCCCTATTCTCCTGTTAGAATGGGGGTAGGGTAAGGCCTAGTTTTTTTGTGTGTTACTGGACTGGAGTAGAGCAGTGTGGCCTAAATGGTTTCCATCTTACTAGAATGCCCCTTTCGTGGTCCTTTGGCCTGAGTAGGCTTTTCTTAAGGTTCTTTACATCTGTGCCTTTCAGTGATTCCAAATCACTTGCTTTTTCAGCTCCAAGTTTGGGGTAACGAGGCAATAAGAAAATTTATTGACTCATCACTGGGGTGTTCCTTGGGCTGTAGGTTCCCTAGACAGACAGCCTGCCTTCTTCTCCCCACCTTTCAGAACCTGTTTATATTTGTTCTATCTCCAATGTCCAGTATTTTTAACTGTACTTCAGGGGTGGAATAAGGAAAACCTTATCCACCTTACTGGTAGCCCAAGTTCATGCTATGTTTTTGTGAAACGGTTTTATTTAAGAGGCTAGGCAAGCAGTAAACTGTCCCATGTTCTGAATTTGTATGTCTTTCACGAAACTCATGATGAGCTTCAAAGGAATAGCGTTGACAAGCAGGCTACACAGGTGATGTTGCATATCTCCCTATGTCTCATGAGGAGGCCCATGATGTCAGATTGCTCAGCTGGGGGGGAAGGCAAGCTTGATCACATCTTCTTTTTTGTAATTAATACATTATCTGTGGGGTGAAACTTTGATATCAAGTGAGCATGCTTTTCCCCCAACCACTTTCTACTCAACACTTTTGACACATCTTGATCAATATATCAGGGTTACAAAATGGTAATTTCCTAATTCTATTATTTTTTTTTTACATTAGTTAACTCGTATTCTTTAGAGAAGAACTTTATTCCCCCATCCTTTTATTCCTTTTTTAGTATCAATGTGTGCTTAAATCATACTTAATAATTTATAGTCATTTTTATAAATATAAATATACTTTTGTGGTAGGGGCAGTGCAGGGATAGAACCCAGAACCTTGCACATTCCTTGCTCTATCACTGAGCTTCCTCCTTAGCCTGATTCAAGTATTTTTCTAATGTTCTGACTGAGTGGAGAATAGTTAGGTTGTGTGGATATGTTGGTAGGCTGTGGGCTAATAATTAAGTGTTTCAGAACTTGTTTCTCTTGTTGAATGGAAAGCATTTTATTGGCTTCAGCATATTAAAATGGCTATTATAAGGTATGAGACTGTTCTTCCCAGTGGATTAAGTAAGGTAATGGTGGGGATTCAGTTTGCATGCTTGTTGAAAGTGACTCTCAAAGGTTTAAGGGTTCACCCTAGAAGTGAGTAGTATAAAACTGGTGTGCTGAGCCTTTGGATAGGAGACCTGTGCTTTTTCTTTTATTGAATGACTCTCCTACTGTATTACTGTATGCTTTTGAAGTCAGTCAGTGGCTCAGTTTCTTTTCCTTATCTTCACCCGGAAGAGTATGACAGGATTCTAAACAAATTGAATTCAGATGAAAACATCACACCGTGATATATACAGGTATTGAACATTATATGGTATGGTACCCCATTCATATGTACAATTTTATATATCCATTAAAATAAAAATTTTAAAAGAGGAAATGAGAAAAACATAGAATCTTTTTATATGTAGTCATTAAATTAAAGATGAATATAAGCATAGAACTTAGTCATTAAAAGGAGCAACCAAGGAAGCCTCATGTCAGGTCCTAGGTTTGCTTTGACTTGAGGGAGTGGTAGTATAGCATTTTAATAATAGTTTCAAGTGAAATAATAAAAGGACTGTAAAGTTATAGTTATTTTTTTTTTCAATTTGCTCGAAGAAGTTTTAGGCAGAGGACACGGGAAAGTAGATTTATTTATAACCTGCATTTGAGTGAATAAATAGAACTTAAAGGGAATGACTAAAATATTAACCACTATATTTAACAAGTAAAATGTGTATAAATATAAAAAGACACTATTTAAAGAAATATTTTGGTTTCTAAATGTGATGTCTTCTTTCAAAAAGTAATTCTTAGCCAGGAGTGGTGGCCTGCACCTGTAGTCCCAGCTACTCAGGAGACTGAGGCAAGAGGATGGCTTGAGCCCACAAGTTCAAGACTAGCCTGGGCAACATAGTGAAATTTCATCTCAAAGAAAAGAAGAGGGACTGGGGCTGCAGCTCAGTGGCAGAGCACTTGCCCAGCATGTGTGAGACACTGGGTTTGATCCTTAGCACTGCATAAAACTAAACCAAAAAAATAAAGGCATGCTGTCCATCTACAACTACAAAAAAATAAAAAAAAATAAAAATGAAAATAAAGAAAAGCAGAAAAAAAGAAAAAAAGTAATAATTCCTGCTTGTGGTAAAAGTTGCAGATAATGTAGATGCTTGACATAGTGAAAATTCCCAATTTTCCTCCAACTGTTTTGTTTCTATTCTTTCAGATCTTTTCTGTGTATACAGTAAATTTTTTTTTCCTAGAAATTTGCTCATACTAACCTAATCATACTATCGCTGCTACACATATTTTTTTAATAGTTGAAGATGGACAGCATGCCTTTATTCGTGTGGTTTTTTTATGTGGTGCTTAGAACCCAGTGCCTCACACATGCTAGGCAAGCACTCTGCCACTGAGCTACAGCCCCACCCCATGCTACATGTATTTTTATGTCCATATGTGGACGTTCTATAAAACTCCTTTTTTTTTTAATGAGATTTTTCTATGTTGCTCTGGCTGGCCCTGAACTCCTGGGCTCAAGTGATCCTTCTGCCTTCAATTAATTCAATAAAATTATTTTGAAGGGAAGTCATGTTGGAAGATTTTAGTAGTATCTTAACAGTGAAATACTTTAGATAATTCTTGGGGCCTAATTCATTGTTAGGAGATGCATCCACTTACCTGATTTGAATTGATTTTGCTAACAGAAGTCAGTATTCTCTGTTGGTCACTCTACAGTATTTTACCCCAGCTCCCCAATGACACAAGAAATGAACTTGCTGATAAAGTTGGCAGAGGAAATTAGGATGATTTTTTTTTTTGGTCTATAATATATTGACATTAAATGGCCCAATTTAGGTTACATTTGATAGCTTCATCCTCCTTTAGCTAAATAAGCTCACTATGGATATTCTCCAAGAAAAAAAAATGTTACAAATTTTTAGACTAATGTATGCATGAGCTGGTAAAGAAGAACTTCTTAGCTACAATTTCAGACTAATATAAGCACATTTTTGTTATTATGATCTTACAAGTTTGCTAACTGCTTCACTGCTTTACTGAAAATAGTGTACATGGAAAAACCTAGTACAAAAATCATTTGGTTATTTCTTCAAGATACTTATTTAAATTTAGTCTTGAGCTTGACATATTATTTCTTTTAAACTGCTATATTTATGTAAACATTTATTTTAGTGCTTTTTCCACCTTTGGAATTTTTATTCATTTTTTTATTCAAATATGTTTTAATTTTTTTTATGTATCTTTATTTTATTTTTTATGTGGTGCTGAGTATCGAACCAGGGCCTCGCACGTGCTAGGCGTGCATTCTACTGCTGAGCCACAATCCCAGCCCTTTATTCATTTAATTAAATGAATATTTATTGATTACTTGCTTTCTCTAAACAATTTCCTGCGTACCGACATGCAGGGGGCAACAAAATAGACAAGAACGCTGTTCTCATTGAATTTATAATTAGTGGGGGAGTTAGGCAATAAATAAGAAAATCTCAGATTGTGATCAGTTCTTTTTTTTTAATATTTAGTTTGTAGTCATAGGTGGACATAATATCTTTATTTCATTTTTTTTAATGTGCTGAGGTTTGAACCCAGTGCCTCACATGTGCTAGGCAAGCACTCTACCACTGAGCCACAACCCCAGCCCCAGATTGTGATCAGTTCTAAGGAAAAATAATATTAAGGCAGGGTGATAGTGGATCACCTTGGGGGCAACATATAGTAGGAGGTTGATATAGTTAATAATTAATATTAATTACTATTTATTGGAAAGACATTGTGGCAAATGGGAAGCGTGCACCTTAGAGTTAGGTAAGATTCTGTATAAATCTCAAGTTATCTATATGCAAACTGTGTGGACTTGAATAAATTACCTTGCTCCCCAGTTTCCTCAACAGCTCAGAAGGAGAAAAATATTCCTATTCCATAGTGGCTTATGTGGAATTAAATATGATAAGGAAAAGTACCTAGAAAAGGGACCTATAATAGAAAAGCCTAGAAAAGTATGTGACTTATAAACAGTAACTAAAATATTACTAACTTAATTGCTTTGTTCATTAAAATTTTTCAAATAGGAAATATCCCCATAATTTCTATAGTTTTAATATCATGAGTTAGTAAGATGGTATGTTTCAAAGAAAACTTTAAACATTCACACGTGCTCATTGTCACCATGGTGACTGCTAAAATAGGGAATTGCTGGTATCAGCATATTCATTTCCAGGAATTGTCATCGTTTAATGTTCACCTGCTGTTTGGCCAAATTTTGTTGAGGTCATACCTAATAGAAAGGGAACTAGATTGATTGAACGTTGAATAAGAACAATTTTGAATAGACCCAAAAGGTAGTAACATCAGTGGATATACTGTTTCATTTGTTTCACACTGAAGAGAAACTAGAATTCAAGGATATTTAGTACCTTACCCAAACCAGGGAACCAGGCTGAGATCCTACTAGACCTCAAGCTGGGAGCAGGAACAACCCCAAGATACCAAGTCTATTGGAGCTGTGGATGGAGATTTCCACTGAGGAGATTCTGAGACCAAGTAGAAGTCATCACTTCTTAGATAAGCAGCCCAATGAAGTGGCATTCCAGGGAGGAGCAGGGACTGTAGGGAGGGTAGAGGTTGGGGTAGCAAGTCAGCCACCGTACTGAAACCTAGTATAGGCCAGAGAGATGAAACAAGGGTCTGCATCCAGTATAAGGGAAGAAAGGAAGATGTAGGTAACAATTAAACTGATTTCTCACCTATCCATTTGCTCTAGAGACAGAACCATGCTAAATAGCACTAATTCTTTCTTCTTTTTCCTTTCTCTCAATAAAGAGGTGTCCCCCCCTGGGCCTCAAGTTGACGGATGAAGGATTCTGCCCAGACCTTTGTCAATTATCCCCTTATCATTCATATTTTAATTTCTCCGTCTACCTAAAAACTCACTCATATGCCTCTTATCATTAAAAAGAACTGAACCAGCATCCTCTATTCTGCCTGTAACTGTTGACTTCCTTTCAGGGCTCAGTTTTTAGGAGAGCCAGACTCCATTTCCTTTACCTTTAGTTTCCTACTTAATTCTATCATCTTGCTGAATTCTTCTTAGTTGTGATCTTACCTTGCTGTGTTCTTGGGACCTTGCTGTGTTCTTGGTGAAGGCAACTGTTGAGCCTTTCCAGTGATATGTCTTGGGCATTTCAAATTCAGCATGAATTTTAACATGAATTCAACTCCACTTCCATAGTGTGATGCTTCTAAAATGTTTCCACAAATGCTTTGATACTTTGCCTTTTAAGAGGTGGAGCTTAATGTCCCTCCCCTTGGCCATGGACCAGACTCAGCATCTTCTTTCCAGCTAGTGGAATAAGACAGAAGTGATGGCATGAAGGGACTAGGCCTTTAAAGACGTTGTGGCTGGCTTCTTTCTGATCTCCTCTCTTTTGGGTCACTTGCTCTTGGAAAGCCAACCGCCATGTTGGTAGGATATTCTAACAGTGCTATAGAGAGGTTCACTTGGTAAGGAACTAAGACAGGCCACCAACAACCAGCTGTACCTTACCAGGCATGTGAGTGAACTTGGAAGTGGATCTTCCAGCTCCAGCCGAGCCTTCAAATGCTGGGGTCCCTGCTAGTATCCTGACAAGAAATCCTGAGCTTGAGCCAGCCGGCTAAGCCTCCTCCAGACTCCGGACCCACAGAAACACTGAGACAGCACATTTGTTGCTTTAAGCTGCCAATAGTTGTGGGTGATTTTTTACACAGCAATAGTTAACCAATATACACAGCAAACCTATTTTCTCAGTCTCAGCAAATTGAACCCAAACTAGGAAATTCCTTTTTTTCTTCCCTAAATCCAACCTGTGACCAAATCCTGTTATTTCCAAGAAATTTATTGGTTTAGACTGTTCTTATTTTCACTGTCACTCTCTTCGATCGTTATTTCTCATCTAGACTGTTTAAATTGCCTCCAGTTTTATTCCCTTATCGGTCCCCTGACTACAAACAGAGCCCTCATTCTAAAACGTGAATTTGATCATCTCTATTCTTTGGTTAAATTGTCCTTACTGGCTAGAGGTAACCTCACCTTAGCAGGGCAGGTAAAGCCATCCGAGGTTTGAGACTGGCTTTGCTTTCCAGTTCCGCCTCTCATGCCTCATGCAGTAGGAAGTGTAGCCATCAGAAATAGCTGATGGTTGCCAGAATCTCCCATGGCTCTTCCTGTTTCTGTGACTTAGTGTGTGAAGTCCTCTCTGCTTTTTGGCAGGCGTTCATCAACTCTCCAACCAAAAGTGAGACATCCCTCTCCTCTTCTTCCCTAAACCCCAGCAGATACTTCTGTAATTGCTGTGATCACATCACTGTAATTAATTGTTTCTCAATGTCTGACTCACAATTAGACTAGGAATCCCACTAGATTAAGAACTGAGCTTTATTCATGGTAGTGGTGCTTCTCTGAACTTAAAAAATTATTCATATTATCTATTTTTGCTATACTGGGGGATGGAACCCAGGGCCTCACACATGCTAGGCAAGCACTCTATCATTGACATCTTCAAACCCCTCCCCTTTAAAAAAAAAAGTGCATTTAAAAAAAAAATCCTACTACTTTTACGTTTAGATGTATCACATATTTCTGAATACATAGAAGGACTAGATATTCCACATAAGAACCTGTCCACTCTGCACACAGCACTGGAAAATAAAATTGCACACTTAGCAATGGTTATAATCTGAGGCACCTTGTAATATGACCATTTTGTTCTTGAACCTTTCCCTCCTCACTTCCTTCTCTTGACTTTCTTTTTTTTTAAATTTTTTTAATATTTATTTTTCAGTTTTCGGTGGACACAACATCTTTATTTTATTTTATGTGGTGCTGAGGATCGAACTCAGTGCCCCGTGCATGCCAGGTGAGCGCGTTACTGCTTGAGCCACATCCCCAGCCCCCTTCTCTTGACTTTCAATCCAGTGGGCAAGCACAGACATATGTAACACTTAGAGATGGTTGAACAAATTCCTACCCAGAAGTCTTTTACAGATGACAAGTTTTCCTATGAATTGCAACACAAAATGTACCAAGGTACCAACTTTGCTAACTACTTGGTCATATTAGCAACCTCTTTAACATCTAGAGACTGAATGTTGAACAATTGGGAATCATTTGTCCATTTTATATACTATATACACAGCAAAACAAAATGAATAAAGCATACAGAAAAATGATACCTGAAAATGGCCAAATATAAACACATTTTTTTTTATTGGATCTTGAGGATTGAATCCAAGGGTGCTTTATCACAGTCCTTTTTATTTTTATTTTTTTAAATTTTGAGACAGAGTCTTGCTAGTTTGTAGAAGCTAACTTCAAGCTTGTTGTACCCTTGTCTCAGCCTCCCAATTAACTGGATTACAGGTGTGTGCAATTGTGCCCAGCCATATTATTTATTTTATTGTGGTGAGAACACTTGACATGAGACCACCCCTTTTAACAAATTGTCACATGCACAATAAATTATTGTATTCTGGTGGAAACCCTGACTTTTAAGAGATACCTCCTATGAATTTATAGATGTATTTTAGAATATAAAGTCAAAATTATGCACCATAATCTTTAAAAATATAAATATTAAATGATTTTAAATTAATCATACCATATTTCATATATTTATAAGAGATATCACATTGTTTATAATCTTAAACTCTAGGACAGCTTTTCCACTTCTTTTCTTTCTTTTCTTTTTTTTTTTAGTTGTAGATGGACACAATATCTTTATTTATTTATTTTTAAGTGGTGCTGAGGATGGAATCCAGTGCTTCACATGTGAGAGGCAGGCATTCTACCACTGAGCTACAGCCCCAGCCCCTCATTTCTTTTCTTACCCTATTTTTGTTAACAAAAAGCCTAACTTAGAATTATAGGTCATCAAGGATGTTTAAAAGTGATTTGACTCTGATAGAGCTGTACATTCAGGGTAAATATGGACACAGAAATTATAGTAATTTCTTACTGAAGGTCACTTTCCACAGCTGAGGAAACAAGCATATTCTTGCTTAAAAGCTGGGAGGCTCTGCATTTCTCGCTGACAATGGTGAGTGGATCCCTCATCTACTCTTTGATTCTGGAAAATGTTTCTTTGTATCATTTTGCAGCATTTCAATGTAGTTTTTAAATATGCCAATAACATATCAAAAATTCATTTCCCCACTCTGTAAAGAAAACTGTCAACTACAAGGGAAGTCAAACTCATGGAGATTCAGCTATCTGCATGGCAGTTTGATCATTTCAAGTTATCCTGGTCTGGGGCTATAACTCAGTGGTAGAGTGCCTGCCTCACATGTGTGAGGCATTGGGTTCAATCCTCAGCACCAAATAAAAGTAAATAAAATAAAATAAAGGCATTGTGTCTATCTAAAACTAAAAAAAAAAAGTTTAAAAAAGTTCCTAAGATCTTGTCATTAAAAATCATGATGTTTTTGTCTAAGACTCAGGCTGCCCCAAATATGATTACTAAAGTATACTACTTGAGTCACCTAAGGTCATAGAAATAGTCTTCATCAGTATTATTATTGTTATAAAGAAATCGTTTTATGTCATGCCTCATTTTTTTGTAGCTGTAGATGGACAGCATATCTCTATTTTATTTCTTTTTTTATGTGGTGCAGCACATAAAAAGGATCGAACTCAGTGCCTCACATATACTAGGCAAGTGCTCTGCCACTTAGCTATAGCCTCAGTCTCTCATTTCTCATTTTAAATATCTGTGTGAACACCTTTCCCCTTAACAGCCAGTGTACTTCGTCTGAGAAAGCAGACACTGGTACCCACTGTACATACTTCACACTGAAAAGATAGATTGGCCATAATCTGCAAGGTGGTTTTTTTTTTTTTTTTTTTTTTTGTACTAGGGATTGAACACTCAGTTGTAAAGGCACACTTACCAGGGAGCCATATCCGCAGTCCTTTTTATTTTTATTTTGAGATAGTGTCTTGCTAAGTTGCTGAGTATCTCACTAAGTTCCTGAGGCTGGTTTTGAACTTGTGGTCTCCTTTCTCAGCCTCCTGAGTCTCTGGGATTACAGGTGTGCACCACCACACCTAGCTCCATAATTGTTTATTTTTTTTTTCAGTACAGTTGTCCCTAGGGTTCTAGGAACCCCCTATAGATACCAAAATCCATACTCAAGTCCCTTATATAAAATGGTATAGCATTTTCTTATAACTTATGCATATCTTCCCATATACTAGAAATCATTTCTAGATCACTTATAATATCTGATATAGTATAAATATAGTAAATAGTTATTGTACTGAATTGTTTGGGGGAATACTGACAAGGGGAAAAACGTCTGTGCATGTTTAATACAGGTGCAAGTTTTTGTTTGTTTGTTTGTTTGTTTTAGTTGTAGTTGGACACAATACCTTTATTTCACTTATTTATTTCCATGCAGTGCTGAGGATCGATCAAACCTGGGTCCCGCCTGTGTGAAGCGAGCGCTCTACCACTGAGCCACAATCCCAGCCCCAGGTGCAAGTTTTTTAAAAAATATTTTCAGTCTGCAGTTGGTTGAATCTAGAGATGCAGAACCCATGGCTATGAAGGATTGGCCATATTAAGTGAAGATTAGATTATCACAATCATCAACTCTTCTCTGAGGAAGATGTGGTGGCACGTATTGATATTAAATGCAGTATCTTTTATCCTACAGAGCTACTCCTTTTTTTTCCCCATCCACCATCAGTGTAGATCTTTGGGCTCTCTTTTCACTTTGTACTTTGATCCTCATAATGAGCTTCAAAAGCAAAAGGTGCTGATTGCACAGAGGGCTCATTTAGTGGTAAATTGAAATTAACTTCTAGTGTGCATATGCAATCACAGTGCCTCTTACATATGGCATGCGATTCACAGTCCTTCATGTTCACAGTGGTGTTTGATAGAAAAGCTTTTGCTAATGTCTTGTTCTTTGTCCTTTTTGACAAAAACAGCTATTATTAACTTAGAGATCTTCCAAGGAATGTTCCATTACTATGTGTTTTTTCAGTACCAGCTTTTTGTCTCTAAGGAATGCAACTTTGAATGATGTCTCTGTAGTTGAGGTTCTTTTCTTTTTGGTAATGAAATGGATTGGTTCTGCACTGAGAAACATTATTTTACCCTTAAGGGAAACCTTGAATGATTTACCAAAGGGGCCACTATATAGTCATGCTTCACTAACAAGAGGGACTAAGTCTGGGAAATGTGTTGTTTAGCCAACTTCACTGTCGTGCAAATATAATAACTAGTACTTATCACAAACACAATGTCACTAGGCAATAAAATATTGTAGGACCACTGTTATATATGCTGTCCATCACTGGCCAAAATGTTAGTATTCAACGAGTTGACTATACTTTGAAAGTGACTACAATTTTAGAAGTCTCATGAAAGCAATAGGGCACTGGTTTGATAAATCCCAATTTTTCAGTATTTTGCTATTATGCTTCCAGCATAGCACTGGACACATAGGACTTGTATCTCTGCAGCTTGCATTTGAGTCCTATTCAATAATGATCCTTACAATTGTTAAGATTTCATATTTATATTACTCTCAATGTGACTTTTATACTTCAAGGAACCATTTTGCTATATATCCACTTTTCTGAACTGATGTAGCATTACAAAATAGAAAGAGATGAAAACTGAATTTCAGTAAATATGATTGTAAACATAAATAACAGCACGTATATGTTATAAAAATAGATTTAGGGGTTGGGGTTGGAGCTCAGTGGTAGAGCACTTGCCTAATACATGTTAGGCACTAAGTTTGATCCCCAGCACCATGTAAAAATAAAATAAAGGTATTATGTCTATCTACAACTAAAGGAATTTTTTAAAAAGTATACTGTGAAAAAGTAATAACAGACTTGTCAAGTTGAACCACATCCTTTAAACCAAAGGCTAGCCATAGAAAAATGACCAGTATTTATAAGCTAGTATAAAATTTTTAATATTAATAGTTACATTAAAAGTATAATAATATTTCAGTGAATATAACTTTGCATCTCAAATTTGTGAAATATATATGAACAAAATTGTTTTGTTTCTTTTGAAACGGAAATTCCCAGCTTATCTTTTTTTATACCAGGGAATACCCAGAGAGGTTTAACCACTGAGACACATCCTTAGCTCTTTTATTTTTTTAATTTTGAGATAGGGTCTCATTAAGTTGCTGAGGCTGGCTTTGAACTTGTGATCCTCCTGCCTCAGCCTCCTGAGTTGCTGGGATTATAGTCATGCACCACCATGCTTGGCCCCAGCATATCTTTTGATATATTTCTGGGGGCTTCCATATGCTCTCCGACCAGGTTTGGGTCAAAATCCCCCAAAATGTTTCTGAACAACATAAATCCAAATGTTGAAGTCCTTAAGCATAAAAATCCCTAAATTCTCGAATTCTGAAAATATAATTCTGAAAGAAATAATTTAAAAATTCTTTGAAAGACACTTATATACTTTAAAGGAAATTTATTTGAGAAACACATAAAAACATGACTGAACACTTCATAGGACACTTTATACAATAAAAGTCTATACTAATGACAGTTATATGGGTATAATAGTTATGGAGAAATAGATCAAAAGCAAAATGTATGGACATATATTATTATATTGGGTAAGTTTGTACACCCAGCTTTATTGCTGTAGTCATTTGAAATACAACCTAAGTCTCAATTAAATTGCTCACTAATCCCTTCCCCAGAATTCACCTTTCTACCCCCTACTTTTTTTTTAAATATTTTGTTTTAGTTGGACACAATGCCTTTGTTTTATTTTTATGTGGTGCTGAGGATCAAACCCAGGGCCTCACACGTGCTAGGTGAACGCTCTACCACTGAGCCACAACCCCAGCCCCACCTTTCTAACTTTTTTATAATAACCTTTTATCCCTCCAATGAGAATTCAGGTTTTTAGAATTTCAGCTTCTAGGATTTCAATATTCAGTATTTTATTTTTGGGGGATTGTGATTTCTGGAGTTTTAGACTTCAGAGATTTTGATCTTGCAATGCTTCAGCATTCAGGATTAGGGCATTTGGGTTTGTGTATTTAGGGTTTAGGATCAGTATCACTTCTAGCCTCCAGCAGTGTGTGCTTTGTGCCGAAGTCAGTTGGTGATCTGGACTGTGGTGGAGGCCATTCTGATTCACTGTTAGCTATCGAGTGCACTTGCTAAGTCCTTAAGAGTATAAGCTTCAGGAACCGTCTATCCTCAGTTGCTGTCACCCATTTAGCACAGATCATCACTAGTTGATCATCATTTGGAATTATTGTCTGAACAGAGACTGGTTTTGTTCTTTCTTTTTTTCCCCCCATGGATTCTTTTTGAAGGTCTCTAAGTTTTCCTCTTAACTGATCAGATAACATTTTATAATGCTTTCTATGATTTATTACTTTGATTTTATTTTTCTTTCATTTATTTAGCAATCATTTACCAAGGGCTTGCTAGGCACCCTGTGAAATAGGACAGTGTTTTGTCTCACAGAACTAGTGCTTTGCCTGTGTGGTTTTCTCCCATATTATATCCAGTCTAGTTTGCAGCCAATTTTTCTATTTTTTATTTTTCTTACCTGCTATGTTTCAGATCCACAGACCACTTTAACTCCATGTTCTCATTTCAAATTTTGTTCTCCAATCTAAACACCCAGTAACAATTGTGGTATCAATCCTTTGCATATGGACCTAAAAGTTCTATGCTAAACTTTTCAGTTACAACACACAAAAATGCATTTTTATAAAAATTCAAATATAAAAATAAAGTAAAATATGAAAAGTCTCTCTTCATAATCCCCACTCCACTTACCTCCCCCATGCGCCATACCCACAAGCATATAAAAGTGCTTATTCTGTGGACTGTTTGTTTCTTCTTGAGTTAATTTTGGTAATATGTGTTTTCCTAGAAAATTATCGGTTTCGCCTTGTTTACAAATCCACATATGCAATTATGTCCTTGTTCTTGTTTCTAATTTGGATACCTTCTCTCTCTCTCTCTCTCTCTCTCTCTCTCTCTCCTTGATTAGATTAGCCAGAGAGTTTTTTTTAATATCTAGTTTGAAACAGCTTTTAGTTTTATTAATCTTCATAATCACTTTTAAAAGTGTTTTGTGCCTCATTAATTGCTGCTTTCTTTATGCATTTCTCCCTCCTACTTTCTGTGGTCTTAGGGAAAAGACCCTTCCTGCACATAGAGAGGGTGGGAATAAAAAACAATTGTTGGGTGTTGGTGAAACAATTATTAACATCCTTCCCATTCACTCATGACATTCCTTCGCATCCTCCCAACCTCCATCACAAACTAGACATTTCAGAATCAATTAAGAGATGAGTCAGGAAGTAGACAAATTGAAATCAAACTATCAGCTTTATTCATAATAAGGCTGAATCGAAGAATAGTGATTGACCTGTAATCATAGTCAACCTAAGGACCCTCCATCTCTGAGTTAAAGTTAACTAAGAAATTCTTAGCATAAATGCTTCAGAATGGCCAATAAAAAGCCAGTTAGAGATGAATAAATCAATTACTTAGAAACACTGAGGGCCAAATGATCTCAGGGGAGGTCAATTGTTCCTTTTTTTTTTTTTGTGGTACTGAGGATTGAACCAAGGGTGCGCAAATACAGGGCTAAATTTCTGCTCCCCCATCGCATTTGAGACAGTTATCTCAATAAATTGCACAGGCTGGCTTCATACTTGTGAACCTCCTGCCTCAGCCTCCCAAGTCACTGGGATTATAGGTGTGTACCACTGTACCCAGTTCATTTCTGTTTGGAGACCCAGATCAAAAACAAAGAAAAATGAGTTGGTGGTCCATCGTGGGTAGCTAATGGAGTAGAGCCAGATTGGTGGAAGGAGATAACCTTGGAGTTCAGAGTGGTCAGGAAGGTATGAGATCAGAAGAGGGAGGGTCAGGGACTTTGGTTTCACATGAGCATATGAGCCAGGTGCAGAGGGAGTTTGATTGTAGAACTTTTGAAGGAGGAGCATCTGGAAGTCAGAGAAGGGCACTGCACATCCTGAACTTGATGATAGGACAGTTGAATAGGTGGGCACATCCTCAAGTGAGATAGAACTTGCAGGGGACTGGGGCTGAGTCATTCTTGAGACTATTATGGGCTCTTATACTTTCCTGAAATTAGTTTAACATCTGCTTTGGAATCAAAAGGGTAGCTACTTTCCTATTCCTGGCTAATTAAACAAATGCAAATCGATTCAGCCTAAGAGGGAAGTTCAGCGTGGGTGGCAGGTGTACAGCATTAGAAGCTGAGAGTGATCTGTGCTGAGTGGGAGGATACCAGGAGGGTCTATCCATGGAGCCAGATGGTCCTCTTTTCTCCCTGGATAACCTCCCAAGGTCATGACCTGTGCTGTATGAACTCACTTGGCACAACTGTAATGCTTTAAAAAAACAACAACCCCTCAGCACATTGTGACTTCTAAACACATTGTGACTTGTGACAAACTTCTTGTTCCAAGTCATGCATTCCAGAAAGAGCCTTGCCTTTGTGTTCTCACAGGGAGGACACAATGAACCTTGTCTCTTACCTCGTAAGGAGACTAGCTTCACTAACCATCCCTTGCTCAGTGTGGTCTGTTTGCCTCTGTAATTAGTTCTCTCTGTGTTATTTCTTACAGTGAAATGGTATGCTTAAAACAAAATTAAAGTCATCTAAAGAGATGGTTTGGTTAAAATACAAGTGAAGTTCCTCCTAGTAGAAATGGGTGTTTGTAGTCAGAATTTATAGATATTACAAAGAAGAGTAATACTGCTAGACTTTGGATCTTAAATGTTCCCCAAATGCCCATGTGAACGGACTGTTGCCCAAGATAGTGCTGTTGTTAGATGGTGGAACCTTAAGGGGTCTAGTGGGAGAGCTTTCAGATATTAGGGTTTATTCTTCTTTCTCCCTTTTGCATCCAGTTCATGAGGTCAGCAGTGTTGCTCTACCACATGCTCCCACTATGATGTGCTTCCTTGTCACAGTCCCAAAACTAGTGGGCCAATCAACCATGGACTGAAACCTTCAAAACTCTGAACCAAAACAAACCTTTCCCCAGTTGTTATCTCAGGTATTTTGTTACAGTAACAGAAAACTAACACAAACATATATCTATATTCTGTGCTTATGTCAATTTTCAGATTTTATTTAGTATATTGTTACATTATTTATGATCTGCTAACTTATTAGATAAATAATTTCCATTTAAACCCATTTTCTGGTAATAAACACTGACTTTGTTGCTGGCTAGATGAAACTTAAAAACCCATGCCTTTTTCTGCTCTGGTGGGTGTATCCTGCCTTCCTAAATCATTACAAATTCTCTTAGATACCCCTCTGCTATTGTGTTGGAGTCCTGAAAACTCTTACTCTGACAGTTTTTATAAAAATTAGTCCAACATCTGTTTGACACTCATTCAGAGTCACTTTCATCTTTTGACTTTGTCCTAGTTATTTTTAGGGTTGATAAATTTATTTTCCAAGAGCAAAACAGCATTTTTAAGCCTTGATTTTTGGCTAGGATTTAGGAAATTCTTGTTCTGTGAAGAACTGGCAGGTTTCCCACTGAGGCACTTATAAACCTAGCCCACACAGAGATTTCCTTCAGCTGTAGAACATTGATCTGAGGGTTGGCCATCTGGACACCTCCCAGCCTTCATGAAAATGGACATGTCAGTGTGTCATCGTAGATAGTCATCTTCTTCTGTTCTTAAGGAATCCAGGAGCAGTGATTTCAAAGTCTCTGCAAAGGAAAACTCATCCAGGGTTTAATTATTTCTACAATTAAGAAAGCCTTCCTCAGTTGAATTAAACTTACTTTGTGCAATAAAAGTCATGACATTTTTACAGAGTCTGATGCATTTTGTTATGATTAAGTAGGATTTTAAAATTTCTAGAACTGTTACATGTTCATTGTTGATACTTTAGAAAAATTAAAGAACACAAAGAAAACAGAAATTTCTGACTGGTGCAGTGAGATACTTCTGTAATCTCAGTGACTCTGGAGGGTAAGGCAGGAGATTGCAAGTTTGAGACCAGCCTCAGCAATTTAGGGGGACGCTCACCAATTTAGTGAGACCCTATCTCAAAATAAAAATGTTTAAAAAGATTGGGGATGTAGCACAGTGATAAAGCACCCTTGGGTTCAATACCCAGTATCAAAAAAGAAAGGAAGGGCTGGGGTCATGACTCAACGATAGAGCGCTTGCCTAGTGTGTGTGAGGCACAGGGTTTGATTCTCAGCACCACATATAAATAAATAAAGATATATTGACAACTAACTAACTAACTGTGTGTGTGTGTGTATATATATATATATATATATATATATATATATATATATATATATATATATGAAAGGAAATTGAAATTTTATATTATCTCACCACCCAGAGATAACTTCTAATTTGCAGATTATTTCCAGCCTTTTTTCTATGCCTAAATGTTAATGTAGCTCCTACAGTATATACCATTTACAATCTGTATTTACAATCTGTATTTACAATCTGTCATCATTATTCTATATCATCAAATATTTTACAGTATCACTTTTAAATTGAGATTTAATTCATATACATATGTCATAGAATTCCCATATACCATGATGTAACCAGTAAATGCAATCAACTAGACCTTAGTTCCTTTGTTGTTTTGATAATTGAGGACAAGCTCATAGCACTCGCTCATACGGTTTTATATTTTTCATGATTATTTTCTTAGGATCCATTTCTACAAATGGGATAACTGAACCAAAGGCCATGCGCAGACGTGTGTCTCACCTTGCCATTGACTCTCACACTGAGCTGCATCCCCTATCCTTTGTATTTTATTTTGAGAAAGGGTCTTGCTAAGTTGCCACAGCTGGCCTTGTACTTGCCATCCTTCTGCCTCTGCCTTCTGAGTATCTGTGATGGTAGGCGTGTGTGCCATCACATCTGGTCTGGGTTTTTCTTTTTTGGAAGGGTCTTAATTTTCAGAAGTTTTGAATTTTCAAGTAGTTCCATCAGTTTTTTTCTTTACTCTGCTTTTGCATATAGGCTCAGCAAGGTCTTCATACCTTGATCGGTATATTATCTCCTGTATTTTCTTCTGGTTCTTATAATGCTTCTTGTTTTTTTCCACTTAAATCTTTATTTTATGAGAACTTATTTGGATACATAGTGTGAGTAGGAATCTATTTTCTTTTTGACAAGTGATTAGTCAATTTAATGAATGCCATTTTTTTTTTAAAAAAGAACATCCATTCTTTATCTTTGAATTGGTGATACCGTCTTTGGGCCATCTCTGTATTCCTGAATTATACCATTGTAATGATTATATTTTTTGGTTCTATTTTAATATCTTACATTTTTTTCAAGAATTTTCTTTTGTAGAGACTAAATTACTCTAAATCTTCTGTAGGAAAGAATTATCAGTTCTTCTAATCTGAATTTCAGGATCTCTTTATAAATTTTTTTTCTTCATACTTCTAATCTCATTAGGATTTTTCTTAGACTTATAATACATTTATAAAATCATTTGTGAAGAGTGATTATCTGGTTGGAAGAATATGATATATATTTTTTATCTAGTCTTTTTTGTCATACAGTGAAGCATCCTGGAGGTTTTTTTGAGGATAACTCCATTATTTCTATCAGATTTATTCAGATATTATATATTTTTTCTTTTAAGTAGTATCTTTTCTAGCATGTGTGTAATTTGCTATTACATAATTTAACACATACTCATTTTAGAAAATTTAGAAAATATAATGTGAATTTTAAAAATTACCTACAATATGAAAGATAATCACTTGGTGCATGTGGATGGATATATATATAAAATATACTTATGGTCGACTTGGGAAAGTAAAACATCATAAGAAAGACTTGATAATCTAAGGCACTATTAGCTGATGTGCTTATCCTTTTTATCTGCCCAGCATTTTTTTTTTCCTTTAGGAAACTGCTCTTTTTATAACTAGTAGGGCTGCCAATCACCCTGGTCCTTCTGCTCTGCCACTGGGTTGGGTATCCCCCTGGGCTCCTCTGGGGAGAGCCTCTGTTGTGGGGTCTTGCATGCTAAAGACCTCTAATTCCAAGAAAGGATTACCTATCCCTAGAGCATCTGTGTTCAAATGATGCTGACTTAGGAAAGTGGGGCTGAGAGGTGATTAAAACAATTTCTGATGACATCATTTGAACCTTGGCTTCTAGCTGGATTAAAGCCAACTTAAATTCACCCCTAGACTTTCCAGTTACTCAAACCAATAAATTCTCCATTTTATTCAAGATGCATTGAGTTGGATTTTTTTTTTTTTTTTTTTTTTTTTTTGGTATGGGGGATTGAACTCAGGGGCACTCAACCACTGAGCCACATCTCCAGCCCTTTTTTGTATTTTATTTAGAGACAGGGTCTCACTGAGTTGCTTAGCAACTGCTGATGTTGCTGAGGCTGGCTTTGAATATGCAATCCTCCTGCCTCAGCCTTGGGAGCTGTTGGGATTACAGGCATGCGCCATGGCGCCCGGCTGGATTTTTTTTTTTTTTTTGAGTTGCATTTTTGTCATTGGCACAGTCTCAACCATTACCACCTCTCCTCTCTGTGCTGTGGTGCCACAGGCTAGGAACTTAGATCCCTGTGTACTCCCAACCTCTCCCAGGCAGGTAGATTTCCTTAGTGAGAGCAGATCCAATGCATTGTGCTTCTTGCCTCTTTCAAGGCAGAGGGATGGCCATGCAAAACAGTAGCATTGGCCAGGTGAGCCACATGGCCACTAGTGTTGAATACCCTGGCAAAGGAAGGCCTCTCTGAGCTGCCTGACCACAGCTCTTTATGTGGTCTGTCCTTTAGAAAGCCAGAGTCTGAGTGCGGGTGGAATTATACTGGATGTGAGGCATTCTCTGTCACCAAGGCTCCCTGAGCTTATACCACCTGCCATGGAAGAGCTGTTTGGCTGATATCACATCTATTATCTAGCCAAATAGCAATGAAAATCCAGCCTGTGGCAATGACTAAGCTTACCCTAGACCTGATGATTAGAGTTCTTGGTGCATGTGGCTAGACCATTGTTTACTGACCTTCACAAAAAAATCTCTTCCACGTGTTTTCTGTGCCATGTCCTCACTCTCTGTTCAGTGGATTCCATGGTCATTAGGACTTACCTTAGCCCATCCGTAGTAGCAGGAGACATGAACCCCAGGTTTTATGATGATGCCCATATAAGTTGGGAGCTCCCTGAATTCAAAATTAGGTATGAACATATTTATTTAGGATAAATAAAGAAATCACTAATGATTCAGAGATTCAGTTCCCTGTCCCTAGTACCCTTTTTTGTTAGTTCACCAGACCCTCGGCTTTGACATCCCCCTCCACCTGGAATACTCTATATTTGCTGCACTCAGTGGGGCATGGGAAGTGAGGAGCCCTGTGACTTCACAGTAAACCCACTTTTGGAAATCAGACTGGTTTTTTTGGGGGGTGTCTTTTGTTTGTTCCTGTTCAGTATCTCGGGGAGCAATCAGCAAGAAGCTAGCCAGCTTACATCTTTGAATCGTTAAATTTTGGAGAGGTGCAAATTAAGTATTTAGAACCCAGTCAAAAAGAAATATGATTTTTCACTGTGCATATGGTGGGGGGGGGTGGGGCTGATGAGGGAGAGGCCAAGGAAGAAGCAAAGGCGTGGGGAGCAGAGCCCGCCTGCTTCCTGAGTGAAGCCTTGCTCAAACGCTCTCTGGTTGTGGTTTTCCTCCCAGGCCAGCACCCAGCCCAGAATAGTGCGGCTGACTTGCTGATTGAGGTCAGCAACTCCTGAGAAGCACGAGAAGCCAAGGGTTTATCAGTAAGTATATAGTTGGTTATTTTTTAAGATGGGGATGGAGAATCTTAGAAGACAGCTCTATCTGGGGTTCGGGATCCTTCTGCTATAGGCACAATGTCTAATGTATGCCACGGACCCTGATGTCACTAAGGCAGCATCAATGCCTTCTTTTGGGGTGCGTGGTCTGCATAAATTCATGCTACATGCTCGCTTTGGCAGGGAGTGGGTAGTACTGAAAATGGATTTGAAATTCATCTTCTGATATCTTGGTGGGGGGTGGGGGAAACAGTCCTTTCTCACTGTTTGTCCTTTTTTTTTCCCCCATCTTGCAAAGTAAGGATGATTCATGCTAACTTCAAGTCAATGTAAAGTTCTTGGAAAACAAGTCCTCTCTATGATACTAATTAATTACTTGTAGTGTGAAGATCTGTTTTCATAAGCCGGGTGTCTCATAAGCTGCTGCTGTATATTCTTATTGTCTAGAGTCTAATGCAGAAAATCACCTACTTGAAGGTGCTTAGCCCACATGAAGGTTTAACAGTTTGTCTCCCCTTGGAGGAGATCCGCAGGTAGAATGCAATGTGGCTTCTTGTCTGGCAGAGGGACTGATAATGTCTGAGTGCTCAACCTCTGGGCAATAGGCTGTGGTAGGTCTGAAATTTGATGTTCAAGAAGCCCTCGATGGCACAGTTTCAAAGCAACGATATGACAAAGATAGTGGCTTTTCTAGGAAGTTATTTGTTATACTGTTTCTGTTTATAAAGTATCCCCCCAAAAGGCTCAAGATGAATTTGACATTACTTCCTAACTACTCTGTTTTCTAGAAATGTTTTCTAGTCTTTGGTTTTGATCTCCCTTTCCCATAGACTCTAATTTCTCATTGAAATAAAATATCTTTCTCAGTAAAACAGGAAGGTCATATCTTACATTTATTTGGAAAACATGACCTCCCCATTTCTTTCTCAGTGGAGACAAAGGTTAAGACATTTATTCGTTGCCTCTGCTATAGTAGACATCAACATGGTTCCTTTCTGTTCCTTTACAACTCCATTCCATATTTTTATGTGGTTCTTTTTTAGATTAGCCATGTTTCACTTCCTTTAATCTTCCTTTTGTGAAGTGAGTCAACATGTCAAAAAGTACAGTCTAAACCGAGGAACCCCCATAAAATAAACCATAATAAACTTTATTTTGAAACTCTGAATTATGAAATAAACCATTGCATGTGAACTATCCTTTTTTTTCCCCGCTTTGATTTTATTTTTTTTTCAAATACATTAAGTTGTTTAAAATGATAAAAATGACGTTTTTGAGCACCCTCTGTGAAGACAGGTACAGCATTCAGACTCTTTACAATTATTATTTCACTTGATTCTCCCAGTAGCTCCTTTATAACCTTCACTTAGGTGAGGAAAAAAAGGAATGGCGTGGTAATGTAACCTTACCATGGTCAGACAGGTGGGTGGACAAGAGAGTGGGATAGCCAGGACAGGAACTTGGGTCTCTCTCAGTCCAGACCTTGTGGTCTGATAGAGCATTTTAGCAAATTTGGAAGTTAGAGAAAACAGTGACTCAGTCTCACACCCTAAAACAACTTCTAAAATTTCTATAATTCTTTCTATTTGTACAACTAGATTTTCTAGCACAGGATTTTTTAATGTTATTATATAGTTTCACAATTATTCTAAATGATGCATAATGTTCTATTAAGTGATTGTCCCATAAATAATTTATTCTTTGTTCTTAAAGATTAGGTTGTGGGCTAGGGTTGTGGCTGAGTGGTAGAGTGCTTGCCTGGACACGTGTGAGGCACTGAGTTCAATCCTCAGCACAACATAAAAATAATAAATAAATTAGGGACTGGGTTTGTGGCTCAGTGGTAGAGTGCTCACCTAGCATGCATGAGGCACTGGGTTTGATCCTCAAAACCACATAAAATAAAGATATTGTGTCTACCTAAGACTAAAAATTAAGTATTTAAAAACAATAATAATAATAAATAAATTAAATAAAGGTATTGTATTCATCTACAACTAAAAAAATATTTTAAAAAAATATTAGGTTGCCTGTCTGCCTTCCTTTCTTCCTTTCTTTATTTTTCTTTGTTTATCTCTTGCTATTATAAATAACTATTTTTAGCCATAGAATGTTTCTCATGTTTTTTGGGCTTTATCTGTAAATTTGCTGATGTGGAATTGCTGGGTAAAAGGGTGTGAACTTTGTTTATGTGTACCCTGGAGATTGCCCTTGTACGTGTGTCTGTCTGTGTGTGTGTGTGTATGTTTTGGGGCTAGGCAGGCACTCATCTTGGGCATGAACTTTTTAATGAAGATTGGTTGGTAAGTGCTGCTGAGTTATCTTCTATCCACACTGTGTGAGAGAGTAACAGTTTCATTTCATTCATTCTACCAGTGGACAGAACTGTGGGGAGGGAATAGGTAAAATAGGGACTCTGTTTTGTCATATTGAATTTCTTTCAATTTAGTTAGGCTGAACATTTTTTTTTTCATATGCTTGTTTACAAGTTGCACATTCTATTTTGATCATTATTTTAGGATTTTAACGTTTGATTTTGACTTTTGCTAATTTGTATTGTCTTTAAATAATATGTATTTGCCATATTTTCTGTCCGTTATTTCTCAGTCTGTTGTTTACCTTTTAAATGAGTTTTTAGGATGTGAATGTGGCTCAGTGGTAGAATGCTTGCCTAGCAAGTATAAGGTCTTGCGTTCAACCTCCAGCAATACACACAATTAAAAATAAATAAAATAAAAATAAAAATGAGTTCTAAAAAAAAAAACCCACTGGGTGCAGTGGTACATGCCTGTAATCTCAAGGACTTGGAAGGCTGAGGTAGGAGAATTACAAGTTCAGCTTAGGCACTTTAGTAAGACTTTGTCTCAAAATTTAAAAAGGGCTGGGGATACAGCTCAGTGGTAAAGTGCCTCTGGGATTAATCCCCAGTACTAAAACCAAAAACCAAACCAAACAAAACATGCAGCTGTTTAACAGTTTTCCACAATAAAATCTCCTTTTTCTGATTCTTCTTAGTTTAATATCTAGGTTCTTGCCATTTAAGGATTCACTTCCTTCTCATATTCACTTTAGTAGATGATGTGAAAGTAAATTGACTTTTTAAAAATAATGTTAACCTCTTTTTCCACTATTATTTAAGAACAATCCTCGGGTTCTCTAATATTTTATAATTTCATCTTTTTATACCTTCAGGGTTTTTTTGTGTATTGCCTGTTTATGTGTAGGAGCTATTTCTATGGTATTATCACATTGTGGTAATTTTTGTGGCTTTTATAATATGTTGAAAGAATGAGTTGTGTGGAGTAATATTGAGTCAAAATAAGGCGCTGCTTAAGACCTTGGGCACAGGAGGCAAATGGCTCAGCCTTAAGTAACATCTTTGTCCCTTCATCTTGCTATCTGTGAAATGGGGGTAGTAAAAGTGTCTATTCCACAGTGTTTTGGGAGTGAGGAAATAAAAGCTAAATTAAAACATACATACACACACATTGAGAAAATATGTATGCAGATGTATATATGCAGATGTATATAGGGAGTTTTTGAAGTATAAATATGTATGAATTTTATACACATAAATGTGCATTATGAAATCTTTCATGAAATCTTGGGAGACAAGGAAGGTTGTCATAAGCCAAAAAGGAAAAGAGGGAAATATTTGATTTTATGTAGTTAAAACACAGTACACTATAAAAACAGGCAAGTGCAGGCAGAAAGAAATACATGTAACACACATACCACAAAGATTGCTATTCATAGTAAGTGAAGAATTCCCACAAATCACTTAGAAACGTATTAACAAAAGAAAAATGGGCAAAGGTTATAAGCAAGTAAATCCCAGAAGAAAAAGACTAATGATTGTATAATGTTCAATCTCAGAAATAATCATGAAAATTCAAATTCAAATGCTAATTACATATCACTTCCCCTGCAACAGATCCGCAAAAAAAAAAAAAAAAATTGAAAACATAAACAATATTCAGTATAAAGAGAACATATGGAGATGAGCATTAGCAAGAATGGGAACTAAACTTTGGAAATCTTTTTTTCTATAGTAAATTTATAAAACCTATCAAAATGCAAAATGTGCATATCTTCAATATATCTTAGAAAATATTATACATATTTTAAATAAGAATATGCAATGTAACCATACTTATATTTAAATTTTTATTTACATTAAAAAAACTAAACTATGTATTTTTATTTGGGTGTGCCTGTGTGTATGTATATAATATTTAAAATGTACTGGATACGTGATATCAAGCTATTTACTGGGTAGCCTCTGGAAAAGGCAAGTAGAATTAGGGCAAGGTCATTTTCTCCTTTTGTTATATGTATGGCTGTGTTTAAATATTTTATGAGTCTGTATTTGTTTTGTTTGTGAAACATAAGTGATATAAATAGGCATTTTTCCAAACCCATAGGCAAGATGGTTTTTGGGAGCAGGATCCTAGATGTAGAAACTCAGGGTTGGGAAAGTAGATGGCAAATTTTAGGAAAAGTGAGCATTTGGGAGGCAATATTTTAAGATTTATTAAAGATTTTAACTTAGATTTTAGGAGGAAAAAAAAGGCATGGAACTTTTGAGAACACTCAATGCAATAGGAGCATGGAGGAAAATTTGTTTTACTTATGGGTGGTGACCTCTTCCTAGCTTCCGTCCCTGTTTTCAGGCTTTGGTGTGGTGTCCCCATCTATAGGGCTTATAGACACCCTCTGGAGTCATTGTGTTCCTCCAGTCTTTTCATCCTATGTTCCTTATCTCTATTTTAAAAAGCCATCATCTGAGGTCCAAAATAGCCCTTTCTCCAATGTCTTAGTCCTTTTTCTGTTGCCAAAACAGAATTCCTGACACTGGGTACTTTATTTAAAAAGAGGTTTATTCTGCTTCCAGTTTTAGAGGTTGAAAGTTCAAGATCAGATGGCCCCCCATATGTTCAGCCTCTGATCCTCACCTCTGGGTACATCACAACATGGCAGATGGCATCATGGTGGGAGCATGGGTGAAGAGGGCGAGATCACATAATAAGACGGAAAGTCCAGGGAAATTCCAGGGGCAGTCCTGCTCTGCAGGAAATAACCATAATCCCTTCCATGGGTGGCCCCTCCCAATCATCTGGTCACCTCCCACGAGGCCCCCAACTTTTTTTTTGTTTTGTTTTTTAAGTTGTAGATGGACACAACACCTTTATTTTATTTATTTTTATGTGGTGCTGAGGATCGAACCCAGTGACTCACATGCAAGGCAAGCTCTCTACCACTGAGCTATAACTGCAGCCCCCAAGGCCCCAACTCTTAAAGGATCTACCACCTCAACACCCCCACCACCCTGGGGATCAACCTCATACACATGAACCTTCGGGGGCTACACTCAAACCAGACCCAAACTATAGCATGCAGTTATATATCTAGTATATATCTAGGACTCAGTCTGAGCCAGGCAGTGTGAGGCCCTGGGGAGACAAGGGTGAGCGAGAGAGATAATATGCCAGCCTCGGGGACCAACACACTAGTAGAGAAGGGACAGTAAATACACTAATGAACCCCATCACTGCTTATGATTATAGCTGTGAAGCTACTTGAGGGGCTTGTGATGGAGAGTTATAGGGGAGGGCTTCTTTGGAAGGGAGGCCAGGAGGGCCAAAAAGCTGAGGCTGTTCTGAGAAGCACTTGCAGGCAATGTCAGCGTGTTTCTGAGGCCCCCACCTTGGCGCACATTCAGTCACTTCTCACCTCACGCTAATTCCATCGCCCCCATCTCTCCTATTTCATCTCCTCCTCTGCACTCCTACCACCCTTCCTTTCACGGGGACCACTGTTTCCTAGATTTTAGTTATTTAATTCCTCTTTTCACAGTTGTTGCCATAGCCTACTACCAACATGTATTCAATTCCCTAAAATCCAATTACCTGCTTAATGTACCTTAAAAGGAAGTTCTGTGGCTTACTGCAGATGAGAAACAGTGCAAACCAAATGATGACAGTTTTTCAAGGATCTTTAATGAAGGAGAGCGCTTTAACCTGGTGTTAGGCATAAACAGGGTAGCTTTGATCACCAAAGGGGTGCTACTGATGTGAGAGAAAAGACGTGTATTAAGTTTAGATGGTTAACAGGCAGAAAATGACTTGGTTGTCAGTGAATTCAGGAAGGACATTGCAGGAAAGAGATGAGAACAGGAGGAAGAGACTGCAGGGCATTTATTTCTTTTGTACAACTGTAAGAGTGGGTGAGGTAAGCCAGCAAAACATTACAACTTGGGGAATCAGAGGGTCCCTCTGAGGCCAGCTGGGCGAGAGCCTCATCTGGTTGCTGCAGTATGTGTCTCCTTATAATGAGAAGAGCCACAAGTGCCTGAAGTAAATGACCCTGGGGCATAGGAGATGGGGAGAGATCACAAGTATATATTTTATTATAGACAGGGTCTTAATGAGTTGCTCAGGACCTCACTAAATTGCTGAGACTGGGTTTGAACTCGCGATCCTCCTGCCTCAGCCTCCCAAGTAGCTGGGATTACAGGTATGCACCACTGCACCCAGCTAGCTCTCCTCCTCCTCCTCCTCCTCCTCCTCCTCTTCTTTATTTAATATTTTTTAGTTTTAGGTGGACACAATATCTTTATTTTTTATTTTTATGTGTGAGGCCCTGGGGAGACAAGGGCTCCCCAGATTGAACCCAGTGCCCCATGCATGCTAGGCAAGCACTCTACCACTGAGCCACAACCCCAGCCCAGGCTCTCTCTTCTTGATGGGGTCTGAGCACATATACAGGAAGTCCTCCTGGCTTCCTCTGTGCCACCTGGTAGCCTCAGCATGGAGGGGGATCCTAGGATAAGCATTTGGTACAGCAGCCTTGGTGAAGTAGTTTGGACTACTGAGACCATTTGGGCATTTCTTTGGCCTTCCCTGAGTGGGGCTGGGCCCACCTGACAGAGCCAGGGCAGGTAAGGGATGGTGGTCCCCTGCACCTGATATCGTGAGCCAAATAATGAATCTTTCATGAGGTTCCCCTGCCAACCTGGCCCCTGCAGAGCAGGAATGTTAAGTCCTACATACTTGTGTTTCCACCTCCTGCCACAGTATCTCCTTCCCTTGCTTTACTGTTCCTTCTGCCTGTGGATGTCTCCCTTTTCACTTCATTCATGCCTGTTGTCCTGGGAATGTCACCTGAAGGGTCTTTCCCTCCTTGACTTGGTCATATCCATTTGCGATGAAATCTTGCATTTTCACTGTTGACATTGTGTCTTTTGTGGTTATTGACTAGTTCCCTGAACTGGACCACAAACCTCAGGTAGGGAGAGATGGGGTTTGTTTTTGCCGATCCCTGTATCCTGGTGCTGGCCACAGTGCCTGAGATACAGAAGGTGGTCCAAAAATGTTTGTTGAGCAAACACAAGAATGAAACGGTCCCCAGCTGTCTGGTTGTGTAAACAAGTGAGTTCCCATGACTCCTCTTAGGGTTGACGTTTCCTCTCCCAGTGCAGCGAAGCACAGGGAATGATGGGAAGACAAGGGTCCCCGGGGTAGAGGTGCAGGGCATGCGTGTGGACCACAGTTAGAAGGTTGGATTTTATTCTGGGGAGCCTGGAGACCCACTAGAGGGTTTGGAGCAGGGGAGTGACAATATCTGACCTATATTTAAAAGGATGACTGTGGTTCGTATGGAAAGATGAGCTGGCAGAGGGAGAGGGGTGAGTAGAAGGATGGAGGTGAATCAGAGGATGGTCCCTGCATCCAGAAGATGATCCAGGTAGATTTGGTGTTTTAATCAGTTTTTTTTTTTGCCTCTGTGAGCAAAAAAACCTGACAAGAACAATTTTAGAGGAGAAATTTTTATTTGGCTTATTATTTCAGAGGTCTAAGTCCATATATAACCAACTCCACTGCTCTGGGCCAGAGGTAAGGCAGAACATCACAGTGAAAATGTAGAGTGGAGAAAAGCAGCTCAGGATATGGCCAAAAGGAAGCAGAGAGAGCTCCCCTCACCAAGAACAAAATATATACCCCAAAGACATGCCCCCAGTGACTTACCTTCTCCAGCCACACCCTTCCTTCCTGTAATTACCACCCTTCCTATAATTAATCCATTCAAGTGGATTAATGCACTGCCTAGGCTAAGATGCTCATAACCTAACCATTTTGCCTCTGAACTTTCTTGCATTGTCTTACAAGTGAGCTTTGGGGGATTCCTCACATCTAAACCATAACATTTGGGATCTATCCTGCAGAATGAGCTGCTGATCATGGTGGTTATAGGCATCAGGACTCCATTATATGTTCTTGCTCTGATCAACAAGAGAGCTATGCTGTGGTCTTAAGTTTCCCACATAAAAAATCCATACAGAAAGCCACTACAGGTACCTTCCCCATCCCCGCGTGGCAGCAGTGTGGCCCAGGTGGCAGCAGCTGGTAGGCTTGCTGACACCCTTGTCTGTCAGGTGTGTATGCCACTTCCTGTCAGGATGCCTAGAGAAGCTGCCATGTTCTTCCTCCCATTATAGATAATACCTAGCTGCCACCAGCCCTAGAGGGAAGAGGCACTTTTGCCTACAGAATAAACTCTAAGATCTTTCTTTAAAATATATTTTTATTTGTTGGTGGACACATAGCTTTATTTTAATTATTTATTTTTATGTGGTGCTGAGGATGGAACCCAGTGCCTCACAGGTGCTAGGCAAGTGTTCTATCATGGAGCCACAACCCCAGTGCAAAGTCTAAGATCTTTAACCTGCCATTTTGGACCTCCACAATCTTCTGCCAACCCATTTTTTCCCAGGGCTATTATACACTATTTGCCATGCTCATCTCCTACTGCCCCCTGAGCCACCCCAATATCCACACGCTGTCATTGCTCTCTTGCCTGCCTCTGGATGTGCTCTTCTCACCTGGAATGCCTTTCAAGTCCACATCTTGATGTCCCATCCTTCCTTCAGAGCCGAATTAGTGTTCCAGGGCTTCCATAACAAAGCAGTGTAGACTGGATGTGCGTTATCTAAGCCATCAGTCTTAAACATCAGAAATTATATATATATATATATATATATATATATATATATATATATATATATATATATATATATTTTTTTTTTTTTTTTTTCCCACAATCCTGGAGGCCAGAATTTCCAGGTGTCAGCAGGTTAACTCCCTCTGAGGATTCTGTCTTTTGTTGGTAGGTGGCATTTTCCCACTGTGTAGTTACAAGGCCTTCCATCTGCTACGTTTGTGTCCCCATCTCCTTTTATTATGTGGCCATCCATTATTCTGGATTAGGATCCACTCTAAAGACCTCATTTCATTTCAAATATCTCTTTAAAGATCTCACCAAATATAGTCACATTTTGAGGTACTGGGGTTCTGACTTCAACATTTGACTGAGTCTCATATGAATTTGAGCTTTGCTCTAGTTTCACTCAAGTTCTCCTGCATCAGCTTCCTTTTCTCATGCATCAGCCCTTGAGTGGATTTATTTCTAATGCTGATCTTTGTCTTTTGGAATTCATTCCTTCATTCACCTGAAATATCATCAAAAGACCCTTAAAGCTATATAAACTCCTGGACTATATCGTGACAGTGCTGACCACACCAACTTTATCTGCCACAGTGTATCCTGTTTAATGAACCCATCAAACAAAATTTCTGTGGAATGGATTCAGGTGCTGCCTGTGCATGAATGCAAAAGTGAATCAGATTTGGTGCTGAGAATTAGTTGGAGAGGTGATATTTTCATACCCTTTCATACATAAGAAGGCATTAAATGTAAGAGAGAAAAATGCTTGGAAGGCATATCAAATCATGTGTTCTTTTCATAGGTGTGGGGAAGGTAGTAATCAGATAAGGATCTAGAGAAGAAGTAACATTTGATCTGGGATGAAAAGATGAATAAAAATTGTGCATATAGTAAGCAGCCTTTGAATTCTGGCTGCTTTCACTTAGCATGATGCATTTAAAATTCATCCATTTTTTTAATGCATGTAAGTAGCTCATTCATATTTTTTTAGCTTTTAAAACATTTCATTATTTTATTATGTAGCAAAGTTGAGGATTAAACTCAGGTCTTGTGTTAACTAAGTATGTGCTCTCCCACTGAACTACACCCCAGTCCTATTTTTGACACATAAAGATTGTACAGTGTGATGTTTCAACACATTGTGCAATGATCAAATCAGGGTAATTAGCATAACCATTACCTCAAACATTTATCATTTCTTTGTGGTGAGAACATACAAAATTCTCTTTTCTAGCTGTTTTGAAATATACAATGTGTTGTTATCATTTGCTGTAGTCACCTCACTGTGCAGTATAACTTCAGAATTTATTCCTCCTATTTAACTGTAACTTTGTATGTATTGACCAACCTGTCCTCACCCCCACCCCCAGATTCTGGTAACCGCCATTCTACTCTTTTCTCTTATAAGATTAAGTTTTTTAGATTTAAATATGAGATTATCCAGTACTTATATTTCTTGTCTGATTTATTTTACTTAATGTCTTCTAGGCTCAAACATGTTGTTGCGAGTGAATTGACTTCATTCCTTTTATGGATGAATAGTATTCCATTCTGTATACATACTACATTTCTGTATCCATTCATCCATTGATGAACACTTAATTTGATTTATACCTTTTCTATTACAAATGCTGTGAACAAGGAGTCCTGATATTTCTTTGATACCATGATTTTATTTCCTCTCTGTGTGCGTGTATGTGTAATTCATTTATTAGTCAGCTTTCTGTTGCTTTGATAAAGTACCTGAGAAAATCGTCTTAAAAAAGAAAAAATTTATTTGACTCCCAGTGTGAAGGTTTCAGTCCATTGTCAATGACCCCATTGCTCTGGGCTTGTAGTGATGCAGACCATCATGACAAGGAGCATGTGGTAGAGCTAAACCACCCATCTTATGGTGGCTGGAAAATAGAGAGAAAGAAGAGAGTCAGAGACAAAATAGAGTCCCCAAGGATTGACTCCCAAGGATTCACTCTTTTCAACCAGGTCTCAATTCTTATCATTTCTACCACCTCCAAGTGGTGCGTTCAGCTATGAATTCATTGATGGGTTAACTCACTGAGGATACAATCAATTGCCAAAGCCCCACTTTTGAATGTTGATTAACTGGGGACCAAGCCTTCAACATACCAGTCTTTGGAGACATTCTGGATCCAAACTATAACATATCCACCAATTGGATTCCTGGGTCATAGGGTAGTTTTGTTTTTTAATTTTTTGAGATATTTCCATAATGGTTTCCATAATGACTGTACTAATTTACATTCCGAACAGTGTATAAGAAAGAGTTCCTTTTTGCCACATCCTTTTTAAAATTATGTTCATTCTAACTAGATGAATTGATATCTCATAGTGGCTTTGATATCTGTTAAGTGATATTGTTTTTTCATATGCCTGTTGACCATCTATATTTATTCTTTTGAGAAGTGTTTATTCAGGTCTTTTACCCATTTTTTAATCAGATTTGTTTGGTTTGGTTTGTTTTTTGGCTAGAGTTCCTCCTATATTCTGGATTAATATCCCTTGTCAGATATGTAGTTTGCAAATATTTTCTCCTATTCTGTATGCTCTCTTTGCTCTGTTGATAGTTTCCTTTTCTGTGCTGTTCATTCTTTTATATCTGCTGACTTTTTTTCTGGTGCTGGGATTGTACCCAGGACCTTGTGCATGTAAATTTTCTAACTTCTGAGTCACATCCCCCAACCTTTTCATTATTATTATTATTATTGTTATTTTATTTTGGGGGAGAACATGGATTGAACTTTGGGACACTCAACCACTGAGCCACATCCCCAGCCCTATTTGTATTTTATTTAGAGACAGGGTCTCACTGAGTTGCTTAGCACCTCGCCATTGCTGAGGCTGGCTTTGAACTCGCAATCCTCCTGTCTCAGCCTCCCAAACAACTGGGATTACAGGCATACACTACTGCACAAAGCTCACGTTTAATTTTTAAGAAACTCTATGCTGTTTTGCAAAAATAGCTGTACCATTTTGCATTTCCATTAGCAATATGTTGATGTATTAGTATAACCATCACTTTAAACATTTATCATTTATTTGTGGTAAGAACATTCAGAATCTTCTCTTCTGGCTATTTTGAAATATGCAATGCATTATTGTTAACTATAGTCACCCTACTGTGCTATAGAACAACAAAATTATTCCTCTACTTGCTTCATATCCTTTCTAACACTTCTTTTTAATTTTTAGCCATTCTGATAGGCGTATGATTATATCTTCTTCTTGAGGTTTCAGTTTGCATTTTCTTAGTGACTAATAATGTTGAGCATCTTTTTATGTGCTCATTTGACATTTGCCATTCAAATATCTTCTTTTTTTTGGTGGGGGCCATACCAGGGATTGAACTCAGGGGTACCACATCCCCAGTCTTGTTTTGTATTTTATTTAGAGACAGGGTCTTGCTGAATTGCTTAGAGCCTAAATTGTGAACTCCTGATCCTCCTGTCTCAGTCTCCTGAGCCACTAGGATTATAGGCGTGCACCATCATTTCCCAGCTCAAATATCTTCTTTGGTGAAGTATGTGTTTAAGTCTTTGACCACTTTTTTATTGAATTGTGCATTTCATTATGATTATTGAGACTACTATTGATTATTGAGTTTTACAAACTCTTTATAAATTCAGGAATGAAGTCCTTCATAGAAATTTCCTTCCGGTCTGTGGTTTATCCTTTCATTTTTCTCAGCCATGTCTTTTGAAGTCCAGAAGTTTTACATTTTGATGAATTCCAATTTATTAGGGTTTTATTATTATTATTTTGTGGATTATGTACTTGGTATTGGATCAAAGAAATCTTTGCCAAACTCAAGGTCACAAAGATTCTCCTCTCCTCTGCTGGATGTTTTCTAATTTCAAACTTCACATTTCCATCTGTGATCCATCTTTAACATTTATTGTGAGCCAGGCACTGGGCCTAGAGCTACAGAAACAAAGAGGAATGAGACAGAACCCTTCCCTCTGGGTCATCTGGGCTGGGGATGGGGAACAAAGTAAAACAACATTCTTATGGTATGAGGAGCTCACCAAGGATGTGGTACCCCTGAGTTCAATCCCTGGTGAGCTTTAGGGTGCTGAGGATGCTCACTGTGGTTTTTGAAGCAGGACTAATCTCCAGGTAAAGACCAGGGACTGAGCTTTACAGGAGACGAGTAGGAGGTAGACAGAAAGCAGAAACCAGGAGTGGGAACCCTGTTTGGGGGTTGGAGTAGCCATGGGGAGGCTGGAGGCTGGATTATAGATTGTTGTGTCCCAGTAGCTGTTGGGCATTGGCTGTTCCTGGAGTCTCTATGCATGGTGGCTGGCAGGAGTGGGCAGAGGAGAACAGAGGCCCCATATGGGTCACTCAATGTCCCATATCCTGAAACAAAGAAGAGGCGGTGTTGGCTTTATGATATAGCTCATGCCCTGTTCTTTGAAGGCCAGGACATTGTAAGATGAGACTGTGTCATAAAGAGCTCATCCTTAGGGGGCAGCCACAGCACTGTTACATAACAGTTTCTGTCCCCCACCCTGGGCACAGATCATGCCGTGCAAACTGTACTGGCTGTTCCTTGTAGAATTACTCCTGAGGACTGTGTAAGAAATGTGTCATGACAAGATAATCCCGGGAGCAGCCTGCAAAATAATCCCTCATCTTTGTAGTTCTTGTATATATTTAAAACCTAATACTAGAAGTGTTCGGTGCTGAGGAGAGAAGACAGGGCATATTGCAGGCCCCTGAATAAATTAACCCTGCAAAGCACAGCAGTTGCTTTCATTAGCCAGCTGGCTCTACAGGAAGATAGCGGAAAGCCTGTGGGTTAGGAAAGAAAATTTCAGGAATGTGAGAACAAAAAAGGAAATCAGCTGCATTCAGTGATTTAACTTAATCCGTTAACAATAAAGAAATCCAGAACTCATGGTGCTCTGAGCAATAACTGTCTCCCACAATGTGTGCAAGAAAACACACTTTCTCTGTTCAATAGAGGGTGTCCCCCACAACCCGGGTACCCAGGGTGATGGTGCAGGTATGAGTTAGACCCCAGAGGGACAATCTCGATGTTATTTGTGCTTCATTTGTTCCTATAGTCACTCCAGGTAAGTTCTTTCTTCTGGGCCACAGCCCTCCTTGTAATTGGGATCCAGTTGAGACCCTCTACTCTGATTTTCAAGCTTGCAAGGTTTGAGGCTGCCTTTGCAGAATTCAATAAGGTCACCATTATAGCAATCTTGTTTCTGTTTATGGAAGTTCTTCATGAGTATATCAGTGACCAAATGACTCTGAAGGTACAATTATGAAAGGAGAAGACCACCATCATGGAGAAAGAGGAGCCAGAGTCCAGTCTGGTTTTTTTCCTCCCATTTGCTAACATCTGAGGTTTTACCAAGCTCCAACTACACGTTAGTTTTAAATTGGTTGTACACACACACACATACACACACACACACACAGAGTCAGGAACTGGTCAAAAAAGTTTGGACATTTGTTAGATGAATTCTTTACTTGGCCTCCTGAGGAGAGAGCATACCCTACCTTTGATATCCAATGCAGATGAGTGTGAAGAACTGGTAGAGATGAGTGTCTTTCAGGGGGGAAGAAAAAATAAGCAATCATAACTGAAGTAGTGGAAGGGAAATGAGCCAACGGAGGAAGTCCTGTCGTGTGACTCATGAAAATCACTTGATGTAGGATTTATTCCCTCAATGATGGTCAAAGAGTTGACACCACCAGCTCTTGCCTCTGAATCAGAAGTGGTAGACTGGGTGGAATGCTTTCACCATTGCTTGCTTTTCTTGAATTTTTAAGGCACTTCTGCAATAAGTGGACTTGTGAGATGACCTGAGGTTTCTCTCATGGAGTTCATTTTGCAATATAGTTAGCACGTGTGGTCAGCATGGGCACGCGGCATGCAGGGGCTACCTCTTCTGAGTTTGCAGAGCTGGTACTGGTTTCTTCTTGATGATATTCTTCCTGTGGTCAGAAAACCAGTGAGCAGAGGAGGGCAGTGGATGTGGTGAGTGGACAGGCCTCTTCTCCCATGGGTGAGGCTTTGTCATAGAGGGTCCTTTATTAATCAATGCTCAGCAGTGCTGTGGGGAAAGGTTTGCCCCTCCCTCTTGGGTCTTAAGAGTTCCAGGGCATTGTGCCCATTAGTGGAGGGCACAGCTGTTGCTGGGTGTGTGGGGTTCTTGCATTGTTCTTAAGAGGAAATAGAACAGAATGAGACAGAACTGGCTTGTTGTCCTGGAAGCTGTACCACTGACATCATAGTGCTTTGCCCTTTGTCCCCTCTGACATAGAAGTTTCGGGAAGAAACAGAAAAGGTTGGATAAAAGATAAAAGTTCTCACATTTGATATTTTATTCATTCCTTAAATCTGTGGTTACCATCAACTCCCACTTTATAAAACATCTACTAACAAATTCATTCATGATGTTTCTATTAAGACATCTAGTTAAGCCATAAGCCATAAAAATATATTATTTACTTTGACTATGAAACTAGGATGTATACCAAAAAATTATCCTGCCATCCTTCTGGAATAAATTCAGGAAATTAGATGGAGCAGGAAATGACTTTAGAGATTTGGTACTGAATAATTTTAGGGACTATTTCTCAAGCATGACTATAAGTTAATGGGATTAAGTTTTATAATATGAATGCTTATACATCAACATGAATGTTATTTTTAAGGTAATAACCCTAGAAGGCTCTATATCAATGGGGTTCTCATTCTGAAAGCAATTTTGGGATCCCCCCCTTTTTTTTAAATTAATTTTTATTGTAGGTTGTTCAAAACATTACATAGTTCTTGATATATTTCACACTTTGATTCAAGTGGGATATGAACTCCCATTTTTACACCATATACAGATTGCAGAATCACATCAGTTGCACAACCATTGATTTACATATTGCCATTCTGGTGTCTGTTGTATTCTGCTGCCTTTCCTATCCTCTACTATCCCCCCTCCCACATCCCCTCTCCTCTTCTCTCTCTACCCCCTCTACTGTAATTCATTTCTCCCCCCTTATATTTTTCCTCCTTTCCCCTCACTTCCTCTTGTATGTAATTTTGTATACCCCTGAGGGTCTCCTTCCATTTACATGCAATTTCCCTTCTCTCTCCCTTTCCCTCCCACCTCTCATCCCTGTTTAATGTTAATCTTCTTCTCATGCTCTTCGTCCCTACTCTGTTCTTAGTTACTCTCCTTATATCAAAGAAGACATTTGGCATTTGTTTTTGAGGGATTGGCTAGCTTCACTTAGCATAATCTGCTCTAATGCCATCCATTTCCCTCCAAATTCTATGATTTTGTCATTTCTTAATGCAGAATAATACTCCATTGTGTATAAATGCCACATTATTTTTATCCATTCGTCTATTGAAGGGCATCTAGGTTGGTTCCACAGTCTTGCTATTGTGAATTGTGCTGCTATGAACATGGATGTAGCAGTGTCCCTATAGTGTGCTCTTTTTAGGTCTTTAGGGAATAGACTGAGTAGGGGGATAGCTGGATCAAATGGTGGTTCCATTCCCAGCTTTCCAAGAAATCTCCATACTGCTTTCCAAATTGGCCGCACCAATTTGCAGTCCCACCAGCAATGTACAAGAGTACCCTTTTCCCCACATCCTCACCAGCACTTATTGTTGTTTGACTTCCTAATGGCTGCCAATCTTACTGGAGTGAGATGGTATCTTAGGGTGGTTTTGATTTGCATTTCTCTGACTGCTAGAGATGGTGAGCATTTTTTCATATACTTGTTGATTGATTGTATGTCCTCCTCTGAGAAATTTCTGTTCAGGTCCTTGGCCCATTTGTTGATTTGGGTTATTTGTTTTCTTATTGTCTAATTTTTTTAGTTCTTTGTATATTCTGGATATTAGGGCTCTGTCTGAAGTGTGAGGAGTAAAGATTTGTTCCCAGGACGTAGGCTCCCTATTTACCTCTCTTATTGTTTCTTTTGCTGAGAAAAAACTTTTTAGTTTGAGTAAGTCCCATTTGTTGATTCTAGTTATTAACACTTGTGCTATGGGTGTCCTATTGAGGAATTTGGAGCCCGACCCCACAGTATGAAGATCATAGCCAACTTTTTCTTCTATCAGACGCCATGTCTCTGATTTGATATCCAGTTCCTTGATCCACTTTGAGTTAACTTTTGTGCATGGCGAGAGAAAGGGATTCAGTTTCATTTTGTTGCATATGGATTTCCAGTTTTCCCAACACCATTTGTTGAAGATGCTATCCTTCTTGCATTGCATGCTTTTAGCCGCTTTATCGAATATAAGATAGTTGTAGTTTTGTGGATTGGTTTCTGTGTCCTCTATTCTGTACCATTGGTCCACCCGCCTGTTTTGGTACCAGTACCATGCTCTTTTTGTTACTATTGCTCTGTAGTATAGTTTGAAGTCTGGTATAGCTATACCACCTGATTCACACTTCCTGCTTAGCATTGTTTTTGCTATTCTGGGTCTTTTATTTTTCCATATGAATTTCATGATTGCTTTCTCTATTTCTATAAGAAATGCCGTTGGGATTTTGATTGGCATTGCATTAAACCTATAGAGAACTTTTGGTAATATCGCCATTTTGATGATGTTAGTTCTACCTATCCATGAACAGGGTATATTTTTCCATCTTCTAAGATCTTCTTCTATTTCTCTCTTTAGGGTTCTGTAGTTTTCATTGTATAAGTCTTTCACCTCTTTTGTTAGGTTGATTCCCAAGTATTTTATTTTTTTTGAGGATATTGTGAATGGGGTGCTTGTCCTCATTTCCATTTCAGAGGATTTGTCGCTGATATACAGGAATGCCTTTGATTTATACGTGTTGATTTTATATCCTGCCACTTTGCTGAATTCATTTATTAGCTCTAATAGTTTCTTTGTAGACCCTTTTGGGTCTGCTAGGTATAGAATCATGTCATCTGCAAATAGTGATAATTTGAGTTCTTCTTTTCCTATTTTTATGCCTTTAATTTCTTTCGTCTGTCTAATTGCTCTGGCCAGTGATTCGAGAACTATGTTGAACAGAAGTGGTGAGAGAGGGCATCCCTGTCTTGTTCCAGATTTTAGAGGGAATGCCTTCAGTTTTTCTCCATTCAGAATGATGCTAGCCTGAGGCTTAGCATAGATTGCTTTTACAATATTGAGGTATGTTCCTGTTATCCCTAGTTTCTCTAGAGTTTTGAACATAAAGGGATGCTGTACTTTGTCGAATGCTTTTTCCGCATCTATCGAGATGATCATATGGTTCTTATTTTTAAGCCTATTGATATGGTGAATAACATTTATTGATTTCCGTATATTGAACCAACCTTGCATCCCAGGGATAAATCCTACCTGATCATGGTGCACAATTTTTTTGATATGTTTTTGTATCCGGTTTGCCAGAAGTTTATTGAGGATTTTTGCATCTAAGTTCATTAGAGATATTGGTCTGTAGTTTTCTTTCTTTGAAGTGTCTTTGTCTGGTTTAGGAATCAGGGTGATGTTGGCCTCATAGAATGAATTTGGAAGTTCTCCCTCTTTTTCTATTTCCTGAAATAGCTTGAAAAGTATTGGTATTAGTTCCTCTTTAAAGGTTTTGTAAAACTCTGCTGTATACCCATCCGGTCCTGGGCTTTTCTTAGTTGGTAGTGTTTTGATGGTATCTTCTATTTCCTCAATTGATATTGGTCTGTTTAGGTTGTCAATATCCTCCTGACTCAATCTGGGCAAATCATATGACTTAAGAAATTTATCGATGCCTTCACTATCTTCTATTTTATTGGAGTATAAGGATTCAAAATAATTTCTGATAATCTTCTGTATTTCTGAAGTGTCTGTTGTGATATTGCCTTTTTCCTCCCGTATGCTGGTAATTTGAGTTCTCTCTCTTCTTCTCTTCGTTAGCGTGGCTAAGGGTCTGTCGATTTTATTTATTTTTTCAAAGAACCAACTTTTAGTTTTGTCAATTTTTTCAATTGTTACTTTTGTTTCGATTTCATTAATTTCAGCTCTGATTTTAATTATTTCTTGTCTTCTACTTCTTTTGCTGTTGTTTTGCTCTTCTTTTTCTAGGATTTTGAGTTGAAGTATTAGATCATTTATTTGTTGGTTTTTTCTTTTTTTAAGGAATGAACTCCAAGCAATAAATTTTCCTCTTAGAACTGCTTTCAATGTGTCCCATAGATTCCGATATGTTGTGTCTGTGTTTTCATTTATCTCTAAGAATTTTTTAATTTCCTCCTTGATGTCTTCTATAACCCATTGATCATTCAGTAATCTATTGTTCATTCTCCAAGTGATGCATGATTTTTCCTTACTTCTTTTATCGTTAATTTTCAATTTCATTCCATTATGATCAGATAAGATGCATGGTATTATCTCTACTCCTTTATATTGTCTAAGAGTTGCCCTGTGACATAATATATGATCTATTTTTGAGAAGGATCCATGTGCTGCTGAGAAAAAAGTGTAACTGCTTGATGTTGGGTGGTATATTCTATATATGTCAATTAAGTCTAGGTTATTAATTGTGTTATTGAGCTCTATAGTTTCCTTATTCAACTTTTGTTTGGAAGATCTGTCCAGTGGTGAGAGAGGTGTGTTGAAGTCTCCCATGATTATTGTATGGTGGTCTATTAGACTCTTGAACTTGAGAAGAGTTTTTTTGATGAACATAGCTGCACCATTGTTTGGGGCATATATATTTATGATTGTTATGTCTTGTTGGTGTATGGTTCCCTTGAGAAGTATGTAGTGTCCCTCTTCATCCCTTTTGATTAACTTTGGCTTGAAATCTATTTTATTTGATATGAGTATGGACACTCCTGCTTGTTTCCGAAGTCCATATGAGTGATATGATTTTTCCCAACCTTTCACCTTCAGTCTATGTATGTCTTTTCCTATCAAATGCGTCTCCTGAAGGCAGCATATTGTTGGGTCTTGTTTTGTGATCCATTCTACTAGCCTGTGTCTCTTAATTGGTGAGTTTAAGCCATTAACATTTAGGGTTATTATTGAGATATGGGTTGTTCTTCCAGCCATATTTGTTTATTTATGTTACTAAACATGGTTTGTTTTCCTCTTTGATTATTCCCCCCCCCTTTACTGTACTACCTCCCGCTGTTGGTTTTCATTGATATTTTCCATTTCCTCTTCCTGTAATATTTTGCCGAGGATGTTTTGAAGAGCTGGTTTTCTAGCTGCAAATTCTTTTAACTTTTGTTTATCATGGAAGGTTTTAAGTTCATCTTCCATCCTGAAGCTTAATTTCGCGGGATACACAATTCTTGGTTGGAACCCATTTTCTTTCAGTGTTTGAAATATGTTATTCCAGGATCTTCTAGCTTTCAGAGTCTGTGTTGAAAGATCAGCTGTTATCCTGATTGGTTTACCCCTAAATGTAATCTGCTTCCTTTCTCTTGTAGCTTTTAAAATTCTCTCCTTATTCTGTATGTTGGGCATCTTCATTATAATGTGTCTAGGTGTGGATCTCTTATGATTTTGCACATTCGGCATCCTGTAGGCTTCTAGGATTTGGGATTCTGTCTCATTCTTCAAGTCTGGGAAGTTTTCTCGTATTATTTCGTTGAATAGATTGCTCATTCCTTTGGTTTGGACCTCAATACCTTCCTGTATCCCAATGACTCTTAAGTTTGGTCTCTTTATGTTATCCCATATTTCTTGAATTTTCTGCTCATGGTTTCTTAACAGCTTTGCTGAGCCGTCTATGTTGTTCTCCAGTTGAAATACTTTGTCTTCATTGTCTGATGTTCTATCTTCTAAGTGTTCTACTCTGCTGTTAGTATTCTCAATTGAGTTTTTAAGTTGGTTTATTGTTTCCTGCATTTCCAGGATTTCTGTTTGTTTGTTTTTTATAACCTCTATCTCCCTGTATAATTGATCTTTTGCTTCTTGGATTTGTTTATGCAATTCATTGTCGAAGTGGTCGAAGTGGTCTTTCATTGTCTGATTTTGCTGTCTAATGTCTTCCTTGAGACTCCAGATCATCTGAAGCATGTATATCCTGAATTCTTTATCTGACATTCCATCTGCTGCAGATATTACCTCTTCTAAAGTTGAGTTGACCTGCATTGCTTGTGGTCCTTTCTTTCCTTGTCTTTTCATACTGATCGCGTTTCTTTCTGCTTGGTGAAACTCTTGTGTTATTGATTTTTCCCCCTATATATTTATATTGCTCTTGTATAGCTGCAAAGTCTCCCTCGCAGGCTTCGGCGGTGGTTCTGCCCCTCCTCCAATTGAGGCAATGTGCCTACCACGCCGGGAGGCCGCTCTGCCTGTACTTTCGATGGGCCTGTTCTTTCAGTGGTCACAAGTCTGCCTACCTTGCAGGCATGAGCAGCGGCTTTGCCCCTCCGCTGGCCGCTAGGCCTGTTCTGTCTGTCGGTTGCAGGTCTGTCTACCTAAAAGGCACTGGTGGCGGCTCTGCCCCTCCCCCAACCGGGGCGATGTATCTGGCGGGCCACTGGGCCTGTTTTGTTGGTGGTCACGGTTCCACCTACCTTGCACGCGCGTGGAGCAGCTGTGTCCCTCTGAGAGTTGCTGGGCCTGACCTGCCGGTGGGTGGCAAGTGCGCCTACCTTGCAGGCGCGGGGGTGGCTCTGCCGTTCCGCGGGTCACTGGGCCTGATCTGCTGGTGAGTCGCAGGTCTGCCTAACTTGCAGGCGCCCGGCGGCTCTGCCCTCCCCCAACCGGGGCGGGGCCATGTGTCTGGCCGGCCGCTGGGCCTGTTCTGTCGGTGGTCACGGTTCAGCCTACCTAGCAGGCACGTGGGGCAGCTGTGCCCCTCCGCAGGTTTTTGGGCCTGACCTGCTGGTGGGTCGCAGTTCTGCCTACCTTGTAGGCTCCGAAGGTGGCTCTGCCGCTCTGTGGATTGCTGTGCCTGTTCTGCTGGTGGGTCGCGGGTCCGCCTACCTTGCAGTTGCCCGGTGGCTCTGCCCCTCCCCCAACCAGAGCGATGTGTCTGGCGGTCCACTGGGCCTGTTTTGTCGGTGGTCACGGTTCCGCCTACCTTGCATGCGCGTGGAGCAGCTGTGTTCCTCCGAGAGTTGCTGGGCCTGACCTGCCGGTGGGTGGCAAGTGCGCCTACCTTGCAGGCCCGGGGGTGGCTCTGCCGCTCCGCGGTTGCTGGGCCTGATCTGCTGGTGAGTCGCAGGTCTGCCTAACTTGCAGGCGCCCGGTGGCTCTGCCCTCCCCCAACCGGGGCGGGGCCATGTGTCTGGCCGGCCGCTGGGCCTGTTGTGTCGGTGGTCACGGTTCAGCCTACCTAGCAGGCACGTGGGGCAGCTGTGCCCCTCCGCAGGTTTTTGGGCCTGACCTGCCGGTGGGTCGCAGGTCTGCCTACTTTGTAGGCTCGGGGGGTGGCTCTGCCGCTCTGTGGATTGCTGTGCCTGTTCTGCTGGTGGGTAGCGGGTCTGCCTACCTTGCAGTTGCCCGGCGGCTCTGCCCCTCCCCCAACCGGAGCGATGTGTCTCGCGGTCCACTGGGCCTGTTTTGTCGGTGGTCACAATTCCGCCTACCTTGCACACGCGTGGAGTAGCTGTTTCATTAGTGCCTGGGCACACTCTCCTTGTTTGCCTCCCTCAGGCCCTAAGTTTGTAGAGCTTGGGGCTGAGAACCCCCAGCAAATTTGCTTACCTTCTGGTAGCCACGCCCCCATATCTGGTGCAAGAGACCTCAGTTGTCAGCACTGGTGGGACCGGTAGCTGGGAGTCCTGCGCCGCTCGGCTCCCGCCGGCTCCTGGGCCAGCGCCTCCGCGGCTCCCGCTGGCTCCAGCTGGCTCCCGTGCCGCTTCCGGTTCTGCCGCCGGCTCCCGCGCCACCCTCGGTCTGGCTATTGCACTCACAGGAGAGCTGGGAGGGGCCCTTAAGTTTTCCCCGCTGATCTATAGCTGAAAGAGCTGTGATCAGTCAAAAAACAGAGATGATGACGTCAGCTCTCCAAGATGGTGGCTGCTGGCTTCCTCTGTGGTCTGACCAATGTGGAGAACCGAATTGGATGGCTTCCTTCCCCGTCTCAAGCCTGATTGAGCAATTTAGTAAGACCCTCGCTTCTCGCTTCAGCCTCGTCCTTCCGTGCGGGTGGCGGCTGCAGCGGCTACTTACTTGTATTCTTGATAATTGTCATTCCATTTGGAGTGAGACAGAATGCCCGTGTAGTTTTAATTTGCATTTTTCTAATTTGTAGTGATGTTGAAATTTTATTTCATATATTTGTTGGCCATTTGCATTTCTCCTGTGATGTGCCTGTTCAGTTCCTTTGCCCATTTGGTGATTGGAATACTTGTTGGTACTGTGTTAAGTTTTATGATTTCTTTATATATCCTTGAGATGAATGCTGAACCTGATGTGCAGGTGGCAACAATTTTTCTCCCATTTTAGGTTCTCTTCACATGCTTGATTGTTTTCTTTGCTGTAAAGAAGATTTGTAAATGGGCAACTCATGTCCCTCTTGAAGCAGTACAATAATAAATGATACATGGAAAGCAAAATATAAATTACATGTGTGTCATGCTCATTTAAAGAGTCATAATACCTTCAAGAGATAAAGGCAGTGATAATCCTATTTAAAATCATGAAAGTAGGTTTATAAAATGTAGGCCCTTTAGCCAAATCCCAGTTTCAGTAAGTCATAGAGTACAGATAGAAACCTAGTTCTGCACTGTTATTTGTGTTTTCCCTGAGCCAAGCTGTAGTAACAGGCCCCAAAATCTAATGAATTCAGTTTGTTTGAATAGAGATAATAGGACATTCTTATTAAAACCCACTGGCCCAGATAGTAGGATGGTTTAGCATTATGTCCTCTTTGCCAGTATTAGATGTTGACAATTTAAAATATTGTTTAGGATTCATCATTGATTTTCTAAATACAGATGTTTGGGGTGGGTGAGGTATGGAGAGAGGCTCTGCTTGTAATATAAAAAAAAAAAAAAGAACAAATTGCCTCATTCAAAAGTTGACAGATATAGCTGAAGGATGTTAGAACAGTCAGTGAAAGAACTCAAAGAACTCAGAAGTAAGCCTGTATTCTTGTTTCAATTGATAATATATATGTATTATTACAAACTGTCATTTGTTTTGCCTGTTTTATTCCCCCTTTTTTCCATTTTGACTTCAGAAGAAAAAAATAAAGAAGAAAATGCATAAAAAAGACACAGGTACAGATAAGAGAAGCAAAATCATAAGACCACAAGCATATGGAAGAGTAAGTAAAAAGGGTCTTCTCTCCTGTACCTTATATCTGGGAGTGATTTTATTGTGCTTCAGAGTAACAGGTTTATAACTAGACAGGGCCCCTCTCTCTGTGAATTTCTCCACTGATTAACTTTCAAAATGATCAGTAAATTTAATAGAGATCAATCAGTGGGTAGTTGAATAAAAGTTAGTGGCACATGCAGCGCCTTTTATATAAAATGATAAGAGGTTAGGAGATGGTTAAAACACCACTATCTGAATTGTTCAACATCGTTCATTCAGAACACTTGATGAAAACAAAACTAGTATCCTGGGAGACACCTGACCTTTGTCCAACAGCTGGCAAATAGTACCCTCCTAGGAGTAATAAGAATGTTGGAAGTTCATTTTGAAGTGTGAGGTTCCAGATTAGTTGGTAAAATGATCCATTGCTTCAGGGAGAAGATAAAGATGGTCTCCTACACCCTAGAGGTGGTGCATCAAGAGGTATGTGGGCTCATGATTCTTTACACTCTGTAAATGGTGTGTGAGCATTTTGTGAGCTTGTTGAGCACTTATGGAAGTATATAAAATGCCTTGCTGTACCTTTTGATCACTAGCACCCTGAAGAGTTGCTACAGGGTGTAAGCACTCCATAATCAGTGTTTTTTCACAAACTATTATCTGTATAAAAGGGTTACTTTGAAAATAGAAAAGAATCATTTGTTGAAACATGAACCTATAGACATGATGTAAAAGGGAGTTTTTAAAAAGGAATTTGGAGTCATCATCAGTGATAGAGAAGACTGGCAGACTCCAGGTGTTACCAGATCCAGGTCCAGGCTCCTCATTACTGGAAAACCAGTAGTCAGGAGATGTGAATTAGTGGGAAAGAAATCAGGTTTACTGAAGATCCAGCACACTGGTAGAGGGAGGGTGCTGTCATCCTCATAGTGTCCTCTTGGGAGTCTCAGGGACACAAAGGATTTTTATAGGGAGAGAAAGATGGGATTGTGAGGCAGTGGAAGAGGTTTCTTTAAGCAGAACTTTTGTCATTGAGGGTGTGTTTCCTTTTCTTTCTTTCTGAATGGACCATCAAAATGGAGCTTGACTTTCTGGGGCTAGTACCTATACTTTTTTTGAATCAACATATTTCTTTCTGCATGGTAAATGTCACAGAAATTTGCTTGTTTTGTGTTGGTATATATCTAAAGACTAAGAAGAGGCATGACACATTCTGATTTTATCTGAGAATCACTAGATATTCTGGGTTTTGTAAATCTAAAGGAACATTATACAGCAGTTCACATCTTAATCAGTTAGCCACAGCTTCTCTCCAAAATTTAGAAACCTGGGTGGAAGAGAGGGTGTAACTCTGTGGGGTGCACAGGAGGAAAGCTGAAGTAACTACCTAGGACAGCTCCCAGTGGTGATGTCCTCCCCACCTTTTCCTTTCTTTTTTTTTTTTTTAAAGAGAGAGTGAGAGAGAGAGAGAGAGAGAGAGAGAGAGAGAGAGAGAGAGAATTTTTTAATATTTATTTCTTAGTTCTTGGTGGACACAACATCTTTGTTTGTATGTGGTGCTGAGGATTGAACCCGGGCCGCACACATGCCAGGCGAGCGCGCTACCGCTTGAGCCACATCCCCAGCCCCTCCCCACCTTTTTCATTGATATTTTTTTAATGAATCCAGAGGCACTTTACCATACAACTGAACTTATATATTTTTAATTTAAAAAAAATTTTTTGTTCCAATCTCTCATTAAGTTGTTGAAACTTGCCTCAAAGTTGAGATATTCTGTCTCGGCCTACTGAATAGATGAGGTGACAAATATACACCAGTGCACCTGGATAAGGGTGGCAACTGTTACACAGAAGCAGTACTTATTTTTATTTTTTTAATATATTGTTATTAAAATGTTTAAACACTCACAAAAATATAAGTACATGGAATACCATCCCACCCTTTTATGTTATCACACTGTTTAAAAACTTAGCCCTAAAGTACTAAATATGGAAGGATAATTCTTGACCAGGCCAGCATATGATGAAATATACAGTATAGATTAAAATAACTTTTAATTTAAAGAAATGTACAAGCTTTTGATTTTTTCTGAAAATGAACCTTTTTTCATATGTACTTTATTTTGGATAGAAGAGGAACGATGTAGATGACAAGAAGAGCTCATGGAAAAACAAGAGGTAAACTTTTAGCAGATTCTGGATGGGGAGCCAAGGTAAATACAAATGACATTTAATCTCAATTCAGTAAGAATTAAAAACTTTATGCTTCATGTAAGCAGGGTTACATTCCCAGGAGCCTGGCCTGTGGTACCTGGAGTCTTCTGTACCATCCTGGATGATATCACCTGCCAGCCCAACCCCATCCTGGAAGGGCATCCAGCAGCAGGTAGGAAATGCTCTAGGGTGACCAGGGGGAGTGGGAGGTGTTTCATTCTTTGTCCAAAGAAGTTCCAGGGGACCAGCACAGTGTTGCTGAGGAAGGTTGGGGTGAGAAGGAGATGGGGGAGGGGAGACCATTGAAGCCTGTTCAGGGGTTCTGTGCAGAGCAGAGGAAGTGGAGGCTGGGTGTTTTTTGGGGGCAGCAGCTTTTCAGAGGTGATAGCATGCCAAGCTTGGGAACTGGGAGGGCTTCAGGGTGTGGGAAGCACACTTGGACTGGAATAAAGGAGAAATTTCTTACATAAATAAGTGTCCTGGAGCGATGTCATTTGAAGTCAAGGTTCAGGACGTGAGCTGACAGTGGTTGTGTTTCCTCTGAAGAAGAACTTGCAGGTTTTTAGTGCAGGTCTATACTTCACCTGATTAGTCTCAGGAGTGGTTATTTTCTTCTTCACTGATCGTTCATCCCAGTTCAACTGAATGGCAGCGGTCCACTCTTTTGTATGCTAAAGATTTCCACATCCATGCACAACTTAATGTTGTCAGAAACATTTTGTGTACTTCTTTCTTGACTTTTATTTGGTCTTTCCCAATAAGCAGAGTAGCTGTCCAATGTTGTTTATTAACATGGTCCCCAGTGTCTATACAGACATTTAGAGCACTGTAGATCCTTTTTTGAAGTGCATGATGAGATGACTTTTAGTCCAAATAGAATTTACACATGCGCAATTAAGTACTCAAAAGTATTTTGAACCTGAGGGGGACCATGACATTCTCAAGTAGGAAAGAAAAATGATACTGCAGTATGATCCTTCAAGATATCTCTGAACAAAAAAGCATTATATGTTGAGAAAAAAATTAGCTATATATTGAGATTTGTGTGTATCTTTTCTAAGTAGAAGAATCTAGAATTGTTTTAGTTTAGCCTTGATCTGTTAGTACTGTAATAATGGTGAGGACATTATCTTTCCTTTCCTTATCTTTCTTACTTACAGTTTCCTTCTGTATGTAAACCTAAAAGAAAAGTTGAGTGTGAGTGAAGTTCTTATTTTCTCTCTCGTTTTGTAAATGATGTTCATATTTTGACCAGTAGAAACTTAGATGTACCAGAGTTGTACATACTCGTGGTTGTTAAATATATTAACGTGTTTATTTTAGCTCATTCTGTTTGTGCTCAGTTTTGATAAATGTATCCCTGTTGTCTGAATGCTTAGTAACACACTGTGTTTGGTATTAGAAGTGTATGGAAATAGCAGCACCGTTGCCTCTGATCCTTGGCCTGGTAGTTTTCAGGGCTTGCTTGCTGAGTAGGAGAAGTTTTACGAGCCTCAAGTCAGTGAACTGGTTTCTTGTGAAGAGTATTTCCTGATAGGGTTGCACTCTAAATTCCATTTCTGTGTATGACAGGTGGTGTTGATGGGATGGGACACCAAGTATAATGGGAAGAATGGTGCTCCAATGCTAAGGGAATGACTCCTAGAAACATCAGTTCTCACACTCAAACCAAGTGTGATCTTGCAGGTGCTGGAGAGAGAATCTGAGGCTGACCATGAATCAGTGGATTGGAGACACTTGGAGACCCTACTGCAAGCTAGGAGGCACTGGTTTGCAGTTGAGCAGAAAGGCAGTATGGGCTCTGGTTGAACATCCACTTGGCAGACACCATCACCAGTGTTTAAGGATGGAGGAGAGTCCCCTCAATCTAGATTCTGCTTGACTCCAGGGGAATGATGCAAATTGGAGGTTAGTTGTGGCCTACATGATGGGGAAGTGTGCTCCTGGATATTGCTACTGAGAGGACCACCTGCCTTCTACATGCACCACAGTGCTTTGGATGCCTGGAAGCTCTGGGATGTGTGTCTAGGTATTAGTGAGCAGCAGGAAAGTGGGAGGCAGTGGGAGCTTCCAGAAAGGGGAATTGATAGAATGCAGGACCCTGTCAGGACAGGGTTCTTGTGGGGATTAGGCTGGGAGTCCTGGGAGGGGAAGCAGTGGGAGGCAGTGCAGGGGCAACTGGCTGAGGAGTAGCAGTTTGGGTCTGGACATTGGCTGATTGATCTTTGAAGAGGTTAGAGAATGCCAAGCCTGGGGACACACACCAGTAAGGATGTGTGTCCTCAAGGATGTAGAGCCTGTACCTGGGGGTGAGGTAGGGTTATTACATGGAGGAGGAAGTATTTTATGGTGACTGATTGTGGGCATTGGTTAGAGAGAAACTTCCCTTTGTTATTAAGCATATTGAAATAGCAAATATGAAATCCAGGTTCTGAAAAACATTTAGCACTTTTTTTTTCTTAATGGGAGTCTCCTGCAAACTTGTGACTTTTTCACCATAGTCAATAGGTCATAGCTGGTTGGTAGGGTTTCATTGTTTTGTATACCAGTGACTCCTGTAATTTAAAACAAGCTTACCTTGCCCAAAGCTCTTTTTATATCTCTTCTGGTACTTTGAATTTTATTTTACCTTTGCCAATAAACAGTGTCTTTCCACTGACATTTGTCATCAAGTTGTGCAAGCTGAGTACTCAGTAACTTTGCTGTCTGTCTCATTCAATGTTTTAAGCTCACCCATATTAAAAACTACCTTGCCACTGAAAAGCTGAATATCCAGGTGTCCTGGTGTAAATGCCAGTGTGTTGCACTTCGTACCCTCAACCCCCAACAACCACAGCATGCCAAGATGGAGGATCCTATCTTGGTGAGACCTACAGCTCCAGGAGCAAAGCCTCTTCCATTTTTGTGCTTGAAGGGAAGAAGGAACCCTCAATGCTGGCAGCTGGCTTGGATCAGGGAGGCCCAGCAATTGAGAAGCAAGATATCACAGGAGCTAGAATAGTGTCTGGATCTTCTAAGAGACCCTGCAGTGTAGGCCCCTCCCTCAAATTTCACAGGTTGCTTCTCTGGGAGCTCAGGTGTACGACTGAAGCAAGTGAGGTTGATCAGCACCGTGAAGTGGACCTTCTCAAAATCACAAGTAGAAAGAGAAAAAGGAAAGACCAATATCTAAGATCAGTGTTGTTAAGAAACAGATGCACAGGGGCTGGGGTTGTGGCTCAGTGGTAGAACACTCGCCTTGGACATGTGAGACCCTGGGTTCGATCCTCAGCACCACATAAAAATAAATAAGTGAAATAAAGGTATTGTGTGCAACTACAAGTAAATAATAATTTTTTTTAAAAAGAAAGAAACAGATGCTTAGTGCTAGTCTGACTTACTTATATACTGAGGTCTGGGGTTGAGAGAACAGGAAGTTGTTCTGACCAAGGAAGAAGAAGCTGTGAATGGATGGGGTCTTCGTATTTTTGAAAAAGTAGAATTGTCTGGTGATTGGTCTTTGGCTGACACCATGCACCCCATTTTCCAGGAACATCAACTCTGCTGCTGGTGACATCAGCATTCAGCTCATGGGCCATTATCAATGTGTGCCTCTTTGGTAGCTCTGTTTGGATATGTGGAAGTTCCCGCAGTACTGTTTGCTAGTCAAGACATGATGTTGTTGGTCCTGGTGCATCAGGACTCCATGTCCATCATCTTTTTTTTCCTTGAGAAGCATGGGTGCCAATTTTAAGCCAGAAAATGTCTGTAGTATGAGGATTGCCTTCATCTTATAAAATTTTATTCTTCTTGTATGTATCACAGTATTTTTCACATGTGAACTATAATTCTATATGTAGTATAATTTTGATAATTATTTGACTTTCTCATTTTTTTGTGGTTGGGGATATGTTAGTATTATAATAAGGTTTTTCATTAATGAAATAGGTGGATTGGATCAGGTGATTTCTAATTCTGATTTCATCTTTGATACACCTTTTAATCTTTTACAGTTATTTGATATGTGTTTCTTTTTTACTGAGCACCTAAAAACATTTTTTATTCATTCTATTTAGTTGTACATGGAAGTGGAATGCTCTTTGACACATCATACATAAATGGAGCATAACTTCTCATTCTTCTGGTTGTACATGACGTAGACTCATGCTGGTCATGTAGTCATATATGCACATAGGGTAATTATGTCAGAACCATTCTGCTATTCTTCCTACCTCCATTCCTTTCCCCCTCCCTTCACTCCCCTCTGCCTTATCCACAGTACCTCTGTTCATCCCTAGGAACCCCAACCCTTATTGTTAATTAGCATCTGAAATTCAGTGAAAACATTCAGCCTTTGGTTCTTTGGGATTAGTTAATTTTGTTAAGCATGACATTCTCCAGCTCCATCCATTTACCACCAAATTCCATAATTTTATTCTTATTTAAGGCTGAGTAATATCTGGTTATGTATGTATACCACATTTTCTTTATTCATTCATCTGTTGAAAGGCACTTAGACAAGTTTTATAGTTTAGCTATAACATTGATGTGGCTGCATCACTGTAGTATTCTGACTTTAAATCCTTTGGGAATGAACTGAGAAGTGGGATAACTGGGTCAATTCCAAGTTTTCTGAGGAATCTCCATGCTGCTTTCCATAATGATAAATTGAAAATTTGCCTTCCCACCAGCAAGGTATGAATGAACCTTTTTTTCCTACATCCCCCCAACATTTATTGTTGCTTGAATTCCTGATAATTGCCATTCTGACTGAAGTGAGATGAAATCTCAGTGTAGATTTGGCTTGCATTTTTATAATTACTAAAAATGAACATTTTTTCATATATTTGTTGATGGTATTTTTCTGCTGTGCAGTGTCTGTTCAGATCCTTAGTCCATTTATTGATTGGGTGGTTGTTATTGCTGTTGTTATTATTAATATTATTATTAGTAGTAGTATAAAGTTTTTGAGTTCTTCATATATCCTTGAGATTAATGCTGAAACTGAGGTGCAGGTGGTAAAGATTTTCTCCTGTTCAGTAGGCTTTCTCTTCATATTATTGTTTCTTGAGCTGAGAAGAATTTTAAAGGCTGCTTCTTTGATTCCATCCCATTTATTGATTCTTGATTTTACTTCTTGTGCTGTACTGGTGTTGTTAAGAAAGTAAGTTCCTAAGCTTACATTCCTACTTTTTCTTCAGTTAGTTGCAGGGACTCTATGTTCTAATGCCTAAGTCCTTGATCCACTTTGAGTTGTGTGCAGGGTGAGAAGTAGGGGTTTAATTTCATTTTGCTACATGTGTATTTCAAGTTTTCCCAGCACCATTTGTTGAAAATGCTATCTTTTCTTCAGTGTTTGTTTTTGGTGCTGTTTTATAATATTAGATAACTGTACTTATGTGGGTTTTTCTCTGTGTCTTCTCTTCTTTGTCATGGTTCTGGTACTGATTTTGATGCCTCCTGCATCACTTTTCTTGCTAATGACTGCTTTGCCTATTCTGATTCTCTAATATTTCCAAATGAGTTTTATGGGTGATTTTTCTATTTCTACAAAGGAACTCATTGGTATTTTTATAGGAATTGCATTGAATCTGCAAAGCACTTTGGGTAGTATGGTTAATTTGACAATATTAATTCTGCCTAAGATAGGCAGAATTAGGGCATGGGAGATCTGTCCATCTTCAAAGGTCTTTAATTTCTTTCTTCAGTATTCTGTAGTTTTCATTGTAGAACTATTTCATACCTTTTCTTATATATATTCCAAAGTATTCTATTGTTTTCTGAGGCTATTTTGAATGGAATATTTTTCTAATTTCTTTTTCAGTTCATTTGCCATTGACATATAGGTACATAAATTATTTATGGGTGTTACTAACCCAATGAATTTTGACATATTGTATCCCTGTTCCCATTTATTTCTGAAATTTTTTCTCCCCTGATTGTATCTGTGATCCAATCCTAATCCAAAGTTGTGTATTTTAACCTCCAGGCATTAAAAGGTTTGTTTCTTGTCATTAACTTCTTATTTCTTTCATTTATGATCTTATAGGGTGCAAGAAGTTATCTCTATTTCTTGTATTTACCTTGTACTCAAAAATATGATTTTTTTGGTTCAAGGGATTGAACTTAGAGGCACTTGACAATTGAGCCACATCCCCAGCCTTATTTAGATACAGGATCTCACTGAATTGCTTAGCACCTTTTGTTTGCTGAGGCTGGCTTTGAACTTGCAATCCTTCTGTCTTAGATTCCTGAGATGCTGGGATTACAGGTGTGCTCCACCACGCCTGACAATATAAACTATTTCAAAGAATGGTCATTGTTTCATGGAGAAGCAAATGAATTTATTGTTGATGGATTAAATAGTCCATAGATGTCTGTTCAATCTATCTGATTAATGTTTTCTATTTAGTTCTGAAGAAGCTAGGCTGGCAGGGTTTTTCTTTTTGGGTGGGCATGGTACAGAAAGGTTTCCCCAAACATCAGCAGTGCAAAGAGTATGCAGTGTGGTCCTCACAAGGCCTTTCATCTGCCACAAAAACTCTGTGTTCCATATGTGGCTCCCTCCAATTGTCACCTCAACCACCGCCCCCAACACCAGACCATTTTATAGGAATCTTGTTTTGTTTAAAAGCATTGACCCAGGTGTTGGTTATATGGCTTAGTGGTAGAGTGCTTTAGTGTGTATGAGAACCTGAGTATGGTGCTTATCTCTTTAAAAAATGACTTGCCAAAATTATTTTTGCCAATGAAAAAGCTTATCAAGGGAGATTGAGGGATACTGGCTGATGTGGGCCATATGTGGAGGTCCTGACCTGGAAGCCTAGAGAAGCAGAGAGTCCATGAGTGTCTCCATGCGTCTATTCACTCATTTGGCAAATTTTACTGAGTCCTGGAAGATAAAGTGCAAGTCAGTTATGTAGGTTAGAACAGTGTCCAAGATAGTATGTCTGGTCTCCTTCATTTCAGTTAATATTTAGGGATAAAACAAATTAAGTACAATAAATACAATAAAGAAGGCTCTGTAAAGGACACAAATTAGGCATTCAGTGTTCACGGTTTCAAGACTGGCTTGCTTCTGAGTGAGGGCTTCATCATCCTGTGATGGCAGGAAAAATGGAAGCAAGGTGCTACCAGAGGCATTGGATTAAGTGCAGGGATATGAAATAATGCCACAGGCCCTGAGGGGAGGGAGCAAGATCAAGGGAGGGTACAAAAGGATTACGGAGATCATTGCCTGGTCATGGGGACTGTGGATCGTGGTGAGTATTTTGAACTTTATTCTAAGAGGAATAGGAAGTCATCTGTGCCTGAATCAGGGTGGGTGTCATGGGTTGGCTCCTGGTATAGACTTTCTTCATTGAACTGATTTTGTTTTAACCCAACTGTTATGTTGTTCTTCCATTTTCATTATATCAAGGTCTCTAATTTTGTTGGACCATTCATTTAATGAAGACTTTCTGTATTCCTTGTTTTAACACATTTCTCTGATTCTTCTTGACCCTAGTAGCTTGAAAAGGTGCATGCACATTTGAAGAAATCATTACTTCTTCCAGACTTAAGGACTTATTTGAGGATGAGAAAGCTTTCTCCTGCAGAGCAGTATGGGAGGACATGCTGACCTAATATAGCACTGGTCTAGTGGCATGGAGCAACATCTTTGTTATCTGAGGTTGAAGGATGCATTGCTCCTCTTTTAGCAGGCACAACTGTTGGTAACATGAGAACCTTCATGGTCATTGGTGGCTAGAGCTATGGGAAATCTAGAGTTGCTATGAGGACTAGCTGGGTCATAGATAGTGCCTCTAGATCCATGCAGAGAAGACTAGAAAAGGTGAAAGACATATGGGCCAGGCAGTGTGCACACATTGGTGCAGTGTCAGCTGCAGGCATGTGCAATGTAGACAGGCTACCTGTGGGTAGAGAAGTAGTAAGGAAAAGCTAGGACCAAGGACAGAAGTCAGGGCTGGCAAAGAGTGCCTATGAGGTGGGACCTAGTTTGTTAAAGCACAGGACTGTAAGATCAGATCTGATTGTAGACACACGGGGCTTCAGGGAAGAACCAGAAGCAGAGCTTTGCCTGGCTGCTGTATATCTACAGATCTGGGGCCTAATCATGGATGCATAAAGCTAGAAACCTCACCTGTGAATTGAAGTATGGTGGCAGGGACATGGAGGTGTTGAGGATGGCTGAAAACATGCACTATTTTTTTTTGTGAGTGGAACTGAGGAGAAACGTGTGCAGTGGCACAAAACAACTCTCTTCAGGCAAAGCTACATGGTGGTGGGGATGGTTAATGGGACTCTGGGTGCTTACATATGTTAATATCACCATGAAACAGAGCTGGTGACACATGTGTATGTAACTTCAGAGGCTGCTAAATATGGCAAGCAGTGGCTCATGGCAGGTGTTGGAAGTGGTATTGTGCATGTGCAACTGCCAGTCCAACATCTGGCAGTGTGTGTGGATATGGCTGCAGGTGTACACCCATCACATGGGATTGTGCCTCCAGTATGGACTGCAGCCTTCATGTTCTCTTGCACAGGAAAAGGCTGTTTGGGGACCTTGGGTCTGGATTTGTGGCAACTATAGCTGAGGTTACTTTGGGTAGGCAGAATCTAGAGGTAGTGGTACAGGTGCTTGGAGACTGTGAATGAAAACACCTTTGAGGCTTTTTGTAGTAAGGAAAGATGCAGGGTTCCTCTGTGGCTGTTGGTTGCCTCAGTGGCAAAAACTACTGCAGTCTGTTTGGAGCAAGCACTTGAAGTATGTAATGGCAAACCCTGAGGGAATGCCAGAAATGAAGGCTAGAGTTGTTTACAGAAGGAGACAGTGCAGAGGTTGTGGGGATTCTGGGCAGAGTAGCCATTGGGGATCATGATTTCTTCAGCTGCAAGTTGATCCATGTGTTGCACCACTTCTTCTTTGTTTCAGGTCATCTCCAAATAGCTCATCTATTCTTCTCTGCTCAGTAATCTGGGTTGGGAGAAACTGAATCAGGACATTTTGGTACTACACTGGAAAGCCTAGGGTGATGGTTGTTACACTATTCTCCTTTTGCTTTTGAGTGGAACTGGTGGGCTGCTTACTCCCTCTTTGTGTTGAGCAGAGCTATGTCAGGGAGTGGATGATGCAGCAGAGTGACACTAAAATTGCTTTTGGTGCAGTTATTCTGTTGTTTTCTTCTAATCTGTTGTTTTAAGTTAAATGCATTCCTGAATTTTTCCAGATTTTTTTAATGGACATCTTTAGTCAGGGATCTCCTTTTCTGCCATTTACTGAATAAAGTAATAGGAAGAGTGCAGTATTTGTTTCCTTCTGTGGACATAGGCAGCTGTGCAATGGCAGAGAGGATGAGTCCTGCCCACCCAGGTCTGGGTGTGGGGGGTTCTCACCTGCCCACCATTGAGGCCCACCTGATTCTGGTGGGGCATCTCACTCACTGTATGGGTCTTGGGGGGGTCTCAGGGGAGTCCCACCCGGTTCTTGGTGGGGTCTGTACAGAATAGCCAGGCGCTGATCACAGTAAAAGGGGCGTACCTTCCAGGAGCCAATCACCTAGGGCCATGCAAATTGTGGAATGTGCATTTGTGTTTATCAGTGTCACCTGGCAACGACTATTTTGCCAGTTGGTTGGCAGATAGGTGGTGGCAACCTGCTTCGGTAGGCCACTTGACAGAGGTTTTACCTAATTGTCTTTAGGATGGATAGAGCCTGGAGAAAGTTTATTTATATAAGCCTGGGAATCAAGTTTTTCGGATATAACCCTCTTGGGAAGATCCACCAAGCTGCAAAAAATTGTGAACTTGGAAGAATTAAACGTTACCTGGGACGTGGATGTCATGTTGATCGCACGGATCATAAAGATAGGTAATAGGGTCTGGGAGGCCAGGGACTGAGGGGTAAGGGACCAATGGGCTGATGGAATTGAAGCCTGCACCATCCAGGCTGTGCCAATGGGAGCAGAGCAGAAAGGATACCAGTTCTCCTTTCACCAGAATATTTAACTTTAATATCCTGTGGAGTCCTCAATATCCAGGACCTGCACACCTTGGAAGTTCAGTACCCAGGACTTCTAATGGGCAGCTAAACAAAACCAAATTTTTAACTGGTTTCCCAGACACTTAAAATTTCCCTATAAGGTCACTGATTTTTTTTTAAATAAATACACACAACAGATTTTAATGTACACATTTTCAAAAGCATTGAAAATTTTTCAGATGTAATCTATTACCTGTTGTGTCCCAAGAGCCTCACAAGAACTCTGAATTGGGAAGATGGCTCAATGTTCTTTCTTCTTTTTTATATTTTTAAAATTCCTTCACACTAGTATATTTAGGGGTGTGTCTTCTACCTCTAAAAATAAGATTTTACTTATTTCTCACATGCTTCACTCACTAATTTATGAAATTCTTAGGATAACTTGGTGTCATCTTGATCATCCAACCATTTTCATAACAACAGTGTTGACAAGCCCTGAATTTTCTGCAAATACTTCATTAACTTCAGTTAATGAAGTTAACTACCTTTAACTACCTTTCCACAGAGGACACTAGAGTTCACTGGCAGCTTTCACACTTTCCAAAACACCAAACACAGCATGCTTTTTCAATTTTGTTATCACTTTAGACTAAAGTAAAAAAGCATCTGCCAAAAGCTTCTTGCACAAAATTCCAAAATTGCTGATTCCACTGTTCCAGTACCCTTTCCTGTAGTTATCCATTACTGTGTATCTGTACAAGCATGAAGAGTAGAGCATTGGTTGAGAGCATCCAGGCAGTGCAAGCTCTCAGTCACCAGGGCCAAGGGAGTAGCACACAAAGGGTGCCTAGTCTGTACAGTGCTGCCTGCTGCTGCCCTACTGTAGCTTGCCCTACTCTGTTCTGAAGGGACTAAGAGTATCAAAGGTAGGCCCTGCTTGTGGTTTGTGCATTAGAATACTCATTGACACCAAATGTGAGCTCTCTTTGTGGTTATCAATTTCACAAAAAACAAATAAAAATATCTGTACATTTTTTAGTTCCACACGCAGTCATTTAGGGTCATGATGACACTAAGAAAATGTTTGCAATGAACAAAGACTTGCCATTCTGTGTATCAATATACATTATTAACTTTCACAAATTACTTGTTTGCCAATGGCCAAAAGATAAGTGACTGGAACAGGATAAAAAGAATACTCAAATATCTGGAAGGAGAGTAAAATGGAATTGGTAGGTAGTGGCATGCAGAGTTTTAAATGTGGCACAGCAGTTATCATTAAATCATCTATTTGAGGAGCAATAAACAGCTCAAGCCATAATCAACAGCCCAATACCACTATTCTTCATCTTCAAAATATTGTAGCTGAGAAATTTATTTCATTTGTTAGACTTAAATTCCTTCTATTGCCAAGGACATAAGTATTTTTTCTATGTTCATATGTCACTGTCACTTGAGCATCTGTAAAATTAAGAGTATTTTATCTGATTAAATTAGAATTCCAAGGTTGGAAATGTAGCTCAGTGTTAGAGCACTTCTTGCGTGTCAAAGCAAAGGGTAAGGGTGCAATCACCAGCAAAACAACAACAATACATTGTCATCACCATCAACATAATAAATTTTAAAAAGAGAGGTAGGAAAAAAAGAAGTCTTCTTTCAAATTCATTATTTCTTAGAACGCCTTAGCCAACATGAAGAAAGCATTTATGTTTTCTTCTAGTACATTTCTATATAGATGTCCTATAGTGCATTTCATCTATTGTATATATTACTATACATACATTTCTTATATATGTATATTTTATTTTACATATGCAATTATAGGTTAATAATTTTGTTTTGGTGAGTATAGAAGAGAGCAAGTATAAAAGATTATTACTCCTGAAAAAATATTGCTTTACTTTATAAAAGTTTCACATAAAAATACTAAACTTCTCAACTTTAGTATTTTTAAGTGAAACTTTTATAAAGTAAAGCATTAAAGAATTATTCTTTAATTCTATTCATTTGTACTCATAAAATGAATACGTTTTTAATGCACAAGAACTGCACAGCTACTTATTTTGTATTTGACACATTCTACTATCTCAGAGAACTCTTACATAAAAACTTTCTAGGTGTGACCAGTTAATTAAAACTGACGTGATAGGACTCAATTTCAAATGAAACATTTCTTCCTCCTTTTCAATCATGCATTCATAGAGGTAAGAAATTGTAAAAGTCCCTTGTGAAAAATTAAGACAGTATTAAATACTGAACATTGAAAATACCTGATTTATATATAAATCCCATATAAATAAATACTGAATTAATTTAACCATACTAATTCATTTGGGTTCTTTTTTCTTTGGCATTAAGTTTGCTTTCGGTTTGGCCTTTTACTGTTATTATTCAGCCTACTTTACCTATCATACTTTTAAAACTGAATTTAAATGCCATCCATGTCATGAGAACTGCCATAAATCTATTGTTTGACTCACATTTCACTTAAGGTAAGGCACCATGAATTATGGTGGTTCTTTATTTTGTTTATGAAGAAAAAAATAAATGCTGCCAATTATAGTTGTAATGCAGCCCAAATTATTAGTGGGATTCCATTGTCAGTGTTGTTAAAATGATAAGAAAAAAAATCCTCTTAGACTCATTGAAATACATAGTTTTAAAAATATATTTTTAAAACTCACTACAATACTACTAACTTATTAATTGAAATACTCTTAGTTGATAAAAAGCAATAATATTGATTACAATAGCTACCAATTATGGAGCTGTTGCTGTTGCTACAAAATCTTCAAATGTTTTATATAGATTCTCCATAAAGCATTTTGGTAGTATTCAGGGAGATACTCATTTTAATCCTTACTTTTTTAGGAAATTGAGGGAGAGTAAGACTCTGGGATAACTAGTACATCACAGAGTCTAAAGTAGAATTCAAACTGAAGATGAACTAAATCTCAAGTTCATCTTCTTTCTAGGCAAGTGGGCTGCTCTGCTCTGGGGATGTGGTTCTGTGGTAGAGCCCTTCCTTACCTAGAATGCTTCAGGCCTGGGTTCTATCCCCAGCAATATGAAAACAAAGCAAACAAAAATAAGTAAAATCAATGGAACCAGGCACAGTCACACATACCCATGATTCCAGTGACTTAGGATGCTGAGGCAAGAGCATTGGATGTTTAAGACCACAGTGGGAAAATATAAGGGGGAGAAATGAATTACAGTAGAGGGGGTGGAGAGAGAAGAGGGGAGGGGAAGGGGGGGATAGTAGAGGATAGGAAAGGCAGCAGAATACAACAGACACTAGTATGGCAATATGTAAATCAATGGATGTGCAACTGATGTGATTCTGCAATCTGTATACGGGGTAAAAATGGGAGTTCATATCCCACTTGAATCAAAAGTGTGAAATATGATATATCAAGAACTATGTAATGTTTTGAACAACCAACAATAAAAATTAATTAAAAAAAGACCACAGTGGGCAACTTAGTGAGACCCTGCATGAAAATTGTTTATATAATAAAAATGTGCTTAGGATATGACTCATTAGTTGAGTAACCCAGGGTGCAATCCCCAGCAGTATCAGAAACAAGAAATAAGAAGAAAATGTCAGTGGCATAGGCTGATCATTCATTAATAAAATAAGTAATGACAGCTACTAAATATTGTACTTTCTTCATAAGAAAATAGAGGAATTATGAGCTACTTAATGTTTATAATTGCATAAATAGTTGTATATTTCAAAAGGTACCTTATGAATTCCTAATAAAGCTTCTTACTTGCACAGAACACCTCTACATTATGCCTGTGCCTATGGCAATCCAGCAGTGGTGGCTCTTCTAGTGAAGAGGAAATGCAATGTCAACTTGTGTGACAGTGATGGCAACACACCATTGATGAAGGTAGATATACCAGTGGTTTTGCAGGAAATGAATTTGATGAAATGCTTAGAAGAAAAATTGGTTAATGCCATTTAGTTATAACTAATGAGTAAAATGTGAAATATTTTTCTTGGATTTCCAAAATTTACAATGTATTTCTTGGTTAAAACCAACAGGCCCTACAATATGAGGAAGAGGAATGTGCAATTATTCTTCTAGAACATGGTGCCAATCCAAATATTCACAACAACAAGGGTGAAACTCCGCTCCACTATGTTATCTTTTATAGGAACACATTAATAGCAACAAAACTGCTTTCATCCAACGCAGATATTGAAGCCAAAAACATGGTATATAATCAATCACTATTATTTTCAAAATATTTAAAATTTTTCTTAAAATTAACAGTATTGCATGTTAAAAAATACTGATTATAAGCAAATTTTCTTTTTATTAAAATACTAGTAAATGTTGGGAATTCTCCTCATGTTCTTCCTCCTTCTTTTGTAGTTCATGTGTGTATTTAGTTTGCCTCCATCAGTTGAATCCACACTTAGAATTCAAGAGACTCATGCAGAAATCTGAACTTCAAGCTTCTGTGAAGGAACCTGATGCAGTCCCCTTGAGCCATAGTACTGTGTGGTGTGGTGTGCATGGTTTGCCTCCCACATGCTGGGCACACATGTTCTTCAGTTTGCTTCTGGCAACTGCAGCACTTACTCCCAATCACCTACTTTGCCTGTATAAATGAGGTTACAGCTCCTCTTTTTAAATATAGTGTGATAAAGATTTCATGGTGTTTTCTACTGATATACAAGAATATGGACTACATAATATATTATGAATCTTTTGCAAATGGGATTAAGTGTTTGAATTTAGAATTTGGAAGTTAAATAGTTTTCTCTATATATACTATAAAAATCATGTTCCCACTGGAATTTTTGAAAGGCTGATTATGTCACTCATTGCTAGAATGGATAAATTATTGCTAGAAGTAGATAACTCATGGATTTCACCAGCTGTACTATGAATCAGTCTTCAGCTTTGTTCCTTAAAGTGCAAATGTTTAGTGCCTTTTATGATGCTACAAGTAATCTGTGTAGATCAGCATAAATCTTGATGATACACAAAATTTCTGAATTAAATTTTGCCTAAAATTATAAGTAACTTTAAGTAGCAATTAAAGTAGATGAGAATAAAAAAGAATTTTGGAAAATAACCAAGCATTATGTTACCAGGATTGTCATTACAAGTGAGAATACATTTTCAATGTTATTTTTATTAGAGTTTATAGTTTTACATAGTAGTTGAATTCATTCCCCCAAAATCTTACATGCATGGAATTCCAGTTGAGTCATTGATTTCCTCTTTTCCATCTGTCTACCCCTCCTCCTCCATTCTCCCCTCCTATTCTCCTGGACCTCCTTTCACCTGTCTATTTATTTATATTTGGTTGATTCTTTTTTACTTATACTAAGGGTGCAATTACCTGTGGTATATTTATATATGCATATAACATGAATTTTAAAGATTTCCTTCTTCATTGCCTTCCCTTTTTCATTATCTCTGTGCCTCTCCATCTTCTTTTTCTACACTAATGATCTTCTTTACATCTTTTGATATTCTGTTCTTCATTTCTTTTTCTTTAATTAACTCCAGCTTCCACATATGAAACATTTTACCTTTGAGTTTCTTATTTGACTTATTTCACTTAGCATGATATTCTTGGATACCAACTCATTTACCAACAAATGACATAATGTATTTTTATGGCTGAGTAATACTCCATTGTATGTATGTGCACCAGAATTTCTTAATCCTTTCATCCATTCACAGGTACTTGGTTTAATTTCATAATTTACCTGTTGTGAATTGTGCTACTGTAAACACACATGTGACGGTATTAATATACAGTTACATGTAAAATTTTGTTTTACTAATTTTGGGAAAATACTGAGTCATGGGATAGCTGTTTCATGTTGTGGTTCCCTTCTTAGATTTTGGGGAATCTCCAAAGTGTTTTTCAGGGTGGTTGTACTAGTATGTAGTCCCACCAACAGTGTAAACATGTGCCTTACCCCCACATTCTTTTTTTTAACCAGGGAGAGAGAGAGAGAGAGAGAGAGAGAGAGAGAGAGAGAGAGAGAGAGAATTAATATTTATTATTATTACTTTTTTCATCTTCAGCAGACACAACATCTTTGTATGTGGTCCTGAGGATCGAACCCGGGCCACAGGCATGCCTGGCGAGCGCACTACTGCTTGAGCCACATCCCCAGCCCCACATTCTTACCAGTATATATTACTGTTTGTGTTCTTGATAATTACCATTGTGCCTGGAGTAAGATAAAGTCTTAGGGTAGTTTTTATTTGCATTAACATAATTGCTAAAGATGTAGAAGACTTTTTTATATATAGTTTGGACATTTGTGTTTCTTTTGAGAAATTTCTGTTTAGTTCTTTTGCTCAGTTATTGACTGGGTGGTTTTTTTGTTTGTTTGCTTGGAGTTTTTAAAAATATTTATATTTTAATTCTTATTGGACACAATACATTGATTTTATTTATTTTATGTGCTGCTGAGGATCAAACCCAGGGCCTCACATGTGCTAGGTGAGTGCTCTATCACTGAGCCATAATCCCAGCTCTGCGATAATTTTTTTTTTTGAGTTGGTTATTTCTCTTTGTTAATCCCCTCTCAGTGGATTAGTTGGAAAAATGTTTTCCAATTGCATAAAAATAATATATTTTTGTATTGAACTTTCTGACATGTAAGATAAATATCTTTCAACTTATAATAAGAGAAGACACAGGAACAATTATGAAAAAGCAACATAGTTTACTCAAACTCTATCAATTTTAAGCAGAAATTCCTTACATTGGAATCTGGGATTCTGATTTCATAAATAAAAAGGAATCAAGTGGACTTGTATAACATGGAGAAAACTTCCATGTTGCTGGAAAGCTCTCAGAAATATATTCCTGTAACTTCAATTGTTCACATGTGAATATCTCCAATATAAAATCGGTGTCAAGTAGGTGTTAAGCAATGGAAAAGCTATTTCTGTACTTCTGGACTCACAATGCACAGTTGTGTAAATTTTTTCTAACAGTAAAACAAGGAATCTTTTCTATGCTGCTTGGTATTTCTGGAAAAGTAGATGTTCTTCAGAATATGATTTATACACCCTACTAGTGGGTTGAGAATTTGGCTTGTTAATGAAATATAATACTTATAACCTTTACTAATATGCATTAGGGAATGGGGCTATTGGGATATAAAATACAGTTTATGTCCTAAATATGCTCTTGGTTGAGGAGGGTTCATGTTACATAACTCCAAGATGCCATGATGAATGCTGGACAGCGGCAAAGATCCATGGAAACAGTGAATGTATGAAGCAGTTTTAGAAACTCTGGAGTTCATGTGGCCACTCTAGGCAGAGGAGAGGCATCTCAAAATGAAAGAGCAGCACGTATGGAAGCAGAATGGGAAGAGAAGAGAGTGGCCACACTTAATTTACATTATTATTATATGCTTATATTCATACAGTATTTTGTAAGGTTAACTTCAGTTGAAAAGTAGTAATTTTGTGAATAAATTATATTTATTGTTTTTCAGAGTGGCCAAACACCACTTTTACTCGCCATAAAGAAAAACAGACGGATGATGGTAGAATTTTTTATTAAGAATAAAGCAAACATACATGCAGTTGATGATAAGGGAAGGTATAGTACTTTATATTTTTTGGAACAGGGTTAATATTGTAGTAAAATCACTCAAGTTAAAAATATTAAATTAATGGGAATGACATAATCATTGGAATAGAGTGAAATTCATGAACATAAACTAAAATTGAGGAGAAAAGCAATTATTCAAACTGAGCAACACAAATAAGAGTATGTAGTATGATTCACATGCCCTTATAATTATTGCCTGATGATTACTATTTGATTTTGTTGATCACATAATCTTGAGTTAGCTAGAGTTTTCATGTTAGTTTTGTAAAATATAGACTTTTAGTTTGTGCTTTTATTCAGTATTGAACTTCTTAAATTTTCTGTAATATTTCATCTTCTCCTGGTATAGTTTTCTTTTGGAAATGCTGTGTTGAGTATAGGTAGACATTGAAAATTATTTTTCCTTTATATGACTATTTGCTTTAAATTACTTAATTTGTAGAATATTGATTTCAGATTTTTCCTAAGTGACGTCTAATTAGTCTTGACAAATTTTGAACATTTATAATGAAAAAGAGTGTAACATATGCTTGAAATCTGGTTGCAAGATTATACACGTAGCATTGATTTCAATGCCTGGCAAATGCTTCTCAGAGTGAATGACTGAAGCAACAATTATTATTATTATCACCAGTGCTGCTGTTATTATGTTGTACCTGCAAATACCTTTTTTACTCCTTGACTTTTGGCTGACTGTGAGTTACAATATATTACATCACTCTAAGAAAGAAATGGAGCTTTATTCATTGAAATCTTTGCCAACTCCAGATGAATGACCTCATCATAATTAACGTTCATTGAAGGATTTTAAGTTTGTAACTCTCCTCTTTTGGGACTCGTGATTTATTTTTTTATGTGTTTGTTTTCCTTTTAGACTTACAAATGATTTAGAAAGATAAAGAAAGATAAAGATTTGATCTTCCAAGATGTATATGTCTGTTAGTGTATGTAAAGCTAGATGTCAAAGAGGTAAAATGTATTACAATGGCTTTTTAAATAAACTTATTAAAATACCTAAATTTGAAGTTATCTCTCTTATTTTAGAACAGCCCTCATGTTGGCTGTGGAACATAAATCAACACGCATAGCTGAACTTCTTCTTCAATGTGGTGTTAATGTGTCTGCTTCAGATAATTGTGGAGAGATTGCCTTGTCTTATGCCATTGCTAGTGGAAATACTGAGTAAGTATTTACATTACAATACTAATCAACATTAGCTGTATATCCACAATAGTTACACCTGTTGCATCTTATATATGAGGTGAGATTTCATAGCATTACTATGTATGGAACCGTAGTGAGTTAGGACAGTTCATTAGTCAGAAACCCTTCAAAGTGTAGCCAAGAAGCAGTGATGATACTTTGATTGGGCAAAGAGAAGGATGGAGGGGTAATGGAGGCAAGAAAGATGGTGGAGTGAGATAGACATTATTACCTTGGTACAGGTATGACTGCATATAGGATGCAATGGTACATCCTGTAAAATCAGAAATGAAAGTTGTTGCAGTTGTGTCCAATGAATCAAATTGCACTCTACTGTCATATATACATAATTAAAATGGATTAGTTATTTAAAAAAAATAAGTAGTGATGTGTGCATGAGTCACCTTCAAGGTTTGTTCTCTTCTCTCTCTTCCCCTCTCCTTTCTTTTTCTTCTCATGCATGCTGGGAAATTTTCCTACCACTGAGATATACCTCTACCTAATATCTTAGGACTTTGTAAACCTTCATCCTTAGGGTTTCCAGCATTATCCAATTCATTTCAAGCATAACCCCTCCTCACAGGGACAGATAGTATCACACCTATGATTTTATAATTTGTTATTTGAGTCTTGAAATTCCCTGTTTAGCTGAAGTTAGCTATTCTACCATCCCCCTTTAATTTATCAAGGACCTAATGATATCCTTGAAGTGTAAGGAAGATAATTCTGTAGTCAGATGGAGGGGAATAAATAGATTTTTAAATTGTTCCTTTGTCTCTGTCAGTTCTGTTGCTGTGGTGTTTCTGCCAGACCTGGACCTGCAGTCTGGTAGTGAAGAGCTTTTATTTCAAAATATCCTGACTGATCCAATCCCTGAGCCTTCATGGTAACCCACACTTAGACTCAACACTTTTTTTAGTTCTCATGCACTTATGCTTTTTTATTCAACAGTTGTTTCCTAGCAGAAGCACTCTGCTTTGACAGCTTGGCCTCTAGCTTTGGCCAACAAATACTAAGCACTCTGACCCTGTCCCCCTTTTAGGAACCTTATGTGGAATCCCCATATTAGCCTTGCCCTTTTTGGTGCATTATCCTTTTAGGACTTTGTCTTTTCTGTCATAAAATTAAAATCATTCAAATCTATTAGAAAGCTTCAAGTAAAGCTTCAAGTAATCTCTGGAAGAGATCAGAGTTTTCTGTCTTCTTGGCTAACAGATCTGTGCCCCAAATCCTTCCATCCCTTGAAATAGATTTCCTTTGACTGCAGGGGGTTCCACATCACTGTTTTCCATGGTGAGTGCCAATTTAGATTGGCATTTCTAGTAGTTTTCCCAAGTAATGGAAATTTTCAAGCTGTTGGAATCGCTGCCTAAAGTTTTCAGCATTTATTAAGGTCTGCCTCAAAAGGAATAGATTAAGCAGATTTATTGAATCTAAGAGAGCTAAGCCCCATCATGACTCCTCAGTATCCATAGTTTTAAAGAAAATTTTGTGTTCCAAGTCAGTTGGAGATCAACATGGAAATGTAGCTACACTTATCTGCTGATTCTGTTCAACTAGGTAGAGAAGAAATAGTAGTAGTCCAAGTTTTTGGCATTTGTTAATTTCTTGCCTTTGTTATTATTGATTAGTCTCACAGAAGGGGATGATTATATTCTCTAATTTAAGGAGATATTTATAAATAGTTATAAATTAATTGTTGATTTGCTTTGAGTTATAAAGCACAAAGAAGAGCCCAATTGATCATGAAAATTAGGACTCAAGCATTTTTAAAAATAATTTTAACTTTTGAATATTAGAACCTATGAAAAATGCACATTAGTTCTAGCTGAGATTGTAAGTTGTTAAGTATGCCATTATTTCACTATTTTGCTTAACATGTTTCAATATTATCTTAGTAAATCTCCATAATAACCTGGTGAACTAAAGTGATACAACCCTTATTTTTTAAAAGGCCTTAAGCCTAAGAGGAAGAAGTTGCACAAGAACAAAAAACTATTTTTTACAGACACAAGACATTTTCTGAGTTCAAGCTACACTAGTTAATATATTTACCTGTCCTGTTCTCAATTAATGATCATTTTATCTTTTTTCTTCTTTAACTTCAAGCTATGGGTGCAGTGACACATGCATTTACCCCAGCTACTTAAGAGCCTGAGGCAGGACAATTGCTTGAGCCCAGGTATTTAAGATCAGCCTGACCATCATCATGAAATACCATCTCACAAAACAGAAAAAAACAAACATTGTACAAATAATTTTCAAGTTAACAAAATGCTTATAGGGCATACAGATTAGGAGAGCATATGAAAAAGTTCTGATACTAGATCTAAAACATTATTAAGTATTGAATTATATTTGGTCAGTGTTTTCATATGAGTGTTAAAATACCAATTTTATTACTTTTTTCAAATACAGTAACAGGAATTTAATTCTTCAATACATGAAAGCACAATCTAGAACATCAGTAAATTTCAATCCAGGTAAGACTTGAAAAAAATGAGTTACTTTTGGTGTTCATGCCCTGTGAAAATAAGAGTAAGAATGTTTGATCACAAAAGAAGAGTGGAAAAAAATAAATGTTCAAATTCCATTCATATTTTTTATATCTTTCTTGGTCATATAGAATCCAGGATATCTTAATAATTAACTATAAGAAATTTATCATCTAAATGATATTGTCTGAAGAAATTTTACATTAATTTTGACCCTGAAATTTTATGTCTTTGCAGAAGTAAGAATATTTTTAAATTATACATTCTGTTTTGTATATGGTCACATGATAGCAGATTGGACTTGTTATAAAACCAGGTGTTCTTGTCGACTGTTAATATCAGCTCCTATTGAGTGCCTACATTAGTGAATTTCACAGTGATATTTCTATACACACATATACAATACTTGAATCCTGACCACTCTCCTTACTTCCATTTTCCCCTCTACTCCCTTTTTCATCCCCAGTTACCTTCCCTCTTCCTTAGTATTCCCGCCATCATTTTCTAGTCATTCTTATTTTCTTCCCAGATTCCACATGTTAGGGAGAGAATGTGATAATTGGGGTTTTGTTTCTGATTTTTTTCACCTTAACATGATGACCACCCTTTCCATCCATTTTACAATTATTGTCTTTGTTTCTTTTTTAACATTTTTATTTGGGGTTTTAAATATACCATTTCCTGGGCCTTAAAATTTCTACTCAGAAATCTAATATTTTTCTGATGTGTTTATAATTGCTTTGGCCCTTATTATAGATTTCAGTGTACCTTTGGTAATTTTATAGACTATGATTTGAAGAAGTTCTTTTCGGGCCATGTCCATTTGGTGTTCTAAAATCTTATACCTGGATGTCCATAACTTTCACAAGATATAAGAAATAGTTTTTTTAATTCACTGAGAAAGCTTTCATTGCCTGTAGCCTGTACCTCTTCTCCATTATGTGTACCAGTGATTCACAAAAGTATCTATGAATTGTGTCTAGTGGTTTTGTAATTTGTTTACAATTATTTTGATTGTTGTTGATATTGTCTGAATGTGATATTTCATCATCAACTTCAAGCTCTGTATTTTTTTCTTTCACTTGATCTAGTCTATGGGTCTAACTTAAAATGGATATATTTATTTGAGGTATTGAGCTCTTTATTTTCAAGATTTCTAATTGATTTTTTTCAGAATCTGTATTCAGAATCTTTCATGCCCTGCATTGTTTTCCTTAATCTACTCAGTTTCTCTTTGCTTCATCTTTGAAATAATTCACTATTTTAACATTTTTTTGAATTTTATTCTGGCATTTTTGTATATTGCATTATCTTTGGAAATAGTTTCTAGGGTAATTAACTATAAAACAGTCATGCTACTTTGCTTTTTATCTTTCTTATATTTCTATATTGAAATTTGTACATCTTCAGGGATATATATCTTTTCCACATTTATTTGAGTGTCTGCTTAGAAAACTGTTTTCCCTGGATGATGTGTCTTATGCTATTGATTAAGTGTGTGACATTGAAGTATTTTCCAAATGGTGTCTCTATTGTAGTTTCCTATGTCTTATCTGTGACTCCTGAGTGGTGACAGCTTGCAATGTTAAGTAACAACTTTCTTTGTCAGTGTTGTGAGAGTGGAGTCATGTTAGTGAAAAAGTGATATAGGCAGTAGAGTATCTGAAATTCATTTTCTGTGGTGGTTCCTCCATACTTGTTAATAATATGGTGTCTTCAAATATATGGAAGCTACCTAGGCTGAGAACCTGCATAAATGAAGATCTCAAACTCGCATAATTCTGTAAGATTTTCTTCATTTATTTCTAGTCTTGCTTTAGTGTGTCCAGACCACTGAATTTTAGCCATCTCTTTCCATTACTAAATGTGTATGTTAGGTTAAAGCTTTTTATCGCTGTTCTTATTTTTAATTTTTTTTCAACACCAGGTTTTATTTTATTTTTTTAGATATGTATGACAGTAGAGTGTATTTTTTACATACATGGGCTACATCTGATTCTATTTAGGATCAGAGAGAACTTTTGGCCTTTGGGTTTTTTTGGTATTGGCTTATTTCAGTAAATATAGTAGTCTCAAGTTCCATTCATTTACCAGCAAGTGCCATAAATTTCACTCTTCATCTTTTGAAGCTCACCTAGGTTGTTTCCATAGCTTAACTATTGTGAATTGGGCTGCTGTAGACATTGATGTAGCTGTGTCACTGTAGTATATTGATTTAAAGTCCCTTGGAGATATATATTTATATGCCCAACTCTCCATCATGTCAACTTAGGAACTTATTTCCTCAACAAGACTTCTAAATTGCAACAAATAAAATCAAGATTCAACTGGGGTGATAACTGGTTGAATGGTGTTTCCATTCCAAATTTTCAGAGGAATCTCCATACTGTTTTCCAGAGTACTTGCACCAATTTGCAGTCTCACTAGCAAAGTATGAGTGTAACTTTTTTCTCAAATTCTCTCCATCATTTATTGTTATTTGTATTCTTGATAATTCCTATTTTGACTGAACCAAGAATGGAATATCAATGTAGTTTTAATTTGCATTTTCTAATTTCTAGAGAAATTTAGCATTTTGTGGTTTTTTTCCTACTTTTTATTGATTTTATAATTTTTTAAGTGCACGACAACAGTGGAATGCACTACAATCCTTATTACACATATAAAGCACAATTTTACCTCTGAATATAAAGTATGTTTATGTCAATTTATGCCATTTTACATATACTTTTTTTGTACTACAATTCGTTTTTTATTTTTATTTGTTTCAGTTAGTTACACATGACAGTAGAATGACCTTGACATATCATACATTTAAACCACATGAGATACAATATCTCATTTTCCTGAGTATACAGGTTGTAGATTCACATTGATCATGCATTCACCTATATACACCAATAATAATAATGTCTATTCCATTCTAATATCCTTCCTATATTTCCAACCTCTCCTCTCCCCTCCCATCACTTCTCTCTTCTTAATCTAAGGTAGCACTATTCCTTTGTTTTCTCACTTCTTCATACATGTAGGTTGTATAACAATGAGGCTCTCCTTCCACCATCCGTGCAATTCCCTTTCTCCCACCCTTTCCCTCCCACCCCTCTTCCCTGTGTATAGGTAATCTTCTTCCCATGCTTTTCCTCTCTTCCCCATTTTGAGTCACCCCCCTTATATCAGAGAAGACATTTGGCATTTGTTTTTTGGGGACTGGCTAAATTCACTTAGCATAATCTGCTCTAATGCCATCCTTTTCTCTGCAAATGCCATGATCTTATTATTTTTTTAGTGCTGAGTAATATTCCATTGTGTATATATGCCACATATTTTTATCCATTCATCCATTGAAGGGCATCTAGGTTGGCTCTACAGTCTAGTTATTGTGAATTGTGCTACCATAAACATTGATGTGGCTGAGTCCCTGTAGTATGCTGTTTTTAGGTCTTTTGGGAATAGTCCAAGAAGAGGAATAGCTGGGTCAAATGGTGGTTACATTCTCAGTTTTCCAAGGAATCTCCATACTGCTTTCCAAATTGGCTGCACCAATTTACAACCTCACCAGCAGTGCAATTCTGATCAAAATCCCAATGACATTCCTCACAGAAATAGAAAAAGCAATTATGAAATTCATCTGAAAATATAAGAGACCCAGAATAGCAAAAGAAATTCTAAGCAGGAAGAGTGAAACAGATGGTATCACTATACCAGATCTTAAACTATACTACAGAGCAATAGTAACAAAAACAGCATGGTACTGGCACCAAAACAGGCTGGTGGACCAATGGTACAGGATAGAGGACACAGAGATTAACCCACAAAAGTACAACTACCTTATCTTTGACAAAGGTACTAAAAGCATGCACTGGAGAAAATATAGCATCCTCAACAAATGGTGTTGGGAAAACTGGAAATCCATATGCAACAAAATGAAATTGAATCCCTATCTCTCACCATGCACAAAAGTTAACTCAAAATGGATCAAGGGTCTAGGAATTAAACCAGAGACTCTGCATCTAATGGAAGAAAAAGTAGGCCCTAATCTTCCTCATGTGGAGCTAGGCCCCAACTTCCTTAATAAGATGCCTATAGCACAAGAGTTAAAACCAAGAATTAACAAATGGGATGAATTCAAACTAAAAAGTTTTTTCTCAGCAAGAGAAATAATATGTGAGGTGAATAGGGAGCCTACATCCTGGGAACAAATTTTTACCACTCACACATCAGATAGAGCTCTAATCTCTAGGGTATACAAAGAACTCAAAAATCTAAATACATACATACATACACACACACACACACACACACACACACACACACACACACAGAGAGAGAGAGAGAAATAATCCAATCTACAAATGGGCCAAGGACCTGAACAGACACTTCTCAGAAGAGGATATACAATCAATCAACAAATATATGAAAAAATGCTCACCATCTCTAGCAATTAGAGAAAGAGAAATTAAAACTATCCTAAGATACTATCTCACTTCAGTAAGAATGGCAGCCATGATGAAGACAAACAACAACAAATGCTGGTGAGGATGTGGGAAAAGGGTACCCTCATACACTGCTGGTTGGATATTGAGCATTTTAAAAGTATATTTGCTCACCAATTGTATTTCTTGTTCTGTAAACAACCAGTTTCAGATCCTTTGCACATTTATTGACATCCTATGACCACTAGAAGAGAATATTAACTATATTGGGCTGTGTGTGTGTGTGTGTGTGTGTGTGTGTGTGTGTGTTTGTGTGTGTGTGTTAAGTTTTTGATTTTTTTTTTCATGGGGGCAAGTAGTGGGAATTCAACTCAGGGGCATTCAACCACTGAGCCACATCCCCAGCCCTATGTTTTATTTTATTTTATTTTTATTATTTTTGTTGTAGATGGACACAATTTACTTATTTACTTGTTTATTATTTATTTATTTATTTTTATGTAGTACTGAAGATCAAACACAGGGTCTTACACCTGCAAGGCTAGTTCTCTAACACTGAGCCCCATACCCAGCTCTGTTTTGCATTTTATTTAGACATAGAGTTGCTCAGTGCCTCACCATTGCTGAAGCTGGATTTGAACTCTGATCCTCCTCTTTCAGCTTGCTGTGCTGGTTTGTTTTGAATTCTTTATCTATCCAGAAGACTAATGTTCTGAGGTGCAGGTGGTAAAGATTTTCTCCCATTTTGTAGGTTCTCTGTTCATGTTCTTGATAATTTTCTTTCCTGTGAGAAAGCTTTTTACTTTGTTACCTTCCCATTTATTGATTCTTGATTTTATTTGTTGCAATTTAGAAGTCTTGTTGAGGAAGTCAGTTCCTAAGACAAGATGATGGAAAGTTGGGCCTATATTTTCTTCTAGTGGGTACAGGATGTCTGGTTTAATGCCTAGTTCCTTGATGTATTCTGAGTTGAGTTTTGTGCAGGGATAGGGGTAGGGGTTCAATTTGATTCTGCCACATGCATACTTCCAGTTTTCTCAGTACCATTTGTTTAAGAGGCTGTCTTTTCTTTTAATGTATGTTGTTGGTGCCTTTGTCTAGATTAACAAGACAGTATGTATGTGATTATTGTCTTTGTGATGTCTTTTTTTCGTAGCACTATAGTATAATTTGAGATCGGATCTTGTGATGTCTGCTGTCTCCTTCACTTTTTTTCACTAAGGATTGTTTGGAATATTCTGGGCTTCTTGTTTTTCCAAGTGAATTTTTATGTCTGCTTTTTCTATTTCTTTGTGAAATATCATTGACATTTTAATAGGAGTTGCATTAAAACTATAGCATTTTGGTAGTATGTCAATTTTGGTAACATTAATCCTGCCAATCCATGAACATTTGAAATATTCCATCTTCTATGGTCTTCTTCAATTTCTTTCTTTAGTGTTTGGTAATTTTCATAATAGAGGTCTTTCACTTCTTAGATTGTTTCCTGATTATTTTATTTTTTAAATTGTTTTGAATCCATTGTGATTCATCAGCTGATGCATAATTTGTGTACAGGATCATAATTGATTTATGAGTGTTAATTCTATATCCTGCTACTATGCTGAGTGTGGTTATGAGTTTTAAAAATTTTGTGGTGTAGTTTTGTGTCTTCTACATATAAAATATTGTTGTCAGCAAATAGGAATATTTTGAGCACTTCTTTTCATATACATATCCCTTTAATCTCTTTTTCCAAACTGCTCTGGTTAGAATTTCAATATTCATATGTTGAATAGAAGTGGTGAAAGAGGGCACCCTTGTCTTTTTCTAGTTTTTAGAAAGAATGTTTCATTTTTTTTTCCATTTGGAATCATGTTACTCTTGGGTTTTTTTGGTATAGAGATTTAAAAATGTTCAGTTACATTCATATTATCCCTATTTTTTCTACCATTTTGAACATGAATGGATGCTGTATTCTGTCAAATGCTCTTCCTTGAACTATTGAGATAATTATGTTATGTTTTTTAAGTCTATTAATGAATCCTGTTTTGATTTCTGTAGGTTTAACCAGCATTGTGTCCCTGGGATGAACCTTACTTGATCATGGTGCACTATGTTTTTTTTTTTGTTTGTTTGTTTTTTGTTTTGTTTTTTTTAAAGGTTAAGCTCAGCATGCATTTTATTTTATTTATTTTATTTTTTTATTGGTTGATCAAACCATTACAAAGCTCTTGACATATCATATTTCATACATTAGATTCAAGTGGGTTATGAACTCCCATTTTTACCCCAAATACAGATTGCAGAATCACATCGGTTACACATCCACATTTTTACATAATGCCGTATTAGTAACTGTTGTATTCTGCTACCTTTCGTATCCTCTACTATCCCTTCTCCCCTCCCCTCTCATCTTCTCTCTCTACCCCATCTACTGTAATTCGTTTCTCTCCTTGTTTTTTTCCCCATTCCCCTCACAACCTCTTATATGTAATTTTGGATAACAATGAGGGTCTCCTTCCATTTCCATGCAATTTTTCTTTTCTCTCCCTTTCCCTCCCACCTCATGTCTCTGTTTAATGTTAATCTTTTCCTCCTGCTCTTCCTCCCTGCTCTGTTCTTACTTGCTCTCATTATATCAAAGAAGACTTTTGGAATTTGTTTTTTAGGGATTTGCTAGCTTCACTTATTATAATCTGCTCTAGTGCCATCCATTTCCCTGCAAATTCCATGATTTTGTCATTTTTTAGTGCTGCGTAATACACCATTGTGTATAAATGCCACATTTTTTTTATCCATTCATCTATTGAAGGGCATCTGGGTTGGTTCCACAGTTTAGCTATTGTGAATTGTGCTGCTATGAACATCGATGTGGCAGTATCCCTGTAGTACACTCTTTTAGGGTCTTCAGGGAATAATCTGAGAAGGGCAATAGCTGGGTCAAATGGTGGTTCCATTCTCAGCTTTCCCAGGAATCTCCATACGGCCTTCAAATTGGCCGCACCAATTTGCAGTCCCACCAGCAATGTACAAGAGTACCCTTTTCCCCACATCCTCACCAGCACTTGTTGTTGTTTGACTTCATAATGGCTGCCAATCTTACTGGAGTGAGATGGTATCTTAGGGTGGTTTTGATTTGCATTTCTCTGACTGCTAGAGATGGTGAGCATTTTTTCATATACTTGTTGATTGATTGTATGTCCTCTTCTGAGAAGTGTCTGTTCAGGTCCTTGGCCCATTTGTTGATTCGGTTATTTGTTATCTTATTGTTTAATTTTTTGAGTTCTTTGTATACTCTGGATATTAGGGCTCTATCTGAAGTGTGAGGAGTAAAAATTTGTTCTCAGGATGTAGGCTCCCTATTTACCTCTCTTATTGTTTCTTTTGCTGAGAAAAAACTTTTTAGTTTAAGTAAGTCCCATTTGTTGATTCTTGTTATTAACTCTTGTGCTATGGGTGTCCTATTAAGGAATTTGGAACCTGACCCCACAATATGTAGATCGGAGCCAACTTTTTCTTCTATCAGATGCAGAGTCTCTGATTTGATATCAAGCTCCTTGATCCATTTTGAGTTAACTTTTGTGCATGGCGAGAGGAGGGGATTCAGTTTCATTTTGTTGCATATGGATTTCCAGTTTTCCCAGCACCATTTGTTGAAGATGCTATCCTTCCTCCATTGCATGCTTTTAGCCCCTTTATCAAATATAAGATAGTTGTAACTTTGTGGATTAGTCTCTGTGTCCTCTATTCTGTACCATTGGTCCACCCGCCTGTTTTGGTACCAGTACCATGCTGTTTTTGTTACTATTACTCTGTAATATAGTTTGAAATCTGGTATCGCTATACTGCCTGATTCACACTTCCTGCTTAGAGATACTTTTGCTATTCTGGGTCTTTCATTTTTCCATATGAATTTCATGATTGCTTTCTCTATTTGTACAAAAAATGCCATTGGGATTTTGATTGGCATTACATTAAACCTATAGAGAACTTTTGGTAATATTGCCATTTTGATGATGTTAGTTCTGCCTATCCATGAACAGGGTATATTTTTCCATCTTCTAAGATCTTCTATTTCTCTCTTTAGGGTTCTGTAGTTTTCATTGTATAAATCTTTCACCTCTTTTGTTAGGTTGATTCCCAAGTATTTTATTTTTTTTGAGGATATTGTGAATGGGGTGTTTTTCCTTATTTCCTTTTCAGAAGTTTTGTCAATGATATACATAAATGCCTTTGATTTATGCATGTTGATTTTATATCCTGCCACTTTGCTGAATTCATTTATTAGTTCTAGTAGTTTTTTTGTAGACTCTTTTGGGTCTTCTAGGTATAGAATCATGTCTAGGTATAGAATCATGAGGTAAGTTCCTGTTATCCCTAGTTTTTCTAATGTTTTGAACATAAAGGGATGATGTACTTTGTCGAATGCTTTTTCTGCGTCTATCAAGATGATCATATGGTTCTTATCTTTAAGCCTATTGATGTGGTGAATAACATTTATTGATTTCCGTATATTGAACCAGCCTTGCATCCCAGGGATGAATCCTACTTGATCATGGTGCACAATTTTTCTGATGTGTTTTTGTATCCAATTCGCCAGAATTTTATTGAAGATTTTTGCATCTAGGTTCATTAGAGATATTGGTCTGTAGTTTTCTTTCTTTGAGGTGTCTTTGTCTGGTTTTGGAATCAGGGTGATGTTGGACTCATAGAATGAATTTGGAAGAGCTCCCTCTTTTTCTATTTCCTGAAATAACTTGAAAAGTATTGGTATTAATTCTTCTTTAAAGGTTTTGTAATACTCCGCTGTATACCCATCCGGTCCTGGGCTTTTCATGGTTGGTAGTCTTTTGATTGCTTCTTCTATTTCATCCATTGATATAGGTCTGTTCAAATTGTGTGTATTCTCCTGACTCAGTCTGGGCAAATCATATGACTTAAGAAATTTATCAATATCTTCACTATCTTCTATTTTATTGGAATATAGGTTTTCAAAATAATTCCTAATTATCTTCTGTATTTCTGTAGTATTTGTTGTGATGTTGCCTTTTCATCCCGTGTGTTAGTAATTTGAGTTCTTTCTCTTTTTCTCTTTGTTAGCATGGCTAAGGGTCTGTTAATCTTATTTATATTTTGAAGAACCAACTTTTCGTTTTGTCAATTTTTTCAATAGTTTCTTTTCTTTCCATTTCGTTGATTTCCGCTCTGATTTTAATTATTTCTTGCCTTCTGCTACATTTGCTGTTGTTTTGCTCTTCCTTTTCTAGGACTTTGAGATGAAGTGTGAGCTCATTTATTTGTTGGTTTTTTGTTTTTTTGAGGAATGACCTCCAGGAGATGAATTTCCCTCTTAAAACTGCTTTCATTGTGTCCCATAGATTTTGATATGTTGTGTCTGTATTTTCATTTATCTCTAGAATTGTTTGATTTCCTCCTTTATGTCTTCTGTAACCCAATGATCATTCAGTAACATATTGTTCATTTTCCATGTGATGTAGGATTTTTTTCTTCCTTCTTTTATCATTAATTTCCAGTTTCATTCCATTATGATCAGATAAAATGCATGGTATTATCTCCACCCTTTTATATTTACTGAGGGTTGCCCTATGGCATAATATATGGTCTATTTTTGAGAAGGATCCATGTGCTGCTGAGAAAAAAGTATGTCCACTTGATGATGGATGATATATTCTATATATGTCAGTTAAGTCTAGGTTATTGATTGTGATATTGAGTTCTATAGTTTCTTTATTCAAATTTGTTTGGAGGATCTGTCCAATGGTGAGAGAGGTGTGTTGAAGTCACCCATAATTATTGTGTTGTGGTCTATTGGATTCTTGAACTTGAAGCGAATTTTTTATGAACATCGCAGCACCATTATTTGGTGCATAAATATTGATAATTGTTATGTCTTGTTGGTGAATGGTTCCCTTTAACAGTATATAATGTCCTTCATTATCCCTTTTGATTAACTTAGTCTTGAACTCGATTTTATTTGATATGAGGATGGCCACCTCTGCTTGCTTACGAGGACCGTGTGCATGGTATATTTTTTCCCAACCTTTCACCTTCAGCCTGTGTATGTCTTTTCCAATCAGATGTGTCTCCTGGAGGCAGCATATTGTTGGATTCATTTTTTAAATCCATGTTACTAGCCTATGTCGCTTTATTGGAGAGTTTAAGCCATTAATGTTTAGAATTACTATTGATATATGGTTTGTATTTCCAGCCATGTTTGATTATTTATCTTTTTTTTTAAAATTTAGTTTGTTTCTCCATGATTAGCTTTCCCCCCACGCTCTGTCTCTACTGAGGTACTTCCCAATGTTGGTTTTGGTTATTGTTTTTCATTTCTTCCTCGTGTAGTGTTTTGCTCAAGATGCTTTGCAATGCTCATTTTCTGGCTACAAATTCTTTTAACTTTTGTTTATCATGAAAGATTTTTATTTCGTTGTTGTACCTGAAGCTTAATTTTGCTGGATACAAAATTCTTGGTTGGCATCCATTGTCTTTCAGTGTTTGAAATACGTTGTTCCAGGATCTTCTTGCTTTCAGTGTCTGTGATGAAAAATCCATTGTTAACTTTATTGGTTTACCCCTGAATGTATTCTGCCTCCTTTCTCTTGTAGCTTTTAATATTTTCTCATTTTTCTGTATATTGGATATCTTCATACCAATGTGTCTTGGCATTGGTCTACTGTGATTTTGTATGCTTGGTGTCCTGTATGCATCTACAATTTGTATATCCGTTTCCTTTTTTATTTCTGGAAAGTTTTCTATAATTATTTCATCCAGCAGGTTGCTCATTCCCTTGGTTTGAAACTTTGTACCTTCCTCTATCCCGATGACACTTAAGTTTGGTTTTTTTATGTTATCTCATATCTCTTGGATGATTTTCTCATGATTTTTTACTAGCCTTTCTGAGTTGGCTAGACTCTTTTCAAGATGATATATTTTGTCTTCATTTTCTGATGTTCTGGCTTCTACTTGCTCCACTCTGTTAGTGATACTGTCATTTGAGTTTTTAATTTGGTTTATACTTTCCTTCATTTCTAGAATTATTGTTTGATTTTTTTTTAATAATCTCTATCTCCTGATAAAGATGCTTAATTTCTTCTTTTAACTCTTTATGTAATTCATTTTCAATGTGTTCTTTCACTGTTTTAATTTTCTGTCTCATATCCTCTTTAAGGTTCCATTCCATCTGTCTAAGGTATTCCTTGAGTTCTTTATTTGACCATTTTTCTGATGCCTCTAGGTCCTCTTGAATATTTAGGCTGTTCTGCATTGTTTGTACTCCTTTTCTTCCTTGCTTTTTCATGCTGCTCATGTTACTTCTTGTTCTGTTTGACTGCTGAGTTACTTTTTACTCCTATAAATTTATTTGATGCTTGGGAGGAAAGATATTAGAAGGGAAGGGAAGAAGTCACTAAAGAGAATGAGAGTAAGCAGGTAGAATTCAAGGAAGGGGTAAGATGGAAATTGAAAAGAAATTAAAAGACAAAAGAAAAAATAGAAAATGAAAAAGAAAGAAAAATTTTAAAAATAATTAAAAATTAAAAATAAAAAATAACTTAAAAAATTTAAAAAAAATTTAAAAAACAACAAAAATATGAAAATAAAAAAAAAACAAATTAAAAAAATTAATAAATGCAATCTTAGAGTTTGATTAACTTCTCTTCCAGTTCTGGAGCTGTGCCCACCAGGCCAAGCTTCTCCTCTCAATATGTGGCAACCAATCAGTGTACAGCAGCTCCTCCTCCCTTACTGGGCGGGTCTCCAATCCTGAGTGCCTAGGGCCTTCTCTTGTGTCTAGTCACTTCCCCACTTTTCCTCAAGCCAGGCCCTGCTCATTGGTGATGCTCACCACAATACTGGCTACACGCCAGGTCTGCTGCTTCCGGGAGCCCTATTTTCATGAACGACTGGGCACACTCTCCTAGTTTGCCATTCCCTCAGACCCTAAGTTGTGAAGCTTGGGGCTGAGAACCCTCAGCAAATTTTTCTTGCCCTCTGGTAGCCACGCCTCTGGTAGCTGGTGCAAGAGACCTCAGTTGTCAGCACTGGTGGGAGCGGTAGCCGGGGGTCCCGCGCCACTCCTGATTGCCTTGGTCTGGCTATCATGCTCAAGGGAGAGCTGGGAGGGGCCCTTAAGGTTTCCCTGCTGTGTGGAGAGAAAAGGCTAGGGGGTTGCACACCTGTCGCTGCTGGTTTCAATGAAGTTATCTCCTCTGCCGCATTCTGGTGATGTCAGCTCTCTGCCATGGTGGTATCCCATGCAAATGGCGACAGTTCATTTCCTTTGCTGGGTGACCAATGCAATGGGTGGATCCTGACTGGCTCTTCCAAGTCCCATCTCAATCCTGTGGCCACTGCCTATGAAGGCTCAGTTGGCATTAACCTCCGCAGGTTCAGAAGGGCCGACCAGTTGTTTCAGCGGGATTGTTTAGTGCTGAGTCACAGCAGTTTGTCTGTGAGAAGCAGGCAAACAGGAGCTTGAATTCAGCCAATCCAGGCTTGGTGTGTGTTCTGAGAGGCCCAGACTGTTCACCCCAGATCCACATCAGCTCAGCATCGCCTAGTGATCCTGAGCAAACAGCATTTAGACGGTTTACAACTCCCTATGCCCACTCAGCTGAAGAGGTCAGAGACTTGATCTCTCCGCGCCCACCACCATGTTGCCAGCATGCACTATGTTTTTAATATGTTTTTGTATGTAGTTTTTTTTCAGTATTTTATTAAGAGTTGATGCATGTATATTCATTGGGGATATTTGTCCAAAGTTTTATTTCTTCGATGTATCTCTGTCTGGTTTTGGTATCAGGTTTATTCTTCCTTCATAGAATGAGTTTGAAAGTGTTTCATCCTTTTCTATTTCATGGAATAATTTGAGGAGTATTGGTGTTTGTTCTTCTTTAAGGGTTTGGTAGGGATTGCAGAGAATTTGTCTAGTTGTGGACTTTTCTTTATTGGTAGGTCAAAATGTTGATCTATGAAAAATAAATTGCTTCAATAATGCTAGAAATCTCTGGGTTCAGTGATACAAACCTATAATACTAGCAGCTTGGGAGGCTGAGACAGGAGAATTGTGAGTTCAAGGCAAATCTCAGGAATGGCTAGGAGCTAATCAACACAGTGAGACACTTTCTCTTAATAAAATACAAAGCAGGAATGGGATGTGGCTCAGTTGTTGAATATCCCCAAGTTCAATCCCCAGTACCAAAAAAAAAAAAAAAACTACAAATGAGAAAAAAATTATGAATATGTATAAATGTCCATGAATCATTCAGGTAACAAACAGGAAAGGGAAAAGTATACTTGAAAAAAAAATAGATCTCAGTGCTTTTGTGGTGCCAGTGATCGAACCCATAACATCAGGAAATTGAGGCACATTCTCTGTGAGTGGGCTACATTTAAAGCTGTTGTCTTCCACTTTTAGTACTTTTTTACATCAGTATAGGACATGAGGGCATACAGATTGCATGCTGAAGAAGTGTGAAGTCTATAAACATCTTCCACCTATGAGGAGGATTGAGAAAATTGACATCACATTGTATAACACAGTACTAAATAGACCATCCTGCTCTCCTGGGACCAGCTAAACTCTTCTTTATGGAATTTAAAAGTCTCAATAAATCATAGTTTGGGCTGGGGTTGTGGCTCAGTAGTATAGCGCTCACTTAGCACATGATAAACACTGGATTTAATCCTCAGCACCACATAAAAATAAATAAAATAAAGAAATTGTGTCCAACTACAACTAAAAAATATTTTTAAAAAAGTCATAGTTTATAAAATTGTCATCAAATGGTCTTTTACATCTACCTTGCCATGTGAAATAAGACTAGAATGTGAATAGCATGCATGAATTGAAATACTCCTCTTCTTTTGAGCGGTGAATATAAACTCAGTCTATATAATTTTAACAGTACAAGTCCTTTGTACTTCTCCTCCTCCACATCATCATCATCATCATCACCATCATTGTCAGCATCATCATCATTATTTATTTCACTGTTGGGATTGAAGCCAGAGCTCCTTCATTCTATGCAATACATTACCACTTAGCTCTTTCCTCTGCCCTACCAGTAGATTCTCTCAGAGTAAATGTCTTATTCTTTTGTTGTTGTTGTATTGTTTTGTTTTGTTTTATAGTTTTAATGAAGTGGGAAAGAATTTCTTCTATATGGAGAGACAATGTTTGGCTCATTCTGAAAGCATGAGTGAGTTCATAGCCTATTTAAATATTTAATCATATCAGCTATTACTACATAACAACTTGCTGCTACCTCCCTAGTGCTTCTTTCTGTATTTCCCTATGACCATGTGGTATGGATAAGAGTGTATAAACTCTGAAGGTCGTCATCTTTCAACACTTTTGTCCCTAGGGGAAGTAAAGTTTTGTTTGTACCACACATAAGATAGAAAAAGTAGCTGGAAGTAAGAGATGAGCATATTTGCTGTCTCCTACACTGGAATGTCTTTGTAAGCTTTCTGTCCCTGATCTGTTTACTGCTTTTCTGTAATTTCTGTAGTAGTTTTTTTTTTTTTTCATACATTTGTTGACCATCTGAATTTCTTCTGTGAAGTGCCTGTTGAATTTCTTTGCTCATTTATTAAATGGGTGGAGGTGGGTGATGGTGTTATTATTAGTTTTAAGCTGTTTTTGTTATTGTTGTTGTTGTTGTTATTATTATTATTATTTTATCTATCCTGGAAGTTAATGCGTTTTCTGAGGTGAAGGTGGCAAAGGTATTTTTTCCTATTGTGTCGGCTCACTTTTCATGTTCTGGGTTTTTGTCTTTGCCGTGAAGAAGCTTCTTAGTTTGATGGAGCACCATTTATTGAAAATTGGTTTTACTTTGTGTTGAGGGGCCTTCCCTTTCAGCATCTACTCTTGGGAGCTTGAGGGCATACAGAAACCCCTCCAAAGACAGTTTCAGATAATTGCTTCTGCTATATAATGCAGCAAAACTAGCTTTTATAGTGCCTATGTTCCAATTTACATACAGCAGTCATGATAGGCCAGAGGGGATACACAACATATAATATTATGGGAGTCCTGCCACCAAGAGTCTAGCAACTGGGGAGTAATTTCTTGTCAAAGGAGCAGGCAAATGGTGCTTGCCAGTGTTCTGACAACACTCTGTTCCAAAATATAGTGTTGTATGTTAGGACATCCCTGCTGCACAATGAGAAAGATGAGCATTCCTTCATGTAGACCCAAGGTCAGGCCCACCAACAACTTCTTGTGCTTTAGAGATTTTATTAATAAGTCAGTTCCTGAGCTGATATGTTGGAGTTTTGGGCCTATGTATTCTTCTATCTGGTGCAGGGATTCTGGTCTAATACTTAAGTAATTGATCCACTTTGAGTTGAGTTTTTGTGCATGGTGGGAGGATTAGGGTTCAATTTAATTCTACTACATATGGATTTCAAATTTTCTCAGTACCATTTGTAGAAGAGGCTATCTTTGCACCAGTATATGATATTTATGCCTTTGTCTAGTATGAGGTAATTGTATTTATGTGGGTTTGTCTCTGTCTTCTGTTTCATTGGTGGTCTTATCTGTTTTGTTGCCAATACCATACTGGTTTTGCCTTTATAGCTCTGTAGTGTAATTTGAAGTCTATTATTGTGATACCTCCTGCTTCATTTTTCTTGCTAGGTATTGTTTTGGGTATTCTGGGTCTCTTGTTTATCTAAGTAAATTTCATTATTGCTTTTTCTGTTTCTGTGAAGAACATCTTTGGGCTCTGGAAGGGAGTTGCATTGAAATTATATAGCACTTTTGGTAGTATGGTAATTTTGACAATATTAATTCTGCCTATCCAAGAACATGGGAAGTCTTTCTATTCCTAGGGCCTTCCTCAATTTATTTCTTGAGTGTTCTGTAATTTTTCATTGTAGAGGTCTTTTACCTTTTTTGTTAGATTGTTTCCTAAGTGTTTTTTTTTTATGCTATTTTGAATAGGATAATTTTCCTAATTTCTCGTTTAGCTCATCTTTTATTGGACTATAGAAACAAAGTTGATTTATGAATGTTACTTTTGTATCCTGAAATTTGATGAATTCATTTGTGTTCTAGAAGTTTTCTAGTGAGTATTTTTTGAGGGGATCTTCTTTATATGGAATCACGTTTTCTTCAAACAGTGCTTGTTTTCGCCCTTTCTTTCCTATTCATATCTCTTTAATTACATTCCTTTGCCAAATTGCTCTGGCAAGAGATTAAAGAACATGATTTGTTCATCTCTCTATTTATCATTCAGTCGTGAATTTGGTCTTCTGGTGTTTTATTCATTTATGATCCAATAGATTGCAGAGTATTATCTCTACATTTTGTATTTGCTAAGAGTTGCATTGTGTACTAATAGAAGTAGTGAAAGTGGGCATCCCTGTCTCATTGCAGTTTTTAGAAGAAATTCTGTAGTTGTTCTCCATTCATAATTATGTTGTCCTTGGGTGTGTCATGTATAGCTTTTACAATGTTGAGGTATGATTCCTTCATTCCGACTTTTGCTAGTGTTTGAAGCATGAATAGATGGGGTATTATGTAAAAAATAGATGCTACATCTATTTTGATAATCAAGTGTCCTCATCTCTGTATCTATTTGTGTGATGAATTACATTTATTGATTTCCATTTGTTGAATCAGTGTTGCATTCCTGGGATGAAACCCACTTGGTCATGTGCACTATTTTTTAAAATCTATTTTTTGTATGAGATTTAGCAGTATTTTATTGAGGATTTTTGCATCTATGTTCATCAAGGACATTAGTCTGAATTTTTTTTTCTTGATGTATCTTTGTCTGGACTTAGTATCAGTGTGAGATAGGCTTCATTTAATTAATTTGAAGAATTCCCTCTTTTTCAATTTCATGAAATAATTTGAGAAGGATTGGTATTGGTTCTTCTTTAAAGGTTTGGTAGAAATTGGCTGAGCATCCATCTGGTCCTAGGCTTTTCTTTGTTGGTAGAGTCTTGATGACTTTTTTATTCTCATTATTTGAAATTGATCTCTTTAAATTTTTTATATACTTCTGGTTAAATTTGGGTAGCTCATGTCACCTGGAATTTACAGATGTCTTTTAGATTTTCTAGCTTATTGGAGTATAGATTTTGAAAAATAGCTTCTCTTCATGATCTGTTTCAGTAGTATCTGTGCTGATATTTCCATTTTCACCATAGGTTTTGGTACTTTTCATTTCTCTCTGATAGCTTGGTTAATATTTATCAATTTTGTTCATTTAAAAAATTTTTGATTCATTTCTTTTTCAGTTTTTACATCTTGATTTTATCAATTTCATCTTTGACTTTTATTTTTTTCCTATATTTTGCTGATTTTAGTGTTTTTCTCTAGGTCCTTAAGATATAATGTTAGATTATTTTACTCAGTAACTTTCTATTCTTTTAATGTATGGGCTCAATGCTATAAACATTTCTCTTAGAACTGCCTTACTAGTGTCCCAAAGGTTTTTATATATTGTATCACTATTCTCATTTACATTTAATTTTTTAATTTAAACTCTGATTTGTTCATCTATCTGTTCATTATTCAATAGTGAATTTAGTCTCTTAGTGTTAGTTTTTTTTAAATTTTCATCTTGTTGATTTCTAGTTTTATTCCATTATGGTCTGACAGAGTTCAAGGTATTAGCTCTATTTTTGGTATTTGTGAAATGTTGCTTTATGTACTAAAATATGGTCTATTTTGGAAAATGTTCCCTGTGCAGCTAAGAAGAAAATGTATTCAGTCATTGATGAGTAAAATATTCTGTGCATTTCTGTTAAGTCTAAATTATTTATTGTAATTTTAGTTCTATATTTAACTTTTGTTGGTATGATCTTTCTAGTGATGAGAGACACATATTAAAGTTCCCAATATTATTGTGTTGTGATCTGTTTGATTCTCTATATTGGGAAGGAGCTCTTTGATTACTTAGATGCTTCATAGTTTGGAGCATATATATTTACCACTATAATTTCTTCCTGTTGTATTACTCTACTAAGCAGTATGAAAATGGAATTTTTTATCTGTTCTGATGAACTTTTGCTCAAAGTGCATTATATCAGATATGAAAGTAGATACACCTTGTGTATAAGATCCATGTGAATGATATGTTTTTCCCATCCTTTCACAGTTAGTCTGTGTATGTATTTGTCTAAGAGGTGAGTCTCTCGGAGACAGGCTACTGTTGGTTTCTTTTTTTTCCCAATCAATCTGCCAGTGTATGTGTGTTGATGAGTTGAGTCCATTAACATTCAGTGTTATTATTGAGAGATAATTTATTTTTCCTGTTATTTTGGTTCATTTCTAGTTATCAAGTTGAAATAGATTCTACTTTGATTAACTATTCTTTTAATTTTAGTTTCTGTACGTTTTTATTTGCATATTTTATTTTTTCTTAATAAAATATTTATTGAGTGTGTTTTATAATGCCAGCTTTCTAGTTGTGTTTTTTTTTAACTTTTGTTTATTATGGATGTTATTATCTCATATTAAAATCTGATATAATTTAGTATTCTATGCAGAATCCGTTTTCTTTCAGAGCTTAGTATATATTATTTCAAGACCTCCTAGCTTTTAGGGTCTTTGAAAAATCAGCTGAGATCTGGATCGGTTTGCCTCTGAATATAACCAATCATTTTTCACTATCAAGTTTTAAAATTCTATTATAAGTAAAATTCTATACTTATTCTGTATGTTAGGCATTTTCATACTATTGTGGCTAGGAGTGTTATAATTCTGTATATTTGGAGTTGTATATACCTCCTGTGTTTGATTTTTCATTTCATTCTTTAAATTTTGGAAATTTTCAATTATTTCATTGAAAAGATTGTTCATTTTTTGTTTTGAAATTCAATACCTTCATCTATCACAGTGAATCTTAAATTTGGCCTTTTCTTATTATCCCATATATATATATATATTTAAATTCTGGTCATGGTCTGGTAACATCTTTTCTCCATGATGAACTTTATTTTCAAGATTATGCACTACTTCTTTATTACCTGAATATTTGTCCTTTAAGTCATCTAGTGTATTGGTGATGCTTTGCATTGCATTTTTAATTTGGTTTATTGATTTCTGAAGTTTGAAAATTTCTGATTGATTTTTCTTTAGAACTTCTATTTCCTTCTTGATATTTTACTTCTTGTGTCTTCTCTGTGATTTTACTTTTTACCTTGTCTTTTATCTCATAGATTGGTTGAAATATAAAGTTTCAAAATTCCTTCTCTGATATTTTCTTCACTGTGGTTTTTGTGGAATCTGCTTTTGGGTCATTCTGGTTTGTTTGGGATGCTTTGTTCCCTTGCTTGTTCATATTGTTTGTGTGTCTATTCATGTATCAAAATGGATCTCTAGTAACAGAACTTCTATTCTGTGCATTTCTAGTGATCCTGTAGTTATCTTGTGGCTCACAGATTGGGGGGGAGCCAAATAATTGCAACCAACTGTGCATAAAAATATAGGACTAAATTGCATACTTAATTTTTATTTTCACACAAAGTTAGTTGGCACAATAAACAGAACTGTATCAATTTATATCAGTAACAACAGTAAGTAATCATGAGTTATATCTTTCATAAAATAAAAGAATAAGTGTTTTCTATAGCTTCAATTGTATTAATTGGTGCTTTAGCATTAGTGGTGGTGTGTGGAATTTTATAAACCAAGAGTTCTGGGAGAAATTAAAAATAGAGTTCATTATGAAGAAAAAAGCAATGGTGATAGAAAAGGATTAGCGGTTTCAAGATGTGAGTAGGGCAGAAGCAAAGTGATATACGATGTATTGTTTATGAGGAAGAAGGAAAAACAAGTAAAAGAAATAAAGAGTAAAGTGAGAATAATGGAATTTGACTATTTCTAAAAGAAAAGAAATAGAAACAAAAAGAAATAAAAGGTTTGAAACAGAACACAAACTCAATCCAAAATAGGCTAATTGAAAACTTTAACCCTTAACAACAGAGTAAGGAAAAATAACTGTTTCAGAATAGTACAAATGAGAAAGCATAAACAAATATGTACAAGTGTATGAATGTCCTTCATGTATCCATCAGTACACATACAAAAACTAAAAAGAGAAAAAAAAACAGGATTGTTACTGAGAGTATGTGCTTGCTGTCTCTTCCAAAGTGTCTTTTCATCTCTCAGTTTCTATTCTCCATGGGATGGTATGGGGAGCTGTGAAAGGTGCTGTCAGCTCCACCCCCAGGGTATAGGTCATGCTAGGTTCTACAATATGTTCTCAGGGGAGGCAGTGAGGTCCTGTCTTTGCCCCAGGTGTTTCATTTCATGTGGAGTTACTGGGCATAAATAAATCAGTGCACACCTAGGACTTTACTCTTCTCCCCAGGGCTACATTCATGGGACAGGGAAGCCAGTCCTTTACCAGTTCTGTTTTTTCAGGGTACTGTTCTTTCTTACCTCCTTAGGTCTGCCCTCAAGCACCAAGGTTCATCACTCCTGCTCATTGAGATTTTGAAGCAACTGCCACTGGTCTTGGGCACAGCTGTGTCAAGGGGGGAGAGGAGGACAGGCTCTCTTTGGCCTGTCTGACTATTATTACCCCCAGGAGAAATACTGTCCATGTCAGAAATTCTCCTGATTTGCTAGGCTCAGTTTATGTCTTGTGGATGGTGTCTGCCAGATTTATATATCGGACTGAGCCCCAACACATGGATCTAAATTTCCAGTCTGAGTTGGTGCCATTGCAGTGCAGATGTTTAAATATGTCTCCAGCTTCAGCTCTCTGTACATTCCAGGCAGACTGGTGGTGACTTTCATGCACAGTTTAATGAGTAGAATAGCTTGACCCTGTGGTCCCACATTCTGCATTCCAAGACTGTCTGCTGCACTTTTCATATATGTAATTAGTTTTAGGTAGACACAGTATCTTTATTTTAGTTTACATGGATTGAAACCAGTGCCTCATGCATGCTAGGCAAACACTCTACCACTGAGCCATAACCCTAGCCCCTTGTCTGCATCACTTTTTAGTCTTTTTTTGTCCTAATGTACAGATTTCCCCCAATCACATCAGATCCTAAGCTCCAGCTCTGTTTCTCACCTTTGTCTGATATACCCCAAATTCCCCAGTTTTCAAGGTCTCTGTCCAATATTGAGTATCAGTGACATGCTTTTATCTCCCACCTCACAGAGAAGCAGTTTTCTCACTCTCTGAGTCCCATATGGTGGAGCTGTGAGAAAATCCACTTCCTGCTAATTCACCATCATGTCTCCCCTTGTTTGACACTTATATATTTATGCTACTTTATTTGACAATGATAAGGTTTTTTTTTTTATTTTTGCAACTTTTAATAAGGATTATGATTATGGGACCAATGATTTACTTTTAAGTATCAAACTTTGATAATTCCTGTTGATTCTTCCTTGCATTTGATAAGTACAAAGTTGGAAGCATAGGAGTTGTTAATGCATTCATTACTTACCTGTCATAAATACAATTAATATTAATTCTAAAAATTTCTATGAGTATGGGTCTGGAGGAACATTTTATAACAAAACATCAGAGTCGTAAAATTTTATATTTTATATTTCTGTTTTTGATTAATTATATATTTTACTGTTTTATTTAATAGTTAAAGAAAGTCCTAAAGATGACTCATTAAGAAGGTATGAATTTATAGATTTTAAATAAAAAATGTCTATTAACTAAGTGGAGAGTGGAGGTAGAAGGATTTGTTGAGTATTCTAGTGTGGGACAGACACCACATTCAGTTAACACTTGTTTCCTAAAGTTATCTTATAAGCACTTTGAAAGTATCTGTGCTATTATAATCTGTTAATTACTAATAAAGAGCTGTCATTCATAGAGGTTGACTATTTGTTTCATATTTGTGTAATTAATAAGTTTCAGGCCTGTGTTTAGACTGTAGTCTTACCTGGCTGACAACTCCATTGTGTTGTTACACTGTACAGGTTGATACCAAGTGGGACGTATACAGGAAAAATCAATTTTACAATTTATTTCAATGTGTCTGACAAATGTATTCTAAATAACATATATATTCACATTTTAACTTTCAAATTGTGTATCATCATTTAGAAAGTCAAAGGCAGTTGTGTGTTAATTCTGATTTATATTTTACCTGATAAGCCAGGTTGTAGTCCAAGATTTTGTCCTGATATTGACAGTTCCACTAGTAATCAGGATTTTTTCTTAATATATCAAAAGCTTTTATGGAAAATCTCACAGAGCTATGGCCTCATGGTTTCTAGTAAACAAGAAGATCAGGCAAGTGCTGTAGAGAAATTATTTTACTGAAAGTTATGAATAACATTATTTAGACAATGTTGTATTACTTATATTAATCCTTAGAGGACATTCTAATTTCTCTACTTCCTGATTTTCCAGTTAGTTTCTCTTCAATTACTACCCCTAACAATTTTATGAAGACTTTTACTTTTATATTTTTTTCCTTTTTTATGACTATAAACTTTTATCTAATTTCTATTTGTATTTTCTGTTTTGTTCTCTTTGTGTTTCTGTTTTATTTTGTCAATTGAATACTTTTTCTTTTGACAGATCAAAAGTTAAGAAATTTAAGAATTTTAAGGAATTTTAGAAACCTTCTTATCTTTCAGCATGTGTTCTACATGCCAGCCAAATGATAGTTTTGAGGATGTACCGGAAACTTAAATATATTAAAGGGAGTTTTCTGGGTACAAACAATGAGAACAATGAGATTTAAACTTCAGTTTCTTAATTCTGAGCTCAGTACATTTTTGGTTATCATTTTTAAGGTGATTTTTTAAATAATAGATTGAAGATTGACTATAGGAATCCAACTAAAGAGGATAAGACTAGAATTTTTAAGTGAACACATTGGTAGAGGTTCAAAATTTAACTAGTGAAGGAAAGGGCTATAAAAGTATTCACCCAGAGTAACAACACTGTGTTGGGTAGGAATAAGCATTTTAAAAAAGAGACCAAAATCTTAGGGTTTATGATTAGTTTGATGAGCACAAAACAGGAATGAAGGACACAGAATATTAAAAGCTCTCTATAAAGGCATATTAATACAAAATTTAGAGGAAGTCTTAATAGCATGTATTTTGCCTGTTTTCATCTCTGTGATGCAAGAATGGATTAGAGAGTAGTGAAACAAACTGTGGAAATTGTTAGAATACATGAATCTGTGGCACAAAACAGGTTTTCATTCACCTTCACTTTCTTTCCAAACTGCTGATGTCCTTAAAATGTACATGTAGTGCTGGGCAAAGGAGTGATGGGCAGGGAAAGTTATTACAAATCTTCAGTTGAGTAGTTGAAAAGGTATTCAGACAGGCCAATGATTGAGACTCCATTTAGTTTAACCTTGTGTCAGGAATCTGAATATTCAAGGGATGTAGATTTCAAGTTTACAGACTGCCACTGAGTTTTGCAGATGAGTGACTGGGAAATGGATTCCCAGAGAAAGGAGGGTATTTACATAATAGCTAGGGAAACAGAGGTACAAATACCAAGACTCTGCTTTTCTGGCAGTCTTTCCCCCCAGGTGCCTGAGTGCTTGTAAAGGTTTTAAAGGGCTTGCTAGTTTATGAGGACCTGAATAAAGTGAGACCTAATCAGGAAAAATCAATTTTATAATTTATTTCAATGTTTCTGACAAAGGTATTCTAAATAACATATATATTCACTCTTTAAATTTCAATAATTTTTAAAGTTCCAGAGAACTCTGTGCATTATTTGTGGGTAGAGGGAATAAATAGTGTATTATTATTGGTGATTTCAATGCTGAAGAACAACATTGCTTAGTATTTGACTCCTGGATATTCACGAGAGAGAACTGTGCCTCTTGTTATCTTGTCTTGTGTTACCAGAGGTTTATTTCAGTTCAGGTGAAAAAGAAATGTCAGCCATTAATTGGGTTTTAAATTCAGCCTTTAAGACAGGCAATTTGCAAGAACAAATTATTATCTGTTTCTGCTCATGTATTGGCTATTGCTCTGAATTGGAACTAAGAGTGCCTTAATATCTATATTGAATATTTTATAGATTCACAGCAGTAGAGTCAGAAAGAGGTGAACACAAGCTATTTTGTTAAATTGGAGGTCATATTTTAATGAATCAATCAAGAAACACCATTTAATAAGTTATACCTTAAATTAAACAGAGTTTATTTTAAAAAGAAAACTATTCACCATTTTTGTTATACATTTTTGCTTTAAAGATCTATCAAAAAATCACACTCAGGTGATTCCTTGTTTGCAATGGTTCAGGACAGCTATGAAGCTCCTATTAAGGTAAAGTGATCTTTTGTAAAAAACCTCATGTTCTTGCTCTGAATTTTGTATTTTAAGATGTTAATGCTGAAAATTTAGCTATATTTTTCTTATATTTTATATGAATATTTGCTAAGAATCCATTTTAAAGAATTATGTTGATTTTTTTTTTTAAAAATGCTTTTTGTATCACTCTTCTCTCAAGTACTTGGGGATCGTGGGGGCTGGAAGTAACAATGGGCTGTGAAATACCTAGTGAAAGAAAAATTGCATTAAAAACAGCTTTCTAACTGTACAGGAAATATAATATTTATTCAAGGATTTTTTGTATCAGTTTTTATTACTGGGATTTTTAAATCATTCTTACATGACTTACAATACTCATGCCTAAATTAATTTTTATAAAATTGTGGAATTTCCCTGGTACCTTTAGTTTGGAATATATAATATACATTGCACATAACTTTTCTTTTTTTACTTGGACCCTTGATATTTTGGTATCATAGCATTTGAGGAGACCTATATTCTCTATTTCTTTCTGTGGCTCCATATTTATACTAAAGTAATATTGGGAATTATGGCAACCCAGAAATCTAAAATCTGTATCTTAATACTTGTATTAAAATGGCTTGCATATCCATACTTTGAGTATTTCTACTAAAAGTGACAGTAATTAAAAAAAAAACTATAAGTAAATAGCAGAAAGATTAGAAGAACAGAAGGAAGTACTAGGTCCTGAATTAGAACAAATTATATTCTATGCTTTTATAATTATATTCTAGTATATGACTTCTATTTTGACGTATAACTGAAAAGAACCAATAAAAATTCTAAAGAAATTTGAGGTAATGAAATTTTCTAAAAATTTCCTCTTAATCTAATCAAAGAATAAATGGTGTGTGCAAAGTAATTACCAGTTCTGGAAGCAGAAACACTCAATAATTGTATGGTAATAATTTAGTTTCAGAATTGTTGTTTTTCCATTATAGTTTCTTAAAATATATAAATTCTACGTCAAATTTTGAAATTTCAAATTTTACATGTTTCTTTATCTACTTACTTTAATGTTTATTGTAAAACACTACTATTTTTATGAACTATTCCAGGTTAGGAAATATATTTGCAAATATCCTGGAGAAGCTAAAATAAGGTTAAATGTAAATGATATCTTTTGTTTTTGAAATTACTTTAATTTTATTTCAGTTATGAAGAGCTAATGGATAAAAATTATTATTCATCTATTTTTATGTTGAACATTTCCACCTCTAGTTTTCCATGTGAGAGAAATATATGATTCTTGTTTCCTGAGTCTGGCTTATATTATTTAACATTATGCTTCCCTGTTTTATTCATTTTCCTAAAATTAACTTAGTTTTGTTGTTCTCTAAGCATAGAAATCTTCCTTGTTTATATATACCACATTTTCTTTATCCATTCTTTTATTAACTAGCATCTAGCCTGATTCTATAACTTGCCTATTATTAATAGTGTCATGGCAAGATGGGCATATGTATATCTCTAAAATAAGCTGACTTTAATATTTTTTGGTAAGTACTGAGTAGTATATTTGAATAATAAAGTAGTTCTATGTTCAGTTTTTGAGTAGCCGTCATATGAATTTCCATAGTGATATAGTAATTTATGTTTCTGCCATTCACATGTAAGAGATTTTTCTCCTCATCTTCCCAATATTATTTGCCTTCTTGATGATTGCTTTTTTAAATGATGGAAAATGGGAACTTGATGTTGTTTTGATTTGCATATTCCCGCTTGATAAAGATGTTATGTTTTTTTTTTTTTTCCCTGAAGTGTTGGCCATTTGTATCTCTTATTTTGAGAACTAGCTGTGCATTTGCTCATTTATTTAAAAGGTTTTTGTTTTTGTGGTGTTAAGATATTTGCATTAATATTTTTAGGATATTAATCCTCTGTCAGAAGAATAGCTGGCAAAGCTTTTCTCCATTTCTGGAGTCTACCACTTCTTACTGTTTTGTGTTTCACTTACTACGCAGGAATTTTTCAGTTTGATGCACCTTCTCTTATCCATTGTTGCTCTTATTTTCTGAGCTGTAGGGGGCTCTATTCAGGAAGTTATTGCCTACATACTGAAGTGTTTTCCATATATTTTCTTCTAGTATTTGTAAACCTTCTAGTCTGGTACATATGTCTTTAGTCCTTTCTGAATAAACTCTTGTACAGTGTTAGAAAATAGGCATCTAGTTTTCTTCTTTTACATATGGATATCTAGTTTTTCCAACACTATTTCTAAAATGTTGTTTGTCTTATCTCCAAAATATGTTTTTGGTGTCTTTGCCTAGTATCACATGACGGTACCTGTGTGGGTTTGCTCTCTGACTTCTTTTCTATCCATTGATCTATGGGTCTTTCTTTACACCAGGACCATGGTTTTTATTACTATGGCTCTGTTTTATATTTTGAAATTGGGCATTGTGGTTTATCCATTGTTTCTCTTATGATCAGTATCACTTTGTCTAAGTATATTTTTGTTTGTTTGTTTTTCTTCCATACAAATTTAGAAGTAGTTATTTTCCCCCCATTTCTGCAAACAATACCATTTGAATTTGAATGGGAATACATGGAATCTATAATTCATTTATGGTACTATGCCCATTTTTACAATATTCATCTGCTTCTCTGTGAACATAGCAGATCTTTTTACTTCCTATTGTTTTCTTATTTTTTTCTTCAATGTGTAATTTTTCTTGAGGAAGCCATTCACTTTCTTGTTTAGGGTTATTCCTAGCTATTTTTAAAGTTATTTGAATGAGCTATTACTCTTGCTTTATTCTCTCTAGGTTTGCTATGGTATATAGACAAACAGTTTATTTTTATATGTTTATTTTGTATCCTGTTACTCTGATGAATTCATTCATCAAAGTAGAATTTTCATAATATATAATTTATGTTCTTCTAAGAATAGGACTAAATCATTTGCATATAGAAATAATTTAACATTTTAACTTTCCTATTTGAATCCCTTTTATTTCTTTCTCTTTTTCTAAAATTTTAAGTACTGTGATTAGTGAGATTGGTGGCAATGAACATCCTTGTGTATTTCCTGATTTTAGAGAAAATATTCTTGATTTTACTATTGGCTTTGGATTTGGTATAGTTGGTCTTTATTATCTTTTAATAAAATTCTCCTATTTCTAATCTCTCAGGGCTTTGTCATAAGGGCCATTGAATTTGTCAAAGGCTTTTCCTGCAGCTTCTTAAAAGATCATGTAATTTTGCTCTTGATTCTATATGTGATGTATTAGTTTTATTGATTTGCATGTATTGAATCATCCTGGATCAAAATCAGCTTTTATGGATTTTTTTTTGTATGTGGTTAGAGTCTCAAACCAGGAGCATGGTACGAAGGAACCACATTCCCAGCACCTTTTATTGTTCACTTTGATAACAGGTCTCACTAAATTTCCCAGGCTGGCTTTGAAATTACAGTGTTCCTCAAACAACCTGATGCTTTTCTGAGAGTATAGACCTACACAACTATGCCTGATATGTATGTTATTTTGTAATGTGTTGTTGAATGTGGTTTGCAAAGATTTTATGAGAATTTTTATACTATGTTCCTCAAGGATATTGATATCTGTTTTTTTCTTGTTCTGTCCAATATTCACTTTTCCAGTCAGGGTAATACTTTGCAGAATTGCTTTGGAAGCATCTTTCCTTTGCTCTTAAATGTAATGGGGGATTAATATCAGTTCTTCTTTAAATATCTGATAAAATTTAGCCATGTATTCACCTCTGAACCTCTGGTCCATAAGGCTTTTTATTATTGCTTCAACCTAATTGCTTGTTATTGAGCTATGGTTTTCCTCTAGCTATTTGATTCAACATTTTATGACATATTTCATTAATATCACTTAGATTTATTTATCTTTCAATTTTATTCTTTAAAATAGTCTAAATTTTTCCCATTCATTGAAATATAAGTTTTCTAATAGTCTCTAGAGATCTTCTGGATTTCAGTGGTATCTGTTTTAATATTTCACTTTTTGTTTCTAGCTTTATTCATCTGTATCTTCTTTTTTCTTTTAGTTCCCTTGGCCAAGGGTTTATCAGTTTTATTTACCATTTTAAAAACAAACTATTTGTTTCATTATTACTATTTTTTAAAAATATCTATTTTATAATTTTGGCTCTGACTTTAATTAATTCTTTTCTTGTATTGGTTTTAGAATTCATTACTGAGGTTTTTCTTAGACCTTGGGATGCATTATGAGGTTTTTAAATTGAAATATCTTAGATTTTCAAATGGAGGTAGCCCTTAGTATAAACTGTCCTCATACAACTGCTTTTGGTGGATTAGTGGAGGGATATCGGAAGGGATAGAAAATGTACTGGGCAGTAAGATTTGTCTAAATATGTTATATGCATTTCTGTGTAAGTTATAATGAACCCCATTATCATATATATATATATATATATATATATATATATATATATATATGATCCAAAACCCTAGCCTTCATCTTAATAAGATGAAGTTCTCTATTGTCCTTCTATCCTGGTTTTATAGAGTTAGTAGACAAATGAATATAATATTTGGCTGATTTGCAGAGTATATATAACACTGTGATATAAAATATTTCAATTTTTAATGTGTACTTCTCTAGTTTTTAAATCTAATTTATTTAAAATCTGGAAAATTAGGTGTCTCCTTAGAATACTGATTAGGCAATCTTCATATAATTCATTGGTTGTTTAATTTTACCAGACGACTATCTCTCAGATTCTTCCTCAGAATAGTGTTGGTCATTCATTTGGTGATGCACATCAAAGAGAAAAAGATGGTATAAATGGACATACAGAAGGTAAGAACCACTCATTATAAAATCATTGGATATAATGCATGTTTAAAACATGAGCACTAGTATGATTTAATAGTGGAAGAAATGAAAATAATAAATAGAATGGGAGTTGAAATAATGTATCTTATCAAGTTGCAACCACAGGGTAAGTTGGAGTGATCCTAGAGGAGCTGAGTTATTAGGTACAGACCTGCTGAAATTAGAGGAAAGTTGAGACATAAGAAAGGGGAGAGAAGAATTCAGAAATGAAGAATGAGAAAAGACTATAGACAACAACAACCAAAAAAAAAAAAAAAAGAAAGAAAAAGAAAAAAATAAGCAGATGCACATTGATGATGGCCTGATAAAATATTCCTTGGAAAGATTATGACTTATAATACATCTACAAATTAGAGTACAAAATAGGGAGAATTTTAAATAGGTGAAATAAATGGCCAGGCACATGGTGCATGCCTCTATTCCCAGTGGCTCTGGAGGCTGAAGACGGAGAAATAATTTTTATTTTAAAGCCAGCTCAGTAACTGAATGAGGCCCTCAGATATTCAGCAAAACCCTTTCTCTAAATAAAATATAAAAAGGGATGTGGATGTTGCTCAGTAGTTAGACACCCATGGGTTCAATCCCCAGTACCAATAACAAATAACAAAGCAAAAAGAAACATCAAATAGGCATGTTAAGTTAGAGGAATTGGTAGAAGATTAAGCATGCATAAGAACTCTCAAATTTTATTGAATCATATGTTGGGGACCATGTACAAAATGTATGTTCTGACTCAGCAGGTCTTTGGTTCTACATCCTGAATACATTCAAAGATGCTTCCAATGCTCCTTGATCCACAGACTACATTCTGATTTGCAAGAGTAGTTGAATGAATTGCCCTTTAGAAAATCTAAATTAAGAGCCATTGTTTCTTAGTTAATGGTATAATTATATTAAATCATAGCATAAAACTTGCTTTGTTTTTGATTATGTCTGTTGGCAAAGGGGAAGAACAAATGGATGAAACATAGAAATTGTATTTTTTAAAATATCTTTTGTAGTTGTACACAATAACTTTATTTATTAATTTATTTATTTTTATGTGGTGCTGAGGATCGAACCCAGGGCCTTGCACATGCAAGGCAAGCACTCTACTGCTGAGCCATAACCCAAGCCCCCAAATTGTATTTTTAAAAGATTTTTTAAGTTGTAAATTGACACAATACCTTTATATTATTTATTTTATATAGTGCTGAAGATTAAACCCAGTACTTCACATGTGTTAGACAAGCGCCCTAAGACTGAGTCAAAACCCAGCTCCTAGAAATTGTATTTTTAAGATACAGTTACTGCATTATGAAGAAAAAGTAGTGGGAATAATCTAAACAACAACAGCAACAAAAAAAGAATCAAGACTACAGGTCTACAGATAGCTTTTGAAAATCAAAGGGAGAGGGTAGTGAGGAGGGAATAAAATTAGCTAGGTAATTTTGAAGGTAATAATAAGGAGACTGAGGTGTAATGCATTTCAGCTGGTTTCATTATATTTGCCTTCAAACAAAAGTGTGAATTTCTGGTCCAGAGATGGTTTTAAGCAGGGAAAACTGTTAGAATTGGGGCAACCAGCCACTTTAATTCCTTTGCTCCATAACTACCAAGTATAGGGATGTATTGATATCAGTATTTGAGATCAGAAACATAGCATTTAAGAAACATGGGGCATTTTAAAAGACAATTAGTTTTTTTCTTTAATGAAACCATGGCTTTGGGCATGCTAGGAATGCACTCAATTACTCTGTCAAGTCCTTTTCTCTAAATAGCTAGTATTCTGATATGACAGATATTTTATGAAAATCTTTGAAAGTCTAAGAAGTTATATGAAACAAGACTCATTTTGTAAACAGCAGACTCTTTAGGTTAATTTGTTGAATACCAAAGCTGTTATTTTTTGTATATATGCTAATGAATTTGAAATATAAAAGGTTATTCATGTCTGATAATTCTTTTGCATTTCAGTTCACTTTCCCCCTTTGGATTACCATATATTAATATTTTATGCTTATTAAAAATTATTTATTAGATACAGTTCCTATGTCTTCTCAAATGAATGAATCAAGAAACTTTGAGTGGGTCAGACCAGAGGATATATTAAAAGAAGATACACCACTGTCCTCCATGGGTATGAAAAAATGATTATTTTAATAAATGTATACCAAAGCTGATCATTTCTCAGAACTTTCCTCAATGCAAATGAATTATACTTTCCACTTGACGGTTTTCACAACTTTGGACTTACTATATTGTAGGACAAATGGAGGAACAGGATACATACCTGTAATAAAGTTAATGAAATGATTGTGATAGGCTACATTAAACACACCTGCTGTTAAATTATTTTCTTTATTTTATATATTGATGCCCCAAAATTTCTTCTTTGCTCCTCTGATTAGATATCCCCATTCCCTCAATCAATCCGCACCTTTACTTGGTATGTGTGCATTCCCTATTATATTTGTGGTAATTGGAAATGTAATCTCACTTTTGAAAACTGAACTCTATGCTTAATTAAACTAATATTGGATGTTTTTCTTCAATATATTTGAATCATGCTGCTGTACTCAACAAAAAACAGCAAACACAGAAGTCCAAATGTTAAAATATTATTTATCAAAGCTAACCCATGGAACTTGACTCCATGTCAATTCAGCAGGAAGGTGTGGGTGATTTTGTCATATTCATGTTTTGTGGATTGTGTACCCCTTTTGCTTTTCAGTACTTCAGAATTTCACACATCCTGTTGTGAAGGTAATTATAAACTTCTATGTTTATCTTGAATTATTAACTGTGTATAGTATAAAATGTACAACACGTATTTAATATCTACTTTCCAAACCCATACAGCCTATCTTAGACAGGAGGTATTTTCTTCAAAAGAATACAGTGGGGACAACAGAAGAAAGGATATGCAAATCAGGTAAAAAATATATAAAATATACTTACATACACACATACATACACATTCCAGTGTCTTTATTGGCATAGAAGTTTAAAATAATACCTTTAAAGTCACAACAAAATAATTTCTAAAAAAATCTTTATCTCAGACATTTTTAAAATTAAATTTCCCAGAATTCTTATACCTGATAGGTGAATTATGAGGCTCTATTTTCCTCCAAAATTTTATAAAAACTTATTGCATAGCTGCCAATAATTTCCAAATCTTGGGAGATGAACATAAAAATATGTGTCTGAACCCAGAGATTAAGTATAGTGTGTGAAACAAGACCCAATTAAAATTTAATCTTAATTCTAATATAATACCCACTTTATTGAATAATTACATTGAACCCGAGTTGTACTTTATGCAGTTGTGGATTCTATTCCTTCATCAGTTGTGATTATCTGTGTATTAACCATACAAAGTATTATTATATATTCTTTATATTATTCATTTTCTATAAAACTAATAGAGTATTTTTAGGAAATTACTCTTTTATGATTTTTATTGACCCAGAGTTGTAAATTCAAAAATACTTACACAAACCACTTTATATATTCCCTCTTCATGGTTTTCTTTCTTTCTTTGTTTGCTTTTGTTTTTAGTTTACTTTTCAGTGGTGGGGACTGGACACAGATACTTTGGCATGCTAAGCAGTGGCTCTGCCACAAAGCTTTTTCTCTTATTCATTGGAGGGTTGGGTAAATCCAAGATTCAGGAAACTGACCCCCAAGCACTAAAATGAGTCCCTTAACATACAAAAATGAGAAATTCATATATTACATGGTAAACACAAAGAACTTAAACAGTTGGTGTGTTTTATTCTACATGTTAATTGAAACCTTGTGTAACAGTACAGAGCCTCTTATTCCAGAGACCCAGCTTTGTCCTTTATTACTTAATGGAACTTCATTCTACACTGGTCCCAGAAAATGATATATCCTCTATTTTTTATGGAACATTTTTTCATGCTGGCCTGCTTCCCTCTATTTGGCACTCCTGCCACCTTCTTATTCATTTCTGCTCATGCATATGCTCTCCACACTCATCCTGTCTTCAGCATTTGGAGCCATCTAGCTAAAATGCAAATATGACTATGAACCTCTCTAGAAGATAAAAGGCCAGCTTTTAAAATTACCCAGAAATCTTTCATGTGTTCAGCCTAACACTTTTTCCTTTCCCTTAATTTTACTGTCATCTTGATGGCTCCTCACCAGTCCCTATATTTTCAGACAAATACTGACCCATTTAATGCTTCACTCTGTGTCTAGCTACAGCGTTTTAAGCTTTCCCCATTTTCTGCCTCTTACTGGTAACCTCATTCCTTTAGTCTCTGCTGAATCCTAGCTCTAGGAAAGCCACTATTCCTGGCACCTTTTTACTCTATTCTCATAGGGAACATAATAATTCTTGGTTCAAATAAACTGTTGATGCTAAGGTGATATAAAAGAGGTCTTCTCAATTTCAGGAGCCAAAGGGCTAGACAGGGGAAGGAGTAATTTACAAGTCAACTGATAGATATCCAGTTGAACAGTGGCTGAAATGCTGAGATACCTCAAGGGGGTAAAAAGCAGTTTATGACAAGGAGATTGATAATCATGCAGGCCTGAACAGACTAAGACAGAAGAATACATTTTTTAGAGTAATGTAGAAAAACTTTGCATATGCAAGATGTTCATTGATAACAGTAGAGAGAGTCTAAGTCACTGTGGAAATGACTACTGATGAATAGTTGTTTTTAAAAGTTACTGTTATGGGGAGGAGAATACCAAATTGTGTGTATCCCCACATTTCTATAGTGTTTTTAAAATTTAATTCTGGCAAATTTTCATTCATCTTGAGTGGATATACCTTTGAGATATTCTTGTTTCTTACACCTGGTGATACATAGTGTCTCCTCAGGTAGACTGTTGAAGTTTTATACCACTAAAAACATTCCCTGAAAAAAAATTCTCTGCTGGGTACAGTGGATCACCTCTAAACACAGCTATTGGGAGACTGAGACAAGAGCATGGCAAGTCTCAGGCCAAAACAAACACTTTAGAGAGACCCAGTTTCCAAAAATAAACAAATATACAACTCTGGTAGAGCTCTTGCCAATGTTGCAATGTTCTAGGGTTAAATCACTGAGTACACACAAGTATACCCCACCAATAAATAGTTAAAGAGGTAATAGCACCTAAAATTCAAGCTTATTATTACTTTTTATTTTTGGCAGACTACCATTCTCTCTAAATGTTCTAAGTTGTTTATGTAAATCTACATATATTTTTCAGCTGAACCACTTTGGTTCTCATCATCTGAAGAAGAGGAGGAAGGTCTTGATGACACCAAAAATAAGCAGCCACAGGTGTGTTCACTCAGATATATATTTTTTAAACTTCTGATTTCTTACTTTATTCCTTGTTTTAAGAAAGTCAATATGGGCAGATTTGATTACCTTTCATAAAAGTGGTTTGAAATCCAAAGATAATTTAATATTGAAACCTAATAGAATTTAACTGGTTATGAATCTGAAAATAGCATTAAAATTCAGGATAACATGTAGATAAATATTATCTTTGTGATTCGGGCAGAATTTTTTTCTGAATATTACTTGGGTTTACATTTTTTTAACCCCTGAAAATGATGAAAAAGTTGAAATTAGTGGTTTTGCTAATAACCATTTTAATTAATGAACATATATAGTGGTGATGGTCATTGAGTACATTTATGGTAAGATTGTCCTTCCCAGTGGCTCAGTTTTAGTTACATATAAACATGGAAAATCACATCCATCTCAGGTGCTCTGTGGGTATCACAGGCAGAGTTAGTGAAAAGACACACATACATGCAGATCCTAATCAGACAGCAATTTCAGACCAGTTTTTCTCATACACTCAAATGTGCATAGCTCACACACCCAGCCCATGGATGGCTGGTGAAATCCTTGAATTCATTTACTATTCTAAAAGCCAAAATTTTAGGTTTCATTTGGTCTGAGGCACTCTACGGTGCCTCTCCAGGTTTTCTTTTTTCCATAGCTGCTCTTTTTTTTTTAATCCAGAATGCACACAGGAGCCAATATGACTCAATCTCTGAAAATAGTCAGGAAGTGCTGTACATTTTTGTGCTGTCATTTTTCTTCATTGGTGTACTTTTTAGTTCTCTCTCAGAGGAACATGTTGTTTACTCTACCCAGATCCTGTGTGTTGCTTTCTAACAGTATGATAGAAACATTTCTTCACCCTACTTTGTCATTTTGTTAAACTGGAATTTCTCTCAGTGAAACACTTACTATAAGCTCTTTAGATCCTGTGAGAAACTGTGATGACCAAAATGAGGCAAGTCCAATAAAGTCTTATTCCTGCTCATCATCACATAATTCCAAATCTCTTATCACACTGAGTCTCATAAGTCTGTTATTTAAAACATGTAATGCAACATAATATTAATTATATTTCTCAAGAATGTTTAATTAAGTATTTAATGCATTCTCATCTTGTGGGGTTGTGATATATGGTTGTTTACACTCTTAGAATACATACATGCATTTATGTTATTAAATTTTCAGGGAATACCTTTTCTATGATATCCATCCTGCTTTTACCAAATCAGGAGCCATTGGAAGACAAGAGTTCAGTTTCATCTGAAGCACAAATTCTAGGTTGCCCTGTGGAAAATATGACTGTACTTATCTACATTTAGCTGCTTTCAAGACCAAAATTTGGGTGATGTCTAAAAGAGTGATAGTGAAGTTTTCATGCAGCTCATTGGGGTTCTTTATTTTGCAGGTATTTTCTGAGGGTGATCCACAGATGTGCATTTCTCACTCATCTGGAGAGAAACATTATATAGCAAAAGAGAAAGCAGATGGACATGTCCATGGTAAGTACTACATACTCTACACAGTTCTTTGGACAGAATATTGATTTCTAACATGAATGCTGATTTATTCTAATACTTGGAAAAATGAACCTAGTAAACAGGTAATAATGAAAAAGTGAGAAAGATAATGAGTTGTCTCTCTTAAGACCAAAGTCCAGAAGCAGGTTATAGTGGGAGTGTCACTCTTAGTTTCTATACAAAACATGCATAGATCATAGGAGAGTTGGAAATTGTGAAGTAGAGAGGATAAGGGTGAATACACATTGGGAAAGGCAGAGAGAGTGAGTGCAGTGAGTAAATGAAGGAAAAAGAAGCCATGAAGGCTGATAAATTTTAGTCATGTACCAGAATAAAAAGACCACCTGTTCAAAATGTGGAAGGAAAATGGGAGTTTCCAGTTGTGCAAATGACTCAAGGTGTGAATATTTTTTCTCACCACTCATTTCTGAGTTGTCATTAGAAAGGAATTGACACGTGAAGAACTGATCATGAAGAAAGGAAGTTTATTTTCTTTTTAAGTGAAATGTAAATCCATGTGTCTAGTCATTAATTTATATAAAACAATATTGTAATTAAAACAAATAAAAAATAAAAATACCTATATCATAGACATTCTTGCCACTACCTGGGATGGAGCACAGATGGCAGACACAGAAGTATGGGAAGTGGAAAAATGTGCAAATTGTTATGGACTGATACCTAAATTCATAGGTTTTTAAAATATTCTTTGGACCATTTGGAAAGGAGAAGGGAGAATAGACACTGAGAAAAGCAGAGAGAATACAGTGAGTAAGTGAAGGAGAAAGGACTTCTTCTCATCGTTCAGGTTTGTTAACATGATTGGGTGAAAAACTTGCTCTATTATTGTAAGGCATTTGAAGGCAGGGAAATGAGAAGCAGACTAAGTGCAGACCCAGACTCTCAGACTCTAGTAGATCATCTGTGGGGATCCCTATTCAAAATGCATACTCTGACTGACCTGGCCTGCACATCTATGTTTTCTTCCATGTAAGGTGATTCCAATGATCACTATCTGCCAGCCACCATGTAAAGAGGTCAGGAAAGGATTTCCTTTTAGCAAAACTAAATGCAGAGCCACTGGAACATCAAATGTAATCAAGTTATTGCATACATCTAGTTTTTATTCTGATCTTGTCTCTTGGCAAGTGATAAGAACTGAAAGTACAGAATTTATATTTCTTAGGTCTAATCCTTAAATTGGGAATTAAGAAAGACTGGTGGACTGGAGTTGTAGCTCAGTGGTAGAGTGCTTGCCTTGCATGCGTGAGGCACTGGGTTCTATCCTCAGCAACACATATAAATAAATAAATAAATAAACAAACAAACAAATAAATAAATAAATAAAAATAAAGACATTGTGTCCATCTACAACTAAAAAAAGAAAAGAAAAGAAAAAGAAAGAGTGGGGATAATTCATAGACAAAATGGAAAATATAAATAATCAAGACCAGAGATCAAGATGTTGCTTTTGAAAAGTTCCTGGGAAGGAGAAATGTGGAAGAAACAAAATAAGTTAGCTGGGTAATCTTGGAGGGAATGATGGGGAAACTGAGAGCATGCAATTCAGGGGCTATCAGTATATCTATCTTTCACAATATGTGAGAGATTGTAACTTGTCCATCATTTGAATCATGAGGGGCTTGTAAGTTGGGGAAAGATTCCAGCCATGACCATCTTTTCTCCATACCTATCAGACATACTGCTTGCTGTGGTTTAAATTGAGTCATTCTGAGGAGCAAAATTACATTTCAGAATCATTCATGGTTTTTAATGACAGCTCTGCTCTTTCTCTTCTTTCCTCTCTTCCTTCCTTCCTTCCTTTCTTCCTTCTTTCCTTTCTACTCTCTTCCCTCCCTCTCTTTCTTTTTTTCCTTACATAATTACTTTCTGTATTTCTTTCCTATTTGCCTGAAAATAAAATTTTGATCATGGGCATTCTAGAAATTCACTTCATTACAGAGGTACATCCTCATCCTTCAAAAGCTAATTATAATTTTTTGATAGGCCTGGCCTTTTATGAATACACTTAAAACACTGGCAAGTCACACCAAACCAAACTCATTTGTAAACAGAACTCTTTATACAGTTTACTCTTTGAATACCCAAAATCTTTGTCATATATGCGTGTGTTTGTGTGTGTAATAATATATTATTGTTATCAGATAAAGCTGTGCTCTTCCATTTCAACTTTCCTTTTAAATTTTCATGTCTCAAAAGTTTAAACCAATTAAACCTTATTTCTTAGATGTGGAAACTATCTGTTCTCACACAAGGGGATCATGAAAATCTAATCTGTTTAAACCAGAGAATACAGGAATAGAGGATGCACAAGAGGAACCAGCATCCCACCTGAATATAAGAAACAAACAATAGGTGTCATAGCTTTCAGTGTCAAAATATGTATTTCAACTGACTCCTTCAGATATCTTTGTTGAGAAATGAACCTAACATTTCCCTGGGATCTGAACACAGCTTTGGCCTTACTAAACAAAAATGAAAGGACAAATGCAGTAAATATATCTATATATATTTAAAATTATAAAGATAAAATCTTTTCAATAGTATTTCAGTAAGATAGGTTCTATGGCTTGTTTTTGTTTTGACTTCACCTTTGCCATTGAATCTATTAGGGACCTTCTTTGCTTCTCCACTAGAGGATTGTTGGATTCTCCATCAATCTGTATCTTTGCATTGGTATATATTTCCTTTTTCTGTTTTATTTATGGTCATTGGACAAATAATCTCAGGTTTGTGAAATGAACAGCATGTTTCACAAAACCTATTCACAAAATTCCTTTGGCAGATTTTAGTCACATGATCGTTGTCAGCCAAACCAGCCAGCACAGAAACCCAGGAGATAGCATAATTTTTAGCACAGCTGAACCATGGACCTCAGATGTATGTCGAGGCATCTGTAATGTATGAGTTGTTTTGTCCTTTTCAACTTTGCTTGATTATATACCCCTTTTGTTTTTCAGCCTCTAGGGATTCATCTGATTTCAGAAAGGTAATTAAATTTCTATATTTATTCTAAATTATTAACTTTGTAGTCAATGAAAAATACACTCTTTATGTACTATCTTCTTTCTAAGCGCACCGATCCCATCACAATAAAAGAGGCCCTTCCACGGAAAGGATTAGGCAAGGTGAAAGAAAAGACAGTCAAATTGGGTAAGTTTCACATTACAACACTCCAGGGAACACAATGTTAAGACACTTCAAATGCTACTAGTGTTCTCACATGTAAGGTGGTTTTCCCAAAGAGGTGGGAGGATTTTCCTCACAATGTCATCAGTAGTCACAGAAAATGATCTCTCCTCTGTGTTTCTGGGAATATCCCCTCAATTCTGAATTGTTTCCCCTACATATCATACTATTACATTCTCCCTATTTCCAGTTTTTGGCGTGAACTAGCTACCATGCAAATGTCACCATAAGCATCTTTTTAGAATGTGAAAGGTCAACCTTCTGAAATTTCTTAGAAATATTTCCTGACATGAGCCAAGCCTCATTCTGTATCTTTATACCTTTCCTCTGCCTCAACTGTCCTCTGGCATTAGGCCTCATCTATCCCTTTATTCTGAGACAAATCCTGACCTATTTCATACTTTTCTCTGTGTGGTCCTACAGCATTTCATGCTCTCACCATCTCCTGCTCTCTGGCTACTCACCTCTCACCTGTCTTTTTGAGGGGTGAATAGCCAGAAAAAACACCATCCCTGGGGGCACATTTTCTCTTCCTTCTTAGGTCATTTTCTCTGACACTTCAGCTGGTCACATTAGCTTCCAGACACATAGGTTCCCCTTTGCCCTTCTCACTGGAGTCACGTAGGTATAGTCTAGCCTGCACCAGTTTTTTCTACCTTCCATCAGGCACAACCTAGGTCCCTTGATAGGCACTTCCAGGATCCTCGTGTGTGTGTGTGTGTGTGTGTGTGTGTGTGTGTTGTTTAGAGGAACTGAATCAAAGAAATTACTGTTGTACTCTTTCCAAGGATGGCTATGGCTTCAGCACTTCCATCACCAATTGAGAGAAGAGCATGCTTTTTAAGCACCAGTGCATAGTGCAACTTTTGGTCAGATCAGTTTAAGCAATATTTTTGATCTCAGGTTTCGCCTTAGCAGGGCACATCATGGTACAACTTAGAATGCAACTTCCTCTTCTCTCTCCCCCTTTGTCTGAGGCAGATCTGCACTGATATTTGCATGCAGGTTGTAGGCTTTTTTTGTTTATGGTACACAGATTACTTAATCTCTGGACCTTTTCAGTGTTCAGAAATTTTAGGGATTTGAATAAAATCCCTCTTTCACTCACTTTGCTGAGAAGCTTTTCACCAACTCTTTGGTCTCCATGCAATAGTGCAGCTTAGAATGCAGCTTACTCTATACTAACATTTTCCCAGAATCAGCCCTTCTTTCCATGTGTATTTTCAAGCTTGTTTCTGAGAAAATTTCATTGATCTTGAGTAGACAAATCTTGGCAATATGGTTTGCACTGAACCTTGTATCCTGTCATGTCTCTATAAGATGTGTGTTGAGGATTTGGATCAAGAAAAAATACTCCCTGAGAACTCAATGTTTGTTGGGTGCAAATGGGTACATCTTTATTCACAACTACTTGGAAGTCCAAGCCTTGAAGGATGGCTGTATTCAGTCCACTCAGAGGACTCCAGTTGCCAATTAAAGTGGCCATGGGATAGAACTAAATGGTAGAGTATTTGACAAGAATGCATAAGTTTGTGGGTCCACTCCCAAGGTGTATATACAAAGAAAGAAAAAGAAAAAAAGAAAAACTGTGGAAAGTTGAAACCAGTAATTATTCACCAAATCTTAAACTTAATTGGAAATCATATTTGGGAATATTAAGTTATTTTGGTGTTACAATTACCTTTTCTATTTGGATTGATGTTCACGCTTTCTAATGCAGTTCTGAGGAATGTGAGTAAATGTATTCATTTATCAGCAGAGACCCATTTTGACATGACTTCAGAAGAAGAGCACAAAAGTTTTGATGATGCTCAATGTACCCAGTCTCAGGTATGTCAACATATAAAGCATTTCTTCCTGTTTCTTCTTGTTTTCCTTTCTTGAGGAAAGTAAAGGAGGCCAAATGAAAATACCTTTTAAATAGTCTTTTGGAATCCAGGCATTATATATTATTAATTACATCTAAAACCACTCTGAACTGGTTAGAATCTGAAAATAGCATTAGTAGTCCTGTCAACTTATAGCTAAATTTACTATGTAATGGAGGCAAAACAATTCTAAATGTTGCTTGTGCTTCCACTTGCATAAACATTTTGAAAAATAAAAAGTTGAGACTAAATTTGAGACTGACGAATAACCACCTGGGTTATGAATGGTAATGGTCACTGATTGCATTCATGTGAAAGTGTGATGTTGTCAAAGGCTCAAAATTCTAGTGAAAATTAGTAGTTATTTGCTACAAGTTGAAATATATATATATATATATATATATATATATATATATATATATATATATATATATATACCTTACATCCTGGTTAATGTTTATTTGTTATTTTTTGTTTATTTTTTATTGATTTTTTAAAAAATAAATGACAGCAGAATGCATTATAATTCTTATTACACATATATAGCACAATTTTTTATATCTCTGGTTTGTATAAAGTATGTTGATGCAATTTCTGTCTTCTTACATGTATTAAACAATTTTTCAGTTCACTCAGAGGACTCCAGTTGCCAATTAAAGTGACCTTTTCATTTTGTTTCTCATCCTTGCAGAAAATTCAGTCAATATGTTGAATAATTTTATCAAAATGTCTTAGTATATTAAAGAAATGTATTTGTGTGCATTAATGGGGGAATGATGGAATTTAGAGATGCTGTCTCATCTTTTTTCTCACATTGCCAACATTCCTGGTGTGAGATTTAGCACACATCTAGATTTATTTTATTTGGCTGGCATATGTAGGTTCTTGGGTTTACAGCTTTCCCTTTGGGGTGTATCCTGGGCAGGGGCCATATCTCAGTGTCAAATCCCCAACTGAACACCTAAGTCTCATATTTTCAAACAAAAACTTTGTTAGTTCATTGTTTAAAAAGTGTAATCCTATTTAATATGAAACATACTCCTCAAAATTCTTTAAAATAAGACTTGAAAGCCTTCTCACATTTGATGGTGAATGCAAAGTCGGATGAGTTACAATGAATATCATTCCTCCCGTCCTTTGGGGTATATACACCTTTGTTAGCATGTTGTCAAGGAATGCCTTTTCTGTGACATCCACCCTGCTTTTACCAAATTAGGAGCCATTGGAAAATAAGTGTTCAGCTTCATCTGGAACACAATGCTAAGACACCCTATGGAAAGTATGACTGCTCAGTCTGTAGTTATCTACATGTTAGTTAGCTGCTTTCAAGACCAAAATTTGGGTGTTGTCTAAAAGAATGATAATGAAGTCTTCATGCAGCTCATTGAGGTCCTTTATTTTGCAGGTATTTTCTGAGGATCATCCACAGATGTGTGTTTCTCACTCATCTGGAGAGAAACATCATAAAGCAAAAGAGAAAGAAGATGGACATGTCCATGGTAAGAACAACATATTCTACACAGTTCTTTGGATAGAATATTGATTTATAACATGAGTGCTGATATATTCTAATACTGGGAGAAATGAACCTAGTAAACAGGGAATAAAGAAAAAGCAAGAAAGATAAAGAGTTGTCTCTCTCAAGACCAAAGTCCAGGAGTAGGTTATAGTGGGAGTGTCCCTCTTAGTTTCTGTACAAGACAAGTATAGACCACAGGGGAGTTGGAAAACTTGAATTTTTATGTTAGAAAGAATAATGTTCTTCACATTCTACCTGCTTTCTGTTCATTTCTCAGTGTATTTTCATTTTCCTCAGGGAATCTTTTCTATAGATCAGATTTATGTATTGGATCACAAACCTCTTTTCTAATATCATCTGTCTAAAATTATAATGATCTTTTTTTTGTGTCTGTCTTCTCCATTAGACTTTAAGCTAAAGAGAAATAGGGGTCTAATCTCATCTGCTATATCTTCAGAGTTCAGCATATTGTGTCACGTGTTTTATGCACTCATTGCTTTAGTGTATAAATAATGCATGTGAAATATACAGCATTCATATATTTAAAATAGTCACATACTTTATTTCTATCTTCTTTTTTCTGACAGATTCTGTTAGCCTGTCGAAAACCCAGAAAGCAGTTCTATCACTCCAAAGAATAATAAAAAGCAAAAAAAGTCACTGCACACAGTGTTCACTACATGTTAAAAAAAATGCACAACTGGAAAATGAGATTCATGAGCTAAAAAAGAGGGTATCAGAGTTTAAGCAAGAAAATATAGAATTGAAACAACAAGTCCACAATTTGAGGTATTATATCCTAGATTGAAAGACGGAGTGAATCTTTTTCTTTAATCCAGTAAAATAAGAAGGACAAAAATTTTTAACTACTGCCTCATCTGTTAGCACTTTGCAAAGGAAAAAACATGAATAAATTATAAAATTCTTACAAATATGATAGCATATTATTAAATGTGATTACTTCTAAAAGTTAAGTTCATATTTTTCCCCATCACAATTTTAATGGCTCTATGGAACCCCATCTGCTAGTAATTTATTTATTTAACAAGCATAATTTGGGATTGTTATTTGTTTATATTTTTAACTTTTTATTACAATTAATATTTCAAGAAATATCATTTATAAAAAAATCATTTCCTACTCAGATACTATGGCATGTGCCTATAATTTCAGCAGCTTGGGAGACAAAGATAGGAGGATCAAAAGTTCAAAATAATCCTCATCAACATAGCAGCAATGTCCTAAGCAAATTAATGTGACCCTGTCTCCAAAAAAAAAAAAGAAAAGAAAAAGACCTTGGGATGTAGCTAAGGGATTTAGCTTCTGTGGGTTCAATCCCTGGTACCAAAGTTGGGGATGAGAAGAAAAGAAAAAAAATAACTTTCTATATTTCTGTTTACTTTTGAAAAAAATTTCAATATAGAGTTATTTGGTTAAAGTTGGGAAACTTTAAAAAGATTACAGGATTTTTAAATTTCTCTCAAGAAAGTTTGTATTCCACCAGTGAGGCATTTTTCACTGTCCTGAAACATGTTATTATACATTTATAGTTTTTAGGCTGATTTTGGGAATCAAACTCAGGGTTTTGTGTTACTAGTGTGATGTGCTAGTGCTGAGCTAGACACTTGGCTACACTTCTAATATAAACATTCATTAAAAATGAAATTAAAACAGATTATTTTTTTTCAAATTCATTCTCATTCATTAATTTGTTCATATTTCATTCATAAATTTGTTCATATTTTTATTCAAATTCATTCTCATTCATAAATTTGTTCATACTTTTTATGTTTTTAAGATATACATGACAGTAGACTATATGTTGGCATAAATTTATTTTTGTTATGTCTTATATTCCATTGTGTGTGTGCCCACTCACACACATATTTTTTTTATCCATTCATCTGTTGAAGAATATTACTCTTCATTATTGGATTAAATATTAGGTCCCATCTTGTTCAAAAATGGATTTTGAGTTTTTTTGTAAAATACATAATGATCAAAAATGTAAGTTGAGAGTGTTACCATAAAAGAAACATAAAAAGTATAATAACAGGTATTAGATTATTTATCCCAGTTCAGGGTTATAGTAATACAAAAGATACATATTTTTTATATCTTTATTTTATTTATATGTGGTGCTAAGGATCAAACCCAGCACCTTACCCATGCTAGGCAAACACTCTACCACTGTGCTACAGCCCCAGCCCCAAAAGACACATATTGAAAAAAGAATGTCTGAATATGCTGTTACACTGTAAGCCAATTATAGGTACACCTGACATATTTTATGAAGATAAATGATATTACTACTGAATTCATAAGTTTGTATATAAACAATATCTTTAAAACTTATTTGAGATGAAATTATTTTTTTAACTGGCGAGGACCTATGATTGTGCAAAAAAAATTACCTTAAACTTGTCAATTTACCAAATCATTTCTAAATTCCTATTCTGTGGTATCTAAAAGATTTGCTAGTAACAGAAACTTATCAAATAACAAAACAATCTTTTATTATTGACTTTCAATTATGTATGTTTGACACAAGATTAAAGGAGAAATTTAAAATGTTAAACTATAAAAGCTTCAGAGAACATAGAATTTTTATTAAGATACTAAATCAGCATACAAAGAGCCAGAACATAAAAAGACATTTTTGGCAAAAATCAATTAAAAGGCATCCATATTAACTTCAGATATACCTTAAAAGAAGATGAGGTGAAGAGAAAAAATGATGATATGTTACATGAAAAAAATGAGAACCCATTAAAAGAAAAAGAAAGAGAATTTAACAAAGAGGATCATGTGAGAAAGCAAGCTGAAATCTCTGTTTGTACAATAGATACAGAATTGGAGACTGCAAGAAATCATTTTAATCAGGTAAATGAATGTTCAGTAAAGTTTCAAATTTTTACTGTATTTCATTAAATTATTTATAAAATCCCTTTAACTTATTGTATGTGGCCATGTTTCACTTAGTGATGGCAATGTGGTCTGATGAATGTGCTGTTTGGCAATTTCACCAACATGCAGTCATCATGTGTGTGTACTTCCACACACTTCAGACATCTCCCACAATGCCAGGAAACACAGACTTATAGGACCTCCATTTATATGCAGTCTGCTGTTTCCCAAAGCACGGGTATGTAAGGTGTGAACTACTATTTTGATTTAAAACACAATGTTCATTATTTGGCAATAAAAAAAATAAAAAAAGATCTGACAAACCAGAAAAAAAAACACAATGTTATCTGACTCTAAAATTAAATATGATATTTATGACAAAACTAGTTACAGCAAAACTTAGCATCTGGTAGTTGTTCAGCATTTGTTTTTCGAATAAAGAAGTTTAGTTTGATCACTGACATAAATACAAATGTAGGTGTTTTATGTTAAAATACAAACTAAATATCTATGCACCTATTTAAATCATTTAAAAAAAAAGTGTTTCACAATTGCATTTCTGTCTGCATTTAAGAAATGTTTTTTTTAATTTTTTAATTTTTTTTAAAGAGAGAGAGAGAGACAATTTTAATGTTTATTTTTTAGTTTTCGGCGGACACAACATTTTTGTTTGTATGTGGTGCTGAGGATCGAACCCAGGCCGCACGCATGCCAGACGAGCGCGCTACCACTTGACCCACATCCCCACCCCAAGAAATGTTTTCACTCACCCAAATTTATCTGTCATTTGTGCAGGTGAAATGTAAGACATTTACTCATAAAGAATAAATCTACCTTTTGGAATTATTTTTTAATCTTGAAGGTCCCACTCTTAAATTAAGCTTTTAGACTTCTGTCACCTGCTCATATACAGCCAAAACCTTGCTGAAATAAATTTGTAGATTTTAGCAGAACAAAATGAAACCTACAGACAATTTCCATGAGACCATAATGCCAGAATTTACAATATGAAATTTCGGTAACACATCTTTGCAAACAAAAAAGATAGACATGTGCAGAAAGGACATGTTTCCTGAATTATTTTCTTCTGTTTTCAAATGATTGAGTGTGTGTGTGTGTGTGTGTGTGTGTGTGTGTGTGTGTGTAACATAGTTAAATAGTAAATTTATTAATTATGGGAAAGTATAGAGGGTTTTGAATCCATATACTTATAACCATAATGTACATATTTTGGAGGTGAGGGGTGCAATTTTTGTCCCATTGAATTAAATAATGTTCTTAATTCAACTGTATTTCTCCACAGCAGTCCCATGATGATTTTCAGAGTAGCCTTATAAAGAGAAAAGACTTAATATTTTCCAGAGGAATAGATGATTTTTCTATGATCTCAAAACTCTTGCTTCTAATAGTAGATCTTCTAGTTTGGGGAAGTGACTTTGCTCTCTTGTTGTATTAATGTGCATTACTACTCCCACTGTTAAGTAAGGAGGAAAAGTGGGGCCAGCAAATATTCTGGTTTTGCAAATCATTTTCTCACTTTTAAGAAGAGAAACAAACACTTTGCTTCAAGTAATCTCCTACTTCAGTACAAAACACCTTTGGAAAAAATGGCATACCATAATATGTTCTTAGAAATAAATTACTGGTAAGTATTTGTTCCTAATACATAAGATCTGTTTGTTTCCTTTATTTTATATTGACTCATGTTTCAATATTCACTGAGATGAAACAAATGCTACTGAGTAGAAATCTCAGGATTTTCTCAGTAGAGCCTTACACATTTTGCCTTATTTGTCATTTGTAATTGGAGACACAGGCCTTCTTTGGTGTTTATTCATTCATGGGACAGAAGTAACTGGCTTTGTGGATGAGCACTAGAAGCAGAGGCAAAAGACTTGCAGAAAAATCATGCAATTTGCCTATGTTTTTAGCCTTGTGCTCCTTTTAAGAATTGTGATACATTGTTCATTGATATAGATCATGTGTTTAATGCTGTTTCTACATTTATAATTCATCAATAGATGTAATTCTCATTCTCAGCTACAAAATGTTAGAAAACAGAATATGCTAGGAATATTTTTAGGAAAAGACCTTGGAGAACTTTTGTATGTCTCAGTAGATTTAGAGCTAAGGCTCTTACTATGGTCTGGTTGAATACATGAGGTGTCAGATTGCAAACTTATTCTTCTTAAAGTTAAGTGTTCTTTTATTTGCCACTGAAGCCATTCCAACAGATAGGTACATGATAAAATATTTGGAATTTTTAACTGTTTAAAGGGTAGATCATATGATCCTAAAAGTGGATCAACAGAGAAATAGTGAATTCTGATTTTTATTTATTGTTTTTAGGTATACATTACAATAGAGTTCTTTTGGTGTATTACACATACACAGCATATAACTTCTTCTATGTAGAGTTTTTCTGGTCATGTATTCATATGTGAACATAGGAATGTAATGTCAGATTCATTCTACTATATTCCCCTCCCCTCTCAGCCCTTTATTCACTTTTGTCTAACCGACAAACTTCTATTCTTTTATCCTCCACCCTTATGTGTGTTAGCAACTACATGTTAAAGAGAATATTCAGACTTTGGATTTGAAGGACTGGATTATTTCACTTGGCATGACAGTGTCCAGTTCCATTCATTTGCCAGCAAATGCCATAATTTCATTCTTCATGGCTGAATCCATTGTGTATATATGACACATTGTCTTTATACTTCCATGTGTTGAAAGGCACCTAGGTTGGTTCCACAGCTTAACTTTTGTGAAGAGCTGCTATAAATATTTATGTGGCTGTGTCACTATAGTTTCATTGGAGTATACACTGAGGAGCAGAATAACTGGGTCAAATGGTCACTCCATTCCAGGTTTTGTGAGAAATCTATATACTGCTTTCCTGAAAAATTGCTTGGTGCAATGTATGAGTGAATCTTTTCCCCACATTCTCACCAACACTTATTGTTACTTGCATTCTTTATATCTCAGTGTAGTTTTAATTTTCATTTTTCTAATCACTAAAGATGTTGAACATTTTTTTCATATACTTGTTAACTGTACATATTTTTCTTTGAAGTGCTTGCTCAGTTTTTTGTTCATTTATTGATTGGGTTATTTTTTGTTTGTGAGTTATTTTTCGAGTTGTTTATATATTCTGGAGATTAATGCTCTATCTGACATGGCAGTGACAAAGATTTTCTCCCATTCTATATGCTGTCTACTCACATTCTTAATGGTTTCCTTTGCTGTAAAGATACCACCCCATTTGTTGATTCTTTATTTTACTTCTTGTGCTTTAAGTGTCTTTTTGAGGAATTTAGTTCCTACACTGACAAGATGGAGCGCTGGGCCTGTCTAGTCTTGTAATAGGTCTAGGGTCTTTTATCTATTATCTAGGTCCTTGATCCACTTTGTTTTTGAGAAATAGGGGTTAAATTTCTCCTATGACATATGGGTTTTCAGTTTTCCCAGCACAATTGGTTGAGGAACCTATCCTTTCCCCAATGCATGTTTTATAGTGTGTTCGTCTAGCATTAGATAACTATATGTGTGGGGTTTTCTCTGTCACTTCTCTTCTGCAAAGTTATTTTTTTTTTTACATTGGCAAACTAACTAATCACTTAATCTATTCTTTCATTCTGGTACAATGCAGATTTTTTCAATCTTTAATTTTTTTCTTTTTTTATAACCAGGTATTGAACCAGGGTGCTTAACCACTGAGATGCATCCCAGCCATTTATTTATTTATTGATTTATGAATGAGTCAGGGTCTCACTGAATTGCTGAAGACTGGCTTTGAACCTGTGATCCTCCTGCCTCAGTATCCTGAGACACTGGTATTACAAGCATGAGCCCCTGAACCTGGCAGTTCTTATATTCTTTAAGTTATAATTTTCCTTTACTCTCATAGATCCATCTTCTTGAATTAACTTTTGAACTCTTGGGAATTTATATTTTTATAAGCTCAGAAGTTTACACCTAATTTTTCTTCTGTGGGTATCAATTTATTGAAACCCTTTCACTATACAAATAAACAGGTTTTTCTTTAAATTCAGTGAAAATTATGAAACATCATTTTATTGAGTGCTAGCTAAATGTATCCTTGGTTTTATTTAGGTTTCTCCTAGTGATGGGACAGAGAACAAGCTATTGCATAAATATCACAAGAAGAAGGATGAGGTCTCTATGAAGAGACTGGGAATGGACACAGTAAAATATCAGAACCAGGAAAAGAAGTGCTTTGAGAATACTGAAATTTTAAGAGAAAAGAATAGCAGACTTCCATGGACACAAAAATTGAATGAGGAAACACTTATGGAAATATTTCAGGACAATGAACAGTTGGGTATTTGGAAAGTTGAGAATACATTGCAAAATTTCACACCTGAGAGTGAAAAACAAAGCACAGACAGACCAGAAACAGATGTCGAATCTCACCCTGCCAGATCTGATCCTGCTCCACCCCATCAAGGTGAAAGTCCAACACCAAAAAGAAATCTAGAAATTGCTTTCCAGAGAGGCAGAGATAAAGACTTTAGTTCACAGGAAAAAAAGAATATTGATGTATCTAACCTAAACGGTAGTAGTGAGATTCCTTCCCAACAGGTTCCAAAGTCTGAAATAAAAACAAGTGACCTAGAAAACGAGCTGCATCAGACGAGAGTAATGACTTTGGCTACAGATCAAGTAAACAGACACCAAAAGCAAAAACATTGCCAACTGAAGGAGATGGAACACAGGTATCAAAACGAAGAAAGAAAAAGGAATGAACACCTCAGAAAGCAGGAAGCTTCTAAAGAGAAGGTACCTAAACTACAAAGAGAAACTACATTGCGTGAAGACCAATTGCATGACTATCAGAACAAAGGTGAAAATAAAATAGATGGAATTATTAATGTCCAAACCCAATTTTATAATGTTATAAAAAAACTTCAAGCTCGGAATGACAGATATCGTCTCATGCTGGAAAACAAATATTTGGAATTAATCAATGAAACTAATCATTTAAAAGAACAACTGGATCAATATGGAAAGGAGAAAGCAGAAGAAGTAAGTATCAAGCAAGATATCTTTATAAAGAGTCCTCAAAGGAATACTCAAAGTGATATCTGCTTATGGCTAAATGTTGAATCTTGATGAATATAAAAATGTAGATATTATGAATGTGTTTCTGTATCAACACAGAACTACAACCTGTTGTCCAGCAAAAATAACTTAGACCTCATTTGCAGCACAACCAATCTGTGTTTGAAGTGCTGAGTATTCCCATTTCCCTGCTCTGATTCTTACACATTGTGTACATATTTTAAAATAACTATAGGTACTCATGTGTCAACTAAACACAAAAGACTTAGTTAAAATGTATTTTAATATTTAAAAAGGAGGAAATTTTTAAAACTTGGGCCTGACCCTTCAATTTAAGAAATTGTTTCTTATAAAGATTTAAGAGGTTGAGTTAAGATTTTTTTGTAGGTTTATATGCTGACATTAGTAATATGGTCTCAATAATGCTGAAACAATATCTAATTTTGGTGCTATTAATTCAACCCAAAGTTTGCACATGCTAAACACATGTTCTACCAATGAGCTACATCCCATTACCGAATAACAATTTTAATGTCTTCTTGTTGCTATACTTGAAGATCACAATGAAACACATAATGGAAATGCTCATACCTAGTTTCAAATAAATTAGTTACTTCTACAGTTCTTTTCAGATTTTACAGTTGAACTGAAATGTATATGCTGTATTTTGTAATAGACTTTCTTCAGTATATTTTTGTAAATTTCTAGTTGATAAATTTATTTTTAGTCATTTAAGTTTAACATAAATCTGAAAATAACTGTCCTGATATTTTTTTTTGTTTTCATTCATGTCTTGACCACCTCTTAAAAACATCTATTTGTCATTATCATAAATTGGGACTAATGTGATGAATTGCAGCAAAACCACAGTTGATTTCATCTGTAATTTGATGCATATATTCATGATAACTTGCTAATAGTTTTCTTTATTTCATGGCCTAATTCCTATTATATTGTGACAAAGATAATTGTAGCCATCTAAAATTCATTAATTTGGCATTGAACCCCCATGTCCAGGTTAATGAGGGTGGCAGGGTTTATGTAAAGCAGGAGTGGTGTGAGGACCAGTGAGAAATCTAGGAGATGTGGACAGGCAGTGAGGTGGAGACCATGTTACCTAGCATCTCCTTTATTCTTTGTGAAAGTATATTGGAATTATTTTAGCAAAGCTTTAAAGATGTGAGGATGTGGAGTATTAACTTGAGTCTCTAATAAGAGAGGGATAATAACCTCTGTAGAATTCACCACTACCAATGAGACCTGTGTAACCATTTTTGATTGAGATTTCAGTAGTTTGTTAAATATTGCAACTTTATCAAGGGCAGTATGTAGAGATACAGGGCCCACCCTGTTGTGTAAGGAATGTGATAGTGACTAAGCAGGAGTACACAATCTTCTATTTTCTTAAGGGAATTCAGAAATAAACAGCAGCTTTCTGTTGTGTGTAGTGATATTTTTTTCAGAGTAAACATCATTATATAATAATAATAACAATAGTAATAATAATAACAATAACAATAATAATAATAAATTTTTAAAGTGAGCTGAGTAACAAAATCATTAACAGAAATAACAGGTAGTTGCGAGACATCTTGAAAAACAACCAGCTGGTACACTGAAACTACACGTGTATCAGAGTCTTCTCTAGAAGATTTAGCACATTTTTACATAAATTTAAAATATAAAGACAGGATTTAATGAAGAAACTAAGACAAATGACAAGTCAAGTATGTAGAAAATTGAACATGTCATCTGTAAATCAACACCTGCTTAAGTAATAAAAGTTATTCTGGGATACTAATTTCAATGAACAGCTTTCTTTATATTTTCATTATAATTGATTTTATTATATTTGGGGATCTTTATACTGCACTTATTTCTTACACTTAAATTTTTCTTTTAGAATTTTTCTCTTACAAAATCAGCAACTTTCATTAAAATATCTAGTCTGAGGAAAGCTGATATTTTTTCTATAACCCAGCAGCTTTTCATGCTGTCTCTACTTCTATGGTACAACAAGGAAAACTAAATTAGAGGTACTATTTAATAGAATGTTTCAGGAAAATTTGTTATTTTTACTTCATTTTTGTGCATCTATTCAAAATCTGCAAGTAATTACTAAATTGACTTTAAAAATGTGTACAAATTGTTTTATGCTTTTCTCAAAATAGAGATATGTTTTAGGTTTTAGTTTAATTATTGAAATATTTATGCTATTTCTTTATTTTGTTTCATTTATTTAGATACATTATGAAGCATATAAATATTTGTATTATGTCTGGACTGATATCCAAACTAGACAATGAAAAATGTTAGCTAAGTTTTTTTTTCAGTACATCTCTTAAAAGGCATTTTTATGATATATGTAATGCACCTGACATCGAATTGACCCATATAACATGTAAAATACAGTGTCTTTTAGTACATTAACAGAGTTATGTAACCATTTACACAGTCAATTTTAGAACATTTTCATGTTCTTGAAAAGAAACCTGGAACCTCTTAGCTATCAGTTTTCTAATCCCTACACGTCCAAAGTCCTAGAAAACTACCAATATATTATTTTAGTAATTTACTAATGTAAACAAAAGTACTTTTATTTATTTATTTATTTTTTAACTTTAGGCAAGACTCTATTTTACTTTTATGTGATTTTAAAATTTGTTTTAATTAGCTACCCATGAGAATAAAATGACCTTGACATATCATACATTTGAATCACATGGGATAAAATATCTCATTTTTCTGACTATTCAGGTTGCAGAATTACATTGGTCATGCATTCACATATATACACATGGTAATAATAATGTTCATTTTATTCTACTATCCTTCCTATCTCCCCAGCCTTCCCCTCCCTTCCTATCACTTCTCTCTACCTAATCTAAGGTAACACTATTATTTTTTTTCTCACATCTTCATACATGTATTTTGTATAACAATGAAGGTCTCCTTCCACCATCCATGCAATTCCCTTTCTCCCTCCTTTTCCCTCCCACCCCTCTTCCCTATGTAGAGGTAATCTTCTTCCCATGCTCTTTCTCTCTTCCCCATTTTGAGTCACCCCCCTTATATCAGAGAAGACACTCAGCATTCGTTTTTCTTGGGATTGGTTAACTTCACTTAGCATAATATGCTCTAATGCCATTCATTTCCCTGCAAATGCCATGGTCTCATTATTTTTAGTGCTGAGTAATATTTCATTGAGTATATATGCCACATGTTTTTATCCATTCATCCATTGAAGGGCATCTAGGTTGGCTCCACAGTCTAGCTATTGTGAATTGTGCTGCGATAAACATTGATGTGGCTATGTCCCTGTAGTACGCTGTTTCTTTATTGTTCTTTTTAGATATATATGACAGTAGACTGTATTTGAATATTTACATCATAGATTAGAACTTCACATTTTTATATTTGTACATAATGTGGAGTTACACTGGTCATGTATTCACATGTGAATATAGGAAAGTTGTTTCAGATTTATTCTACAGTCTTTTCTGTTTCCATTTTCATTCCCATTCCTTTTGTCTTAATTCAATGAACTTCTATTCTTTTTTCCCGCATTCCTTACTGTGTGTTAGCATTCACTTATGAAAGAGAACTTCCAGCCTTTGGATTTGGAGGATTGGCTTATTTCATTTAGGATGATAATCTCCAGTTCCATCCATTTACTGGCAAATACCATAATTTCATTCTTTCTCACAGCTTATTAATATTCCATCCTGTGTGCATGACACATTTTAAAAATCTGTTCATCCGTTGAAGGTTTCATAGCTTCAATATTGTGATTTGAGCCACTTTAGACATTGTTGTGGCTGTGTCACTGTAGTATGATGATTTTAAGGATTTTGTGTGTCAATCAAGGAGTGGGATAAGTGGGTCAAATGGCGGTTACATTCCAAGATTTCTGAGGACTCTCCATACTGCTTTGCAGAGTGATTGCACCAATTTGCAGTCCCATCAGCAATGTGTAAGTGAACATTTTCCCCACACTGTCACCAACATCTATCATTATTTTATTCTTCTCAGTTGCCATTCTGACCCGAGTGAGATGGAATCTCAGTGTGGCATTTGCATTTCTCAAATTAAATTTTTTTTAAATATATTTTCTGACCATTTGCATACGTTCTTCTGGGAAGTGCCTTTTCAGTTCCTTTGCCCATTTTTTGATTGGATTATTGGTTGGTGTTCTTTTGGTGTTAAAAAAGTTGAATTATTTGTACATCCTGGTGATTAATGTTCTATCTGAGGTGCACATGGCAAAGATTTTCTCACATTTTGAAGGCTCTCTGTTTATAATTCGTGATGGTTTCCTTTGCTGTGAAAAAGTTTTTTAGTTTGATACCAACCCATTTATTGATCCTTTTTTTTAAAAAAAAAAAGTTGTATATAGACCACAATATCTTTATTTTTATGTGGTGATGAGGATCAAACACAATGCCTCACACATGGAAGGCAAGCACTCTACCACTGAGTTACAGCCCCAGCCCCAGCCCCATATTGATGCTTTTTAAAAATATTTTTATTTGTAGTAGACACATTATCTTTATTTATTCATGTGTGGTGCTGAGGATCAAACCAAGAGCTGCACACATGCTAAGCAAGCACTCTACCACTGAACAACCAGCCACCATTTGCTGATTCTTGATATTAACTTTTGCTTTTTGGAAATCTTGTTTGGAAGTTGGCTTATAGTTCTAACTCTAAAATTACTCTGTAATGGATATTTCATACAAGTGAATTTATACAACAGTAGGTGTTTTGATTTTTACCAGTTTTATTGACTTAGAATACTTTTTTCAGGGATCCTCTGTGTTGTAGCAAGCATCACTATTTTATTTCTTTCTGTTGTCTAGTAGAATTTTGTTTTATGACCATGTCACTTAGCCAGTTATCAGTTGCTAAACCATAAAATGCTTCCACCTTTTGACAACTCCAGTACTACATGACTGGGGGCATCTATTTACAAGTTAATATTTGGACATGCTTTTATTACCCTGCCTCTTTGTGGTCTTCATGAATTGTGCTGATTGTACCATATCTCTGTCTTATTCATGCTGTACTTTCTGACTCTTCTGTTTTTATTCACTTGATCATGTTTATTCAGAGATCACATAAAATGAATTCTTATTTTTCATGCACTTTCTCTGACTTTTCTGTCACCAACAGTGTTTGCATGGTGATTATCTTGTTGAGATATAAATTCTTCCAAGGTGAGAGTAATATCTGATATCCATACCTATTCTAGAATGAATGGAAAATATTAATGCCTAATAGTTGTTTTAACAAAATTACTATTTGATATCAATCAATATTTTTTGTTAGTAGATTGGCCTATTAAGACTTTTATTCTAACTATATTTCAGTGACAAAATATAAAATTAAATTCACTTAATCCAATAGTAAATTCAGTATGGGAAAAAATCATCTTCTATATAGATTTCCTCAACATTTATTATGTAGCCAGAATTGGGATTTATAGAGGTGTAATCCTTACCAACTGAAAAGCTAATATACCTTATTATAGAAACTTAATCTACTCTTCATAATGCTGGTATAGATTATGTTTTGTTGCAATTGAAATTATGTAAAATTTGTTGTTTGAGTTGGTGTCGAATATTTTCAGTATCTTATTTTCATATCGTGTTTTCCATACTTCTTTTGTTCATGCAGATGGATGATCTTACTACAAAGATGAAAAATGCATCTTCAAAGCATTTACATTTGAGAACAAACTATGATTGTTTTATGCAGAACTTGTTTTTTATAAAAAGTATACAAGATACATTTGAAAAAATAGAAAGGAATCAAAAGAAGTTGGAAGAAAATGTAGTAAACTTTCCAAGGCACACACGGAGCACTCGAGTAGAACGAGGCCAAGGAGTGTGGTGGGAATGTGACATTGAACATCGAGCAAGATGGGATTTAAAGGAGAAGCAAACACAAGTATTTATGATTTTACAGGCTATTTTACTTATCTTCAATTTGCTTTAATTCATTTCATTGTAAACTGTATTTTGGATATACGTATTATAGGTGTATTCTATATCTCTTGAGGAAAGATGTTGTGTAGATTTCTAAGAGAAGGAAGACATTTGATGCCCCTTCAAATACCACAATTTACATCATCCTTTCAGCTAATTTGATCTGAGTAATAATTTTCATCAGATAACTGTTGGATATTTGATAATAGTGGGCTATGAGGAGAAAAAAAATGTGATGCAGAAATATACTTTTGAATTGTTAAGTTAAAAATTTCAACTTTCATATTTTGAATTGATTCTATTATTCTTTAAATTGTTGGATGATCTGAGTTCTAACATGAGAATAATTCATTACTTTGAGCACAGATCAATGGTAGATAGCCTAGCCTGTGCAATGCCCTGGGTTCCATTCGCAGTAGAAAGGAGGAGGAGGAGGGCAGGGAATGAGGAGGGAAAGGGGGAGAGGAAGAACTCAATTATTATTGGTTCAGATTTAATGTAATTGATACTGATGACAGAAGTTTACAGTCTAATATTTTTTTTCTTCACATTTAAAATTGCTGTCTGAATTTTTGACTCAGAACTAAATAAAATAACTACATAATAATTATTTGGGTTCTAATAATTTTTAAAATATATTCTTTTTATGTTCTTTAGACACAAGAAGCAGCTCCGGAAATTACAGAGCAGTTCAGAAAGACTAATTTTACTTCAATAAGAAGTCAGATGGAACTCAGAATTAGCCATCTGGAATCTGAACTGAAAATTCTAAGAAGTGCAACTGAGAGAATATAGGCACTTCCATATAGAACAATCCAGATTCCACAAGTATGTCAAAACCTAGACTGAAAGAGAGCAACTTAGTCTCCTTAATTTGTGTCTACTGCATAACTTTGAGCCAGGTTGATGAGATCGGTAGCATGCAAAAGCTAACTAGACCCTGTAATTTGTGGAAGTAATGTTAGGAAATGAATGTACTCTTGAAATATTTTTTTTTATTTTTTATTTTATTTTTTTCATCTTTCATACATTTGATTCAAGTGAGTTGTGCACTTCCACTTTTACCCCAAATACAAATTGCAGAATCACATCAGTTACACATTTACAATGTTTACATAATGCCATATTAGTGACTGTTGAATTCTGCTGCCTTTCCTATCCCCTACTATCCCCCCTCCCCTCCCCTCCCATCTTCCCTCTCTACCTCATCTGTTGTTGTTCCATTCTCTCCCTTCCCCCCCCCTTTCCCCTCACAACCTCATATATGTGATTTCGTATAACGATGAGGGTTTCCTTCCATTTCCATGCAATTTCCCTTCTCTCTCCCTTTCCCTCCCATCACTCATCTCAGTTTAATGTTAATCTTTTCCTCATGCTCTTTCTCCCTGCTCAGTTCTTAGTTGTTCTCCTTAAATCAAAGAAGACATTTGGCATTTGTTTTTTAAGGATTGGCTAGCTTCACTTAGCATAATCTGCTCTAATGTCATCCATTTCCCTGCAAATTCCATGATTCTGTCATTTTTTAGTGCTGCATAATACTCCATTGTGTATAGATGCCACATTTTTTTATCCATTCATCTATTGAAGGGCATCTAGGTTGGTTCCACAGTCTAGCTATTGTGAATTGTGCTGCTATGATCATTGATGTGGCAGTATCCCTATAGTATGCTCTTTTAAGGTCCTCAGGGAATAGTCCGAGGAGGGCGATAGCTGGGTCAAATGGTGGTTCCATTCCCAGCTTTCCCAGGAATCTCCATACTGCTTTCCATATTGGCCGCACCAATTTGCAGTCCCACCAGCATTGTACAAGTGTACCCTTTTCCCCACATCCTCGCCAGCACTTATTGTTGTTTGACTTCCTAATGGCTGCCAATCTTACTGGAGTGAGATGGTATCTTAGGGTGGTTTTGATTTGCATTTCTCTGACTGCTAGAGATGGTGAGCATTTTTTCATGTACTTATTGATTGATTGTATGTCCTCTTCTGAGAAGTGTCTGTTCAGGTCCTTGGCCCATTTTTTTGATTGGGTTATTTGTATCTTATTGTTTAATTTTTTGAGTTCTTTGTATATTCTGGAAATTAGGACTCTATCTGAAGTGTGAGGAGTAAAGATTTGTTCCCAGGATATAGGCTCCCTATTTACTTCTCTTATTGTTTCTCTTGCTGAGAAAATCTTTTTAGTTTAAGTAAGTCTCATTTGTTTATTCTTGTTATTAACTCTTGGGCTATGGGTGTCCTATTAAAAAATTTGTAGCCTGACCCCACAATATGTAGATCGGAGCCAACTTTTTCTTCTATCAGGTGCAGGGTCTCTGATTTGATATCAAGCTTTTTGATCCACTTTGAGTTAACTTTTGTGCATGGCAAGAGAAAGGGATTCAGTTTCATTTTGTTGAATACGGATTTCCAATTTTCCCAGCACCATTTGTTGAAGATGCTATCCTTCCTCCATTGCATGTTTTTAGCCCCTTTATCAAATATAAGAAAGTTGTAATTTTGTGGATTGGTTTCTGTGTCCTCTATTCTGTACCATTGATCCACCTGCCTGTTTTGGTACCAGTACCATGCTGTTTTTGTTACCATTGCTTTGAAGTACAGTTTGAACTCTGGTATTGCTATACCTCCAGATTCACACTTCCTGCTTAGAATTGCTTTTGCTATTCTGGGTCTTTTGTTATTCCATATGAATTTCATGATTGCTTTATCTATTTCTACCAGAAATGCCATTGGGATTTTGATTTGCATCGCATTAAACCTGTAGAGAACTTTGGGTAATATCGCCATTTTGATGATGTTAGTTCTGCCTATCCATGAACAGGGTATATTTTTTCATCTTCTAAGATCTTCTTCTATCTCTCTCTTTAGGGTTCTGTAGTTTTTATTGTATAAATCTTTCACCTCTTTTGTTAGGTTGATTCCCAAGTATTTTATTTTTTTGAGGATATTGTGAATGGAGTGGTTTTCCTCATTTTCATTTCAGAAGTTTTGTTGCTGATATACAGGAATGCCTTTGATTTTTGCGTGTTGATTTTATATCCTGCCACTTTGCTGAATTCATTTATTAACTCTAGCAGTTTCTTTGTAGACCCTTTTGGGTCTGTTAATTATATTATCATGTCATCCACAAATAGCGATAATTTAAGTTCTTCTTTTCCTATTTTTATGCCTTTAATTTCTTTTGTCTGTCTAATTGCTCTGGCTAGTATTTCAAGAACTAAATTGTAAAGAAGTGGTGAGAGAGGGCATCCCTGTCTTGTTCCAGATTTTAGAGGGAATGCCTTCAGTTTTTCTCCATTTAGAATGATGCTAGCCTGAGGCTTAGCATATATAGCTTTTACAATGTTGAGGTAAGTTCCTGTTATCCCTAGTTTTTCTAGTGTTTTGAACATAAAGGGATGCTGTACTTTGTCAAATGCTTTTTCTGCATCTATCGAGATGATCATATGGTTCTTATCTTTAAGTCCATTGATGTGGTGAATAACATTTATTGATTTCCATATATTGAACCAGCCTTGCATCCCAGGGATGAATCCTACTTGATCATGGTGCACAATTTTTTTGATGTTTTTGTATTCGATTCACCATGATTTTATTGAGAATTTTTGCATCTAAGTTCATTAGAGATATTGGTCTGTAGTTTTCTTTCTTTGAAGTGTCTTTGTCTGGTTTTGGGATCAGGGTTATGTTGGCCTCATAGAATGAATTTGGAAGAGCTCCTTCTTTTTCTATTTCTTGAAATAGCTTGAAAAGTATTGGTATTAATTCTTCTTTGAAGGTTTTATAAAACTCTGCTGTATACCCATCCGGTCCAGGGCTTTTCTTAGTTGGTAGTCTTTTGATGGCCTCTTCAATTTCTTCTTTTGTTATTGGTCTGTTTAAATTGTGTATGTCTTCCTGACTCAATCTGGGCAGATCATATGACTTAAGAAATTTATCAATATCTTCACTATCTTCTATTTTATTGGAATATAGGGTTTCAAAATACGTTTTAATTATCTTCTGTATTTCTGTAGTGTCTGTTGTGACATTGCCTTTTTCATCCCGTATGTTAGTAATTTGAGTTCTCTCTCTTCTTCTCTTTGTTAGCATGGCTAAGGGGTCTGTCGATCTTATTTATTTTTTCAAAGAACCAACTTTTAGTTTTATCAATTTTTTCAATGCTTTTTTTTTGTTTCAATTTCATTGATTTCCACTCTGATTTTAATTATTTCTTGTCTTCTGCTATATTTGCTGTTGTTTTGCTCTTCCTTTTCTAAGGTTTTAAGATGTAGTGTGAGTTCATTTATTTGTTGTTTTTTTCTTTTTTTGAGGAATGAACTCCAGGAAATGAATTTCCCTCTTAAAACTGCTTTCATTGTGTCCCATAGATTCCGGTATGTTGTGTCTGTATTGTCGTTTATCTCTAGGAATTTTTTGATTTCCTTCTTTGTATCTTCTGTAACCCATTGATCATTCAGTAACATATTGTTCAATTTCCAGGTGATGCAGGATTTTTCCTTCCTTCTTTTATCATTGATTTCCAGTTTCATTCCATTATGGTCAGATATGGTGCATGGTATTATCTCCACACCTTTATATTTACTGAGAGTCGCCCTATGGCATAATATATGGTCTATCTTTGAGTAGGATCCATGTGCTGCTGAGAAGAATGTGTATCCACTTGATGATGGTTGATATATTCTATATATGTTGGTTAAGTCTAGGTTATTGATTGTGTTATTGAGTTTTATAGTTTCTTTGTTCAGCTTTTGTCTAGAGGATCTGTCCAATGGCGAGAGCGGTGTGTTGAAGTCCCCCATAATTATTGTGTTGTGGTCTATTTGACTCTTGAACTTGAGGAGAGTTTGTTTTATGAACGTTGCAGCACAATTGTTTGGTGCATACAAATTGATAATTGATATGTCTTGATGGTGGATGGTTCCTTTTGACAGTATATAGTGTCCTTCTTTATCTCTTTTGATTACCTTAGGTTTGAAGTTGACTTTATTCGATATGAGTATGGCCACTCCTGCTTGCTTCCAAGGGCCATGTGAGTGGTATGATTTTTCCCAACCTTTCACCTTCAGTCTGTGTATGTCTTTTCCTATCATATGAGTCTCCTGAAGGCAGCATATTGTTGGATTTGTTTTTTTAATCCAGGTTACTAGCCTATGTCTCTTGATTGGTGAATTTAAGCCATTAACATTTAAGGTTACAATTGAAATATGGTTTGTACTTCCAGTCATGTTTATTTATTTATTTATTTTAGATTGGGTAGTTTTCCCTCTTTGGTTATTTTTCTCCCCCTTTACTGAGATACCTCCCACTGTTAGTTTTAGGTGCTATTTTTCAATTCCTCTTCTTGTAATATTTTGCTCAAAATGCTTTGCAGTGCTGGTTTTCTGGCTGCGAATTCTTTTAGCTTTTGTTTATCGTGAAATATTTTAATTTCATTGTCAAATCTGAAGCTTAGTTTTGCTGGATACAGTATTCTTGGTTGGAATCCATTATTTTTCAGTGTTTGAAATACGTTGTTCCAGGATCTTCTCGCTTTCAAAGTCTGTGATAAAAAATCAGTCGTTAACCTAATTGGTTTACCCCTAAATGTAATCTGCCTCCTTTCTCTCGTAGCTTTTAGTATTCTCTCCTTGTCCTGTATGTTAGCTATCTTCATAATTATGTGTCTTGGAGTTGGTCTATTATGGTTTTGGATGTTTGGGGTCCTGTAGGCTTCCAGGATTTGGGCAATCCATTCCATCTTTCATCTCTGGGAAGTTTTCTAGTATTATTTCATTTAATAAGCTATCCATTCCTTTTGACTGAACCTGTGTGCCTTCTTTTATCCCAATGACTCTCAAGTTTGGTCTTTTGATGAGATCCTATATCTCTTGGATATTTTGCTCGTGAGATTTCAGCATCTTTTCTGTGTTGACTATATTCTTTTCAAGTTGATAAACTTTGTCTTCATTATCTGATGTTCTGACTTCTACTTGATCTAGTCTGTTTGTAATATTCTCATTAGCGCTTTTAATCTGATTTATAGTTTCTTGCATTTCTAGGATTACAGCTTGATTTTTTTTTAACACCTCTATCTCCTGTTAAAGCTCGTTCTTTGTGGATTGAATATGTGTGGTTAGTTTCTTTTCAAAATATACTTTCAATGCTTGGATTTGCTGTCTCATGTCTTCTCTAATATTCTGTTCCATCTGAGTTAGGTGTGCCTTGATTTCTTTCCCTGTCCATGTTTCTGATTCTTCTAGGTCCTCCTGTATATTTAGGTTGTCCTGCATTGTTTGTAACCCTTTTTTCCCTTGTTTTTTTCATATTGTTCACGTTGCTTTCCAGCTCTCTTTGACTGCTTTGTAACTGCTTTCTCCTATACATTTGTTTTGGCTTTGTATATCTCTGTTGTGTCTCTTTTGTGGTGGGAGATTATGCCTAGAAATGTTGGACTTTGTTGTACTTTAAAGCTGATTCATTCAATTCATATAAGGCTTCTAGGTTCTGTATGCATATAGTGATTTGTTGTTTGTTCTTAGGACTATATGTTTAGGTTAGGTGCTCTGGTGGTACGACGGTTAGTATGTCTTGGCTTCTTTAGAAGATTGCTCCACTGAAGGTGGATACTACCAGGCAATTGGATCAGGGTGTTTGTAGTAGCTAGGTATTTAGGAGTCTTATAGACAGCCTCGAGACATTCACCTATTTGCATTTAGACAATTACACAAAATGGAAGATGTAATGCTTGGGATGAAAGTTGGGGAGTAGGGGAATGAAGGTGCTGTTAAAAAGAAAAAAGGATAGAGAGAGAGATAGATTAGAGGGGAATGAAAAGAACAATAAAACTTGAAATGGGATAGAAAGAGAGAAGGAGAAGGGGAGAAAGGAACAGAGAGAGAAGAAGGAGAGAAAAAAAATATCGACAACAGCAACAACAAAAAATTAAAGTCTTAGAGATCCACCTTCTTCTCTTCCAGTAGGCGGAGCTGTGCCCTCCAAGCGGAGCTTCTGCTCTCTACCTGCCGAGAGCTACCTATGTAAGGCATCTCCTGGGAGTCTCTCAGACTTGTCAGTCCAGAGCCATTTCACTTCTCCAGCCCTTAACCCCCTTCCTCCTGTCAGCCTGCCAGCCAGGTCCTGTTCCCCAGAAGTGATTCCCCAGAGATCTAGTTACACTTGCAGCCCCACCGCATGTCCCTTTTAAGCCCCAGTGCTGTGGTAAACTGGTGGTTAAGACCTTGGGAGTCACCGCTGGTGATATGGGGGGCTGGGGGTCGGGGATCCCCTCTGCTTCCCTACGGACACGACCCCTGAGAAGTCAATGAAGTTTCCTGGCTGCTTGTATCAGAATGGGGAGTCACGCACCTGTTAAAGTGGATTCTGCTGGGAAGGAATTCCGCTGGCCGAACACTGATGACGTCACCTCTGCTAAGGCGGGCCCCAGGCTCCTTGCCAGAGTGTCCAAAGGGAGGGGTGGGACTGGTCCGGCCCGGTTGGCCTCAGCTCCTGGCTCGTGAAGGCTTGGCTAAAGACTTCTTCCTGCCAAGCTGCGTCTCGGAGTCTAGCAGGACCCAGTCACTTTGGCTGCGGGTGGGTGGAAGGATCTGCAGCTGCACCCGCGGCGCGTGGACTGTGGCTGGTGGATCTGGAACTCGGCGTCTCGTGGTAGGGTTTTGCTCGACCAGGTCACACAGATGCTTCAAAAAAATCCTAGTAGCTCCCGACTGGTCTCTCTTCAGTGGAATTTTGCTAGGAAATTCTCAGTTGGTAGAATGCAAGCGTTATCCTTGCGACTTTATGACCCCATCACTGGGGGTGTATTGAAAGTGCAGCCTCTCTGCCCGCCGCCATGTTGGATCTCTCCTCTTGAAATATTAGTCTAGGAAGTTTATCTTTCACTCACCTTTGCATTTTACATCTGAAGGTAAACTATTAAGCTTTCTTCCCTTCGTGTTCTCCTATATGTAATCTGGTCTATTAGACTTTTAGTTAAGTATTTTTGAAGTTTTGTGATTCACATAGTTATATTGTGATAAAACTGCTTCTACATGGAAACATGAACAAGTTTCACAATTTTTGAAAGATTATAACTGAAACCTTAAGTGTCCAGTGTTGCTATAACTACACTCTGGGCACATTCTGACACCTGACAGATTCACTGATTTTTATTTTAATTTTTAAATATTATCCTTACATGGTATCTAGAGACAAAATGTTCTATATAGTTTTTCCTCTCTACATTGTCATACTTGTGATGATGGGAAGTATAACCTGCAAAGTGGTTAAAAATATTCTGATGATCAGTGTTGGGGCCTGTGAATGACAGATGAATGGGCAGTCTCATGTATATTCATAATGCATAATTCTTTTTGAATTATCCATTATGAATATACATGAAGGTGAAATTCACTGTGATATTTTCATATGGATTCACAAAAAAAAAAAAAATTGATTAGATTCATTTCACTATTCCACACTGAGTGCTGTCCCCAACTCCCTGGCTTGGGTTGGGTTAGGGTTAGGGTTAGGTTAGGGTTAGAGTTGCATTGTATAACAGGAGCCCTTTAGTACAACCAGGTGATTTCCTTCATACTAAGACTTCATTTGAGCGAGTCAAATATTAGTCCAAAAATGATGAGCTATATTTTTAAGAGCCAATAAGAAAAACAATGTCCAGCTATTTTGAACCCATTTGAAGATATTTCTATAATATTTGACATTTTTTTTAAATCAGAGGTATGATTACAATAATGAAATATCTGCTTGAAAATGAACAAATAAAAGATACCATCTTGCTTTCATTGCAGCTTGGTTTAGAGCTTCCATGGTTTTATTTATTTATTTTTTTGGTTGTTTGTTTCTTTGTACCAGGGATTGTACTCAGGGACACTTGACCACTGAGCCACATCCCCAAACCTATTCATGTTTTATTTAGAGACAGGGTCTCAGTGAGTTGCTTAGGTGTCACGGTTGCTGAAGCTTGCTTTGAGCTCAAGACTGTGCTGTCTCAGCCTCTTAAGGCACTGTGATTACAGGCATGTGCCCTCACACCCTGCTTCAATGGTGTTTTGATGAACTTCTTAACACATAGTAAGGCCATGCATATCTATGTTAAATGTGGCCTCAACCTTATTCTTTTATTTGGCATTTTGACCTAAAAAATCACAGGAGAACAAATCTAAGCTTTATAAAACAATTCTGAAGTTAAATAGTTATGACAGAAAGAAATAATTTTAACATATAAATTACAATTTAATTTAATAGCTGATATACGTTTTTTTTTCAGTTTCTTAGCTTACATGAATATCTTTCTGAAAAAAATGAGAGAATCAGGTTTGAAGTGCTTCAGAATCATGAAATTGGATGACTATTTACAAAAAGAGAATGAAAGTTAGTTATTATGCAGGATGCAAGTATAAGTTGTTCTTATCAGTTCTTACCAGAAAAAAATGAGATAATTTACCATTTACAAAACAATGATAAATCGTGTATGAATGTGGACACAATGCAAAGGGGATTTGGGAGGCAACTCTTTTTCCAATGTATTTCTGGGAGAAAGTGATGTTTCTTTTTTACTTATGCATAAGCTAGTTTATTTAAAACTTAATGTAATAGTTCTACATTTCCTTGTGGAACATTAGTTTGCCATATCATGCTAGCCTGAATAAAAGAGTTTTTTAAATTCTTTCATCACATTTCAAAGATATGTCTCCGTAATCACTGCAAAATGCCTTCAAAGGTGAAGGGAGAAGGAGAGGAAAAAACTACTAGAGAGGAAGAGTGATCAAATTATTTTATGTGCATCTGTGAATATGTCATAATCAATAACTCTATTATATACAGTTAAATGCACCAGTAAAAATTTTTGTTTAAAATAATTTTCTTTAAAAATAGAACATAAAGACAGGAATGGGAATTCTGTCAGTCAAAATCATTCGTTTTCACATCAAATGTGTAAAGGCATTAGACACCACCTTATTGTTATCACTACAACATACTTACTATGTTCAGTAATATATTTTAGACCCTATTTGGGGAATTAGTAAGAGAAGAGTTTTATACAAAGAACACTCTACATGGTGATATTTATATAAGAGTTGGAAGTATTTACCACATAACTCATCAAGTGCACATCTATAATGAGCCAAATGTTTTAAAACTGCTGGTCATAACTTCTGAAATCAATTACAATTAAAGAGCTATGTATTTTTTCCAATTCTGAATATCAACAAATTAAAGACCTTAAGTGTGAAACTGCTTTTTGTCCCCCTTCTGCCCCACTATGAAACTGTCAGCCTATACACTGACATTCTTTTGTGGGAAAAAATGGCTTCACCCATTTTCTGTGGTTTATGGCCAAAATCCCAGACTGACTTAGTAACAGTCACACATTTAAAATACCCTGTCATGACTCTATCATTAGTTTACATTTGCCTCAAGAAAAGTATGAAATTTCTTAGCCAAAAATTAAAATATCCAAACAACTGGATTTTTGTCAGGTTACTAAGGCTATCTCATCTCACTTGCTTTATTGGCACTTTGCTGTAGATTCTAGTGACACTGGACCACTGTGATTCCACAAGTGTTCTTTCTCATCTCGGTGTCTGCATGCACCTCTTCCTTTTCTCTCACAATTTCTCCTTCTACTTCAGGTGTTAACTCATGTATCACTTCCATTGAAGGACCTCAAACAAACACTGACACAAATTTGGGACAGAAGTCCCTTCTAAGTGTTCCAGTAGTATCCTGTTTTATCCTTGTCCTAATGCCAATGACTCTGTATGGAAATTGCCTGATTGTCTGCTTTTGAAGCTATTGTATATGACTGTTGAGAGGTGTCCATTATCATCTCCATGTTGTCATCCCAATTCTTGCCAGAATACCCTAGCATATGGTTGTCAAATTTATGCATAAGGGGTGGAAAACCCAAAGCTCTGATACTCAGTCATAATGACAACTGTGTATGAAAATATGGGCGTACTGCATTCCATAGTGATTTTGTATTGTGGAAATATCTTTTTTTCTTCTTATAAACAATGAAAAGTTCTAAACTTCTTCACTGATTTATACTTATAAAATGTTTGAGAAAAAATATAATTCTTTTTCTCTTGTTGCAGAATTTGAATCCTGACCATGGGAGCTTCTGCCTTAAGAATAACTAATAAGACAAGACAAGATTTACTTTTGGAAACCACATAAGGATATACAGAGATTTTAAGAAAAAAAATATGAAAGCTAATATTGTGTTTTTCAGACTGTTAATATAATATTTAAATTATTAATGAAATGTATGATGTAAATACTTTATTGAAATGGATGTGTGTACCATATATATAATGAAATTATCAAAATATGAAAATTATTTAAATCTGTAAGAAAATTTGAAGTGCAAGTGCAAACCAGTTTTTATTAGATGTGTTTTCAGACTATCTAAATGTTAGCATTTAAGCTCAATTCAGCAACCAAGTCAACGCTAATTTGGTAGATCTAAATATCACATTAATGATGGATTATTTATATTATATCACTGAATATGGGTCCAGAGAATTAGGCAACATTATTTTTACATGCTGGTTACTATATTCACTAATGGATTAATGTATTGCAATTATTATACTGCCATCTTTAAATTTATATTTCAGGCACTGACTTAATAATTTTTCTAATAAGAATATTTGCTTAGTGTTTTATCTTTATTTTTTTTTCTCTTTGTTTATACAATCTTGGGAAATAATAGTAAATTTACAGGTTCTAATAAAAAGTACTTTTGTCTGCTGAAGCATTTTAAATTGAATTGCTTACATATGCTATCATTTATGATATTTTTAGTATTTTGTACAAGTCAGAACATGCTAGATAACTACAATTCAACATTCATTTATTATGAGTATATTTTTCAAATATTCACAGGTAACTGCATAGTTGTTAATTGTATCAGTTTCATTATGAAGGTTATATTGTTATCTAGCATGTTCTGACTTGTAGGAAATACTAAACCTATCATGAAAGATGGCATATGTTAACAATTCATTTTAAAATGCTTCAGTGGGAAAAAGTACTTTGCATTAGAACCTGCAACTTCACTAGTATTTTCCAAGATTGTATAAAGAAAAAAAGCAAAGCAAAACAAAACAAAACAAAACAAAACACATTAAGCAAATGCTGTTTCTCAAATCAACACTTATACATTCTATCATAATGCCTTGGACCACTTAATCCTCAGATTATTTTCATGTTTTTCTAGTAGCCTAATATTGTTCTTTATAAAAAAATATTTCCTTGAAAGACATGAAATGAACTTAATTGTTTTATTTTATAGATGCCTTCTGAATTAAATATTCCTTAGTCTTTTCTTAACCTTCATGATCTTGAATTTTTCAGGGGGAAAGCTTGTAGAATGTGCTTAAAATGGATTCTCTGGTTTCCTTATGCTTGGAGCTAGATTACATGTTTTTGCAAGAGTACCACAGAAATCAATTCTATGATTTTCACTTTGAATCACATCATGTGACCTATAATATCCTCATTACTGCTGATGTTAATATTGGTCATTAATGTGGTATTTGCAGGATTTTACTTTGTAATTATTATTTGTGTGAAGATAGTTTGAGACTATAAATATTAATATAAATATAAATGTGTATCATTCACCACTAAATTTGTTCATTTATTATACCTATACAGATTCATGATTTATTTTATTGTGTTTGCTGTTACTTGTTAATATTTTAAAAATTTATTTTTCTTTCAGAAATGTTATATTTTGATAATCTCAGATTTATAGAAGATTTAAGACAGCAGTGAAAGGAATTCATAACAAACATTCCCCAAATGTTATTCTTCATTTCTAGATAAGTCTATGTACATAACAGTTTTTATCTCTGAACCATTTGCAAGATGCACACAATGTCTTTTTATTTGTAATTTTAAAAAATCTCACATTATCTAAAAATGAGAAATTATCTCTGTAACTATGGTGCAATGATCAAAATAAGTAAACTATATTGTAAATATCTACTCTACAAATCTTATTCAAAATTTGACAGTTATTTTAACAATTGTCTTTGAACCAAAATAAATCCAATTTTGGGAAATTTTTATATCAGTTATTCACTGTGTCCAGTGGTCTTGTTTCTTCTGTTTTTTTTTTTTTTTTTTTTTTTTTTTTTTTTTTTTTTTTTTATAATCTGGGATGGTTCCTGAGCATTTCTGGGCTATTCATGATATCTTTGATTTTGATTTTTGAATGGTGTATTTCAGTAGTAGTTCTATAGATTTTTCTTCAGTTTATAATTAGATTTTAATTTTCATAATCAGTGGATAAATGCTCAAATATTTGACTCTCAAACTAACCTGAATGCTGCTGGTAGATTGCACATAGAGATCCCTGTTCCACCAATATGTCAATATATTTGGTGATATTAAAACTAATACCAATGGAATTTGCAAATATTTCTTTAGAGAAGCACATCATGAAGACTTTAGGCTTTGTGGACCAGAAGTTCTCTGTGGTCATAGCCTAAAATCTGCAATATATAATAATTGAATGCCTGATGGCATTCCAATAAAACTATATTTTCAGGGTAAGGGGGTGAGGCTCAGTGGTAGAGTACATGTATAGCACATATGAAGCCTGAGGACAAAACAACAACAGAAACACTTTATTTGCCAGAACAAGCTACATTCTGGATTTAGTCTTGATTTGTTGATCCAATGTTCCTCTAATGCTGTGAAACTTGAGTGGTGACCTGCATGTATGTTTTTTCTTTTGTATGCACAACACACTTCATATGCACCACATCATTCTTCTACAGACTTTCTGTACAATTCAGTTTATGAAATAAGAATAATTTCTGAATTTTCCCTCAGGTTTTGTTATTGAATTCACCATTTCAGTATTAATAAGTACTTTGCATATCTGCCCTTGAAACTTATTCTGTTATCTTTTAAAAAATATTATTATTAATTGTTGATAAACCTTTATTTATTTATTTATTTATTTATATGTGGTGCTGAGTATCACAAATAGTGCCTCATCCGTGCTATAAAAATTCTCTAACACTGAAAAACAACCCAGCCCTGTGTTATCATTAAGAATGAGAAAATTAATACTCAGTTTATCTAATAAATCAGGAAGAAATTTTCATGGTGACTGTAGATTAAATTTTTATGAATTCATTACTTAATACTTTTTTTAGCATTGTTGGTGTTACATATGTAATTTTTAAAATATTCAAAGTTTTACATATGATCATTATGTAAAGATTGAAAAATACAGTTAAGGAAGAACAAAGATTATTCTCCATTATTCCACTTAGATACAATGTCTTTCAAAAGGAGGGTCTGCAAACACTAAATTAAAATCAGTTTTTAATTTTTTTATTTTATTGATTGATTGATTGATTGATGATATTCTGATCTAATCCAGAAGATGCTCTACCCTAAGCCATATCCCAAGTCTTCCATTCATTTGTGAATCTCACTTTTGTGTTTTTCTCTTCCTGCATAACTCCAAGAATTACTTTTTCTAAAGTTACCATTGAATTTTACTTTTAACATATCTACACTTAATTTCACAATTACTCATTTATCAATGGAACATTTCCACTTCTAATAACAAGATCTCCCAAGTGGATGAAGGGAGTTTAGACTCCACAAAAACAGCTATACAAATGATTTCTCTTTCCCACAACCACACATAAATGTATATAAACAGCCTCAATACCCAGCCAAATAGTTGTAGTAAAACTAATAAGAACTGGAGATAGAGGGCAAAACCAAGAACAGCCTCACTAAATGGTAAAGAAAAACAGATCAGCTTTTCCCCCAAGTTGACACACCAGTATGATCAGGAGAAACTGCCCAGTTCTCAGTTTTCCCCTTTTGGCATCAGAGAAAGGAGAACATAGCTCCAATATTCTGGATTTTTAGGGAACTGTTTTCTGTCTACTGTGACACAGAACTGGTGGCATATTTTGATAATTAGTCACATTGAGAAACAGGAAAAACCATTGAACATCAAAAGAACCTACAGTGCAGAAACTTCTGTGTTTGCTGTTTTTTGTTGAGTACAGCAGCATGATTCAAATATATTGAAGAAAAACATCCAATATTAGTTTAATTAAGCATAGAGTTCAGTTTTCAAAAGTGAGATTACATTTCCAATTACCACAAATATAATAGGGAATGCACACATACCAAGGAGGCCCCACAGCTGACCTGAAAAGCAGAAGGCTGGTTTGACACCTGCCCTATCACTTGTGGGAAGAAGTGTCCCCCCTGTGGAAAGAGAGAAACAATGCTGACTCATAGCTGACACCCTGGCAAACGCAGAAATGTCACCAAGAGATGGACGCCAAGGGGTGCCTGTGATGGGACAGTCTGGTCGACTCTTGGAGGCCCAGCAACCCTCCTAATGCTCTGGGCTGTTTCCAGCAACGTCCAGAGGCATCCACAGCCTGAGCTCCTGGTGACCCTGGAGCTAGCCCAAAGGCCACAGCCCCAGCAGAGGAAAAGGTGGCCCCTCCCAAGGTGACAACCACACTCTCACCTCAACACTGAAGATGTCCTCCTGCAGAAATAAGCCAGGCACAGAGTGGAGGTCCCCATGTTCTCTCCTGTGTGGAAGAAGGGAGACAGAAGGGGAGGGGCCACCCATGGAAACAGGGAGCTGGAGGAGCAAGGAAGGGGCTGGGGGGAGGGGAGCAGCTGCATCCTGGAGTTGGCCCAGGGATGCTCTGTGCACCCTGAGCACAACCAGGGACCCAGCTGAGGCACACACAGTCCACTCAGAAACCCTGAGTCAGTGGAGGAAGACCAGCAGGGCAGGGGGAAGGTGAGGGAGCAAGGGGCACTGGCACTGAAGACAGCCAGTTCTGTCCCACACAGGTACGATCCTGTCACAATGAACCCCGCTGCCACGTTCAGCTCCAGTCCCCAGTGACACAGTCAGCACCCTCACTCTGCACCTCGCCAGCTTCCCTCCTCCATGCCATGTCATCAGAGAGTGGTGGCCCAGTGACCCTGAGAAGAGCCACGAGTCCACATTGACCTGAGCTCACCATGCAGCTCCATGTGCCCCCAGTGTGTGGACGACCGCTAAACACCCTGGCCATGGTGGAGGAGGGCAGAGCATTTCAGTGATCTGTGTCCCTCATCCTGCACTGGACTTACCAGAAAGCCTGGGACCCAGTCCCCTTGTCCCCCACGAGGGAGGAGCAAACCCAAGATCACTTAGGAGGGTGAGCCAGCAGCCACCTTCTGCTTCCTGCAGGGGACATGGAGGAAGGGAGACAACCTTGGGAACTGGTAATGCCCATGCATTCAGAGCATGTGGGATCAGGAGGGGCAGATCAGCCCTGGGACCTCATCATCCCAGCTCTGGGAAGCCAGTTCAGCGGGGCAGCATGCCCGGTTCTGCCCAGCGCACGTCCAAGACACCTTCTTAAGTCTAGATCAGATGCCTTGGAACTGAAAACACACCCCAGCTATGCTGAGAAGAGAATAGCCCATGGAGGGAGATCGGCCCACCATGCTCCAGAGGGGAAATGCAGGGGACCACAGGGACAAACTGATGCACAGCCCTGCATGTCCTGAGCCTGCTGCTCATTCCTGGAGCTTTCAAGAGGAGAGGAGGCTGCTGCAGGGGTGTACCAGGGAGTACAGGAGTGGAGTGCAGGAGGGACACTTGGGGACTATTCCCTGTGGAAAATTACACTCTCTGCAGTGAGGGCACAGGTGTGCTTCTTTTATGAACACTGGGGTTTGTTTTTGACTGCCCGCACTGGAGCATTGCTTGCAGAGCCAGGAATGAGTCTGCACGTGGGGACATGAGGGGTGTTGGGGGGAGTCTGACATAGTTGTCTCTTACACTGATTTTGGCAGAGGCTGTAGTAGACTCTTTTTCTTTATTAGTCATTTTATTATTTGTCTACCCCTGCTAATGAGGCAGCATATTTCTTGCTAGTGTGAGTTTATTTGTATTGTGATAATATACACCACAGATGCAGACATTTTAAAGTGTAGCAGTAGGTCAATTCAAAATAGTGTACAACCCTCAGTGCTACGTTGTTCCAGACCCTTTTATTACTGCAAGCAGCAAACCTCGGTTCGAAGTTCCATGTTAAGGGAACCAACAAATCTGTGGGTTTCCTGTCTGGATTCTCTCATTTTGCACATTCCAAGGCTTTCCCATGTCGGGCCGTATGTCAGCTTCCCTTCTCTTACAGCTGAGCCATTTACCCGTAGCCCCACCAGCTCCACTGCCCATGCTCTGTGCCTCACACACAGGTCACCTTGCTTGGGCCCCTTGGGCTGCTGTAATGGGTGCCTTGGGAAACCAGGGCCCCTATGGAGAGCTCTAGTTCCCCTTCCTTACCATCACTGTCCTGCCCCTGAGCTCACAAGAGTCTCTGACCCAAGGTAGCCTTCCTCCCCATTTTCTGCCCCATTGGCACGTGTGAAATGTACCACAGCCAAGCCCACAGAGCCAGTGTATCGGACTCCGAGCCAGATGGAGGTCAGGTCATTAGACTAGGCAGCGGAGGGCCAGGGAGATGGTGAGGGTGTGGGAGATGATGACCGCTGAGCCTTTGGCAGGCTGTTAGTAGGCACTGCCGTTTGCGGGCGGAGCCACATGGCCCTGGCACCACAGTAAGGCTAGACACGAGTGCTGAAGTGTCCATCAGTCACAAAAGGGAGTAGAAACTGTAAAGGACTCTGGCATCACAAGGTCCCCAGGGTCCACCACTGTCAGTGGACGTGGTCTTCTCAGTTGACTGGGCAGGGTCAGGCTGGGGCACACCCTCAGCAAGGCCTGGCAGCTGCGGGTAAATAGAATGAGTGGCTGGTGTTGATCAGTGGCACGAGGCCCACGGCAAGAATGGCAGAGGAGGGAGGGCTGGGTGGCGAGTATCAGGTGACTCCAGGTGTACTGAAGGCCACTGCCTCCAAGAACAGCTGTTGGCCACCTGCAAGAGGAACCCTCACACCCCGAGGGATCCGGGTCTCCCTGCACATTTCTGTAAGTGCATGTCAGAGTTCCTCCTCTCCTGCTCGCTCTCCCTGGTTCCACACAAACCATCGATGTGACCCTGGCATGGGTATGACCTCGTCTGTCTAAACGCCAGGCCCCAGCCCTGGACTGAGCATCAGTGAACTCAGGTGATGCATCCTGCGTGCCTGGAGGGTATAGCCCCTGGCATCCTGCTGCCATGTCCCAGTCCCTGTGCAGCTGCCTTCAATGTCATGTAGGTACCTGTTCTCACGATGAGACCTGCAGACACAGTGTGTTCAGGACAGACCCTGCTATGTCAGCCCTGGAATTTATCTGTTGCTTCCAAGTTGTGTTTATTTGTTAAACTCTAGGTCTCATTATTCATCACATATGGCTCCTTTTCTGAGTTTAGGATCCACAACCCTTTCTCATTAGACCACACATGGACACATCTTGCCCATGGACAGCAGAGCTGTGGGAAGCCACAGGGACACACATGCAGACCTCTGTCCTGGTATCCTAGCCACTCTGGCATCCAGGTGCCTGTCACACCAAAATGAGTGTATGGTAAGAAACTGAGTCCTCAGACCCAGCTTTTAATTGTTGACATGGAAGACATACCTTTTTGTTAATCCTAGGGGAGGTCCATGCTCACTGCCCAAATATTTGGTTCATGTCTATTTGATAATGAGAATACTTGGCTCACTCTTACAGAGTTGAGGCAGATCAGAAGCAAACTTATTGAAAAATGACACCCACACAATGATCCTAGCTTCTCCCTCAAGCTACCCTCTGTTGACACGGGATGCAGTGTGGTCAAGATGACTGGGTCAGGACCAGGGATGCATGGTCAAGTCCCAGCTGTCATTCTCCTGGTCACACGGTTAGTGAGTAGCTGGCAACGCACTGTGCCTGGTCCCTGTCCAGCTCTGCAGCTCGGAGCAAGGACAGCACTGAGGCACAGAGTGTGAGGTAGGGGTGAGGGTGCTGGTCCCGCTAACCAAAGCTGCTGTGCCCCTCAGTCTAGATTTCATCAGGAAGCAGAAAGGGGCTCATCACTGGCAGAGTCTGAAAAGAAGCTGGGTTTTTTATGACACTTTAGTTCTGGAAATACCAATACAGATCTTTTAAAAGCTCTATTTTGCAGAGGTCTCTAGAGTTATATGGACCCCAGTGCTGCAGATGGAAAGCTATAGCCACACCCCATTGCAGACAAAGTCCCAACTCGACACCTTCCTACAGATTTGAGGCACTAGGCAGGAGAGGTGGATTAGTGAGTCATCTTCCTGTTCCTGGTGACCTCTTAACTCCACACGCCCACATTCTTCCTCCTCAGCACCCTGTCCGTCCTCAGCTTCTGCTATACCCAGCATCTTTCCCTGGCTGCTGGTCAGCCTCTGAGCCCAGGAAAGACCATCACAACTGGAGTGAGCAGCCCATCTCCTTCATGCCCACGAGGCCGTGGATGCATGCCCCTCTGTTCGTGGAGCATACTCTTTACAGCCAGCTGCAAGCTGCTCCATCATGGGTCATGATGCATCCATAGCTATTCTTGCAGATGGCAGCCTAAGCCTGGCTCAATGGGACCACCAGTTCCACCTGATGTTGTCCCCACCGACCACGTCCCTGGGGCTACACGGTCATTGCTGTCACTGACGCATCACATGTTGTATGTGAGGTGCTGGCTGCCATCAGCCCATCCTGCCTGGACACACTGTCCTGGGTCTCTCCTGATCCTGGTCTCCTACAACTGTGTCCCTGCTAAGGGACTGGGGTCAGCCTTCACCAAGTGACAAGGTGGTCACCACCTGCTCCTCCATGCAGCTGTGGTCTCTGCTCCTCAGCATGTCCTCTACGGTCAACCAGGCACACCCACCCTCCTCTTGGAGTCCCTTTGAGTCTCCTCTGAGTCCCTTTGCCACCCATTTATCCCATTTTTTTGCTGTTCTTGTATATTTAAGATTCAAGAAGCACTTCCTGAATAAAGGCCCCTGTTTATACAGCATTGCAATCAAATTAACCCAGTATGCCCCCTTCCCAACCTCAGAACAGAGAAGCATGGGGATGATCTCTGTGGGTGTGGACTGGCTTCTGAGCACAGCATTCAGGAGTTTTCACTGTGGACAAGGTAAGCTTCTGTCTCGCCTACTTTTGGAAATAAAAATCACACCAAACCCCAGACCCTGCTGTAAGCTCCTTTTCATTCATGAATTCTCTTGAGGAATGAAAATCCCATTATTTGAGACAAAATTCTTATGAATTTAGTTCATGTTTGATGTGAATGAATAAAGTTTTTTAAGTCATTAAGAACTATGTTGAAAAAATTCAAAACAAAAATTTGTATCGGAGCATCTGTAACATGATTTCTAAAAAGAAAAAAAACTCACAAGAATTAAGCATTAGCAGTAAGAAAGACAAATTGCTGGAACGAGTGGACCTCCACATGCTATCAAAAACCCTCACTTGAACCTCATCCCTTCTACAAGATCAACCCAAACCGGGTCACAGACGATTGACATGCAATGTAAAATCATAGGAGTTTAATAGAAAACAGAAGAAAAACACTTACAGGCTGGGTAGGAGCAGATTTCTTAGCACACCATAAGCCAACAGGCGGCGGAGAGGCTGGCCAGGGAACGTCATTCAGATTGCAAGTGCTGCTGAAAGTTACCATGGAGAGCACAAGAGACCCTGTGGAAACCTGGGGTGAGACATCCGCAGGCCACTGTCCACCCATCGACTCTGTCCTGACTTGCTGAAGATTGTGCCGACTCTACAGGGAAAACAGAAGCAAATCGTTAAAAATGAGTAAACACTGGAAACGGTCACCTTATAGAAAAGGACGTAGTGGTGACAAATCCACATGGAAAGGGGCCCTGAGTCATCACCACGAGGACGTTGGCGTGGCGCGGCCTGCAGGGGGCCTGCACTGGGCCTGCACACCTCCTGTGTGCGCAGCTAAGGCCAGCTGGCGGCAGGGCGGCCACGAACCATTGGTGGGATGCACCCGCTGCCAAGTGAAAGGACTTGGCAGCTTCTGAGGGCCCCTATACGTTCCCAAGGAAACTTGTATTTAAGAGTTTATAGCAGCTCTACTTATCATTACCCAAGACCGTGCACAGCCCAAATGCCCTTCAACTAGCGAAACAGGCACACGGAGGCCACCCATGCAAAGGAATTCTGCTCAGCACAAACTAAACCTGAGCGGCCCGCACAGCCATCAGAATGGGCGGCCCGTGCAGCCTGCTGACTTTGAAGGGGCAACTTTAAAGTCAGCCGTGGCCTTCATAAGGGTCCTTCAAGATGACACGTATGCTGCGCTGTCCCCAAGAAAAAATGATAGTGATGAACACGGATTCAGGATTCAGAGTTTAGGGCTGGGGCAGAGTGTAGACAGAAAGGGTACCAGGGAGCCCTCAGGATGGACACCCTGATCTTGATGGTCATTATATAAGTCTATGTGTCTACAAAATTAATAGAACTGCACACCAACATTTTTACAATTTTACTTCAGGACAAATCTTAAAATATAAATCAACTCAAAGAAAGTGTTGCTTTCCCTGTATTTTTTTCTTAGGTCTGTACATACACATGGACTCTGCACTTATTTGGAAGATTCTGTAGCAGAAAAATTTAAATTTGAAATTCATTTCTCCCTCGGGGATGAGGACGACGCGTGTCTGAGGCGTCTGAGCCTGGGAGTCTCCACCAGGAGCTCCTTAACCTGAAGGGCCCCGGATGGCCTTGCTCCCCAGGGCCAGGAAACGCTCTCTGCCATTGGTGTAACTGTGTTCCAAGGCCAAGTGAGGGAAGACAGGGCTCTGGGACTTCCTGCAGGCTGCCTTCCTGTGCAGATTTTACACAGACGCCTGGGGATCCCTAGGGTCCTGGAGGCCTCCCGCAGTCCAATGGGGCACAGGAGACACTCCTCAGAGGCCCCACCCAGACACACAGTGGACTTCTTAATGGCTCCATTCCCCCGCAGGCTTCTGTGCCAAGAGGGTAATGAGCTCCCAGTGCCAGGGGCTTTGTCTCAACAGGATGGATCTGAGGTCATTATTTTCACAGCATTTGTTCTAACATAATGATTAGTTCTAACATAATGATTCTTTTGATTCTTCCCATTTATTTGAGAGAAAACTGCTAATTACCAACTAACAACGTGTTCCCTCCAGGCCCAGAGAAGCAACCAGGACCGGAACTCTGGAACTTCGCTTTCCATGCCCAACCACGTCCCAAGCCTCACCATCCCACTGCTTTAACATCTGTCTCCCAAACCCAATTCCTAGTCTCCATTACTCTCCTGTTTCACTAATTAAACTTGCATAAGTTCTTCCTGAATTATTAAAAGGCTTTTTTCTTATTTTCTCTCATATGTGGAAGCTAGAGCAGAATAATGGAAGAAAAGCGGGGGCAGATCCTCTGGAAGTAGAGGGGAGGTCAGTGGAGCAGAGGAAGGGGGCCAGGAGGGAGGAACCAAGGCAGGAGATGACCAGCCCATGCTCTGCACACCATGTACACTCCACAGTGCATTGCACCTGTGTCCAGCTGTAAAGCACTAAGGTAGACAATAAATGGAAGGAAGAGCTTAGGGGAAGGGAAATGAGGAGAGGGAAGAAAGAGGAAGCACAGAAGACTGAAATGGAGCAGGTGACATTGCATGCAGCCGCAATTATGTCAATGTACTCCACTATTGTGTGACCATGGGACACTAGGAGAGACGTTTTAAAAGGCTTTTCCTCCCCTTCTCCTCCAGGGCACACTGTAAGCTGTAGCAAGTGACCTGACTTAAATGTATCCTATTGATGCCAGGCTTGTCCTAGGCCCACTCATTTTCTCTCTGTGAGGGGCCAAACCAAACCAGTCAGCTTAACACTGGTGGAGGCATGCCTCCATGCTGAACCCTGGGCAAATGCACCCACTGCCGTCTCCCTCTGCCCTGCACCGCCTTCCTCATGCTCTTCTGCTTTCTAACACTCTCAGTCCTCAAGATCCAACAGATGTGTCTCCAACAGGACACCATACCTCAGAACCAAGAGATGGGCCCAGCTGCCCCTCCACGGCAGGCCAGCATGGGCGCCACTGGATTTTCCCACTATCTTCTCATCCATCTCCACAGTCCTTACACTTGCTGAGTGAAGGAAAATCAATTAAGTGCAAATGACAAATGTGTGAATGTTGTCATTAATCATGAATTTTTCTATCCCCTGCAGGAACAGGGGATGTAGTGTCACTGGTAAGTATTTGTGATAAATCAGTACAGCAGTATAAAAGTGAGCTCTTACAATACCTGAGTTTGACTTCTGTGTTCTGCTTCCGAGGTAAAATCAACGTATTTTGCAAAGCTCTGTTAAGTGTGCGCCCTCATACCAAGCTCTAGCTCAAGAGATGGGAGATCCTGCACTGGCTGCACCTACAAGGGGCTGGTCACTTAAGTTCCTGGCTATTTGGGATGGAGCATGAGTTCATCTCTGCAGGTCTACCTGTGACCTGGAATCCTAGCCTTCCTCCTTGGCAACAGCACAAGTCCAGAGCCCTCAGACCTGCACTACACCATACACTTGAAATTCCATTTTTTCCCCTTTCCCCAAAGCAAATTCATGACAGGAAGGTGGAAAGTCCTGCTCAGCGGCGAGAAACACTCACTTCCCTGTGAAAGGTCCCAAAAGTTCAGAGCACAAGCTCTTGGTGGGAACATGGCTGAGCAGCCTGGGTCAATTGCATGTGTCTGATGTGAAGAGACAGAGACAGGCACCAGAGTGACAGGTCACCACAACCTGAAGGAAATTCCAGATATGTCAGAGTATGCATGAGCTGCGAGCTAATGTAGCAGAGGTAGAAGCTAGACTTGCAGGCCCCGGGGGAGACCTTGTCTTCATAATAACATTGCTAAATTTTATTATTAAAAATCAAGTCACAAGACCAGTTTCCACAGATTTGTATCCGCAGGCTGGAGGGAACGTTTGCATGAGTTTTAATCTTCAGAGACTGATCTATGGAAGCAAAAGAGCTCCAGGAAACAGGTAAAACACACTGATAGGCACAGACACACCAACCCAGGGCCCTGAGCCTAAGGGAATCTTACCCAAGGTTGTACCTGGCCCTGAGCCCAGGGAACCCTAGCCCACTCTGCACCTGGCCCTGAGCCCCAGGGAACCCTAGCCCACTCTGCACCTGGCCTGAGCCCCAGGGAACCCTAGCCCACTCTGCACCTTGCCCTGAGCCCCAGGAAACCTTACCCTACTCTGTACTTAGCTATGAGATCCAGAGAACCCTAGCCCACTCTATACCTGGCCCTGAGCTCAGGGAACCCTAGCCCTCTCTGAACCTGGCCCTGAGCCCAGGGAACCCTAGCCCACTCTGCACCTGGCCCTGAGCCCCAGGGAGCCCTAGCCCACTCTACACCTGGCCCTGAGACCAGGGAACCCTAGCCCACTCTGTGCCTGGCTCTGAGCCCAGGGAACCCTAGCCCATTCTTTGCCTGGCCCTGAGCTCAGGGAACCCCAGCCCACTCTACACCTGGCTCTGAGCCCCAGAGAACTCTAGCCCACTGTGCACCTGGCCTTGAGCCCAGGGAACCCTAGCCTACTCTGTACCTGGCCCTGAGCTCAAGGAAGCCTAGCCCACTCTGCCTGGCCAAATCTGGACACAGTGCCTCCACCAATAGAAATGGACCGTGGCCTCCTACGTCATCCCTACCTTGGTTTCTCACACCCAGATGCAGAGGTGTGTGTCAGATGTTTTCTTAATTTCATAATTTAGGAAACAGATTAGAGATATTAAATGTGAGACCCGAAAGTGGAGAATAGCTGGCAGAAAACAGATTAAAAGCTCTATGACAATGACTTTTTGGATAGAACCCCAAAAGCACAGGCAAAAAATGTGGAAATGAACAGAATTCCATCAAACTGACGAGCTTCTGCACAGCAAAGGACCCAATCAACAGCAGAGGAGGACAGAATGAGAGCATGCACCTGCAAGCCACACCTGACAGGGATCAGAATCCCAGACACACACGGAACCCAAAAAGCTCAACAGGAAGAAAACAAGTAATTTCATTCAAAAATGAGAGGAGGATCTAAATAGGTATTTCTCAAAATAGATATTTCTAACAAGGAGCATTCAAATGCCCAACATGTACACAAAAACTTCAGAACCACTGACAATCAGGGCAACGCAAGTTAAGACCACGAGATGAGATGTCACCTCATGCTTGTTAGAATGGTCATTATCAAAAAGACAAAAAGTAATAAATGTCAGCAGGGTGCAAAGAAAAGGGAACCCTTGGGCGCTGTGAGCACAACCACAGCAGAGAACGGCAGCCCCTGTGATCCAGCAGTTCTGCTCCTGGGCGTGTATCCAAAGGAACAGAGAGTAGTGTGTAAGTGACAACTCATTCCCACATAAACTTCCACAAAGAACACACTTGCGGTGGTGCTTCTGAGATGCTTCTTAGGCAGGGTCCCTTAAGCCAAACCAACCAAAACCAAACAGATCCAAGGAGGAGCCAGATGAGGAGTCCACCCACTGAGCACAGCAGTGTGGCTGTGGGTCCTTCACAACGCCATTCTGTGACACCGGCTGCATTTATCCCTGTGTCACAAGGAATGCCAGCAAGCACAGAGCCTCCTCCCTGTGCGGCCAGGAGACAGTCTAGACAATTCCGTCACCCACAGCTTCAGAGAGGGTCTCAGTAAGCTCTGCAGCAGAATCTGCCCTGAGCCTGAGATAAGGGTTTCCTTCCCTTGCTGGTATCTACTCTAAGCCAAGGACAAACGGAATCCCACACCAGGCCATCTGGAAGGGCACACCTGCGGCCACACTCTCAGCTCCACTGACTTAAGAGGAGGGGTCCCAAGTGCTGCTGTTCACTGACTGGCAGCCATGCCGCTGAGATTCCCAGCCCCTCAGCTCCATCTCACCCAGAGGCATGGAGTTGCCCCTGTGCACTGGCACAGCATCTTCCCAGAGTAAGTGTCCCCACGGGCACTCTCCAGGCCCCTTCTCCAGGCGATTCATCCACGGATCATTCCTCGCAAGGGTGGGATCAGCGGTTTCCAGCCAAGGAGCCCAGCGGAGTCATTATAGGTTAAAGCCACTGAGCCTGGTTGGGGGTCAGGTGGCTCTCAGTGTGAACCCATCTCCCTCTGCTCCTGGGTTTTGTACCCCTCCAGGGTTAAACTAAAGCCAGGACTTAGAATAAGGCTAGTCTATGAAAGGGACCATCCGTTCACCTGGAACAGTCACCGGAGGGACGCTGCTGAGCGAGGAACAGGGTGGGCTGAGGCTCTCTGGTCACTCCCATCCCCCGAGGGTGGTCATGGTTCAGGACATGGGAAGAAGGCTTGGGAAAGAGAGGAGCCGACTTTGACTATCCCCAACACGACAACTCCCAGGTCTGTCTGTCACCAGAGACTGGGGGGAGCCTTTAACAGACGCCTGCCCAGCCGTGGTCTTGCACTCCGGGGCTGCGGAGCCGGGAAGTCACATCCTCAGGCTCTGAGGCACCTGCTGCTGCGGCGCTGCTCTTAGTGACATCCTGCTGCACTGACCTTGTAAGATCGCCAACAGCACCATGTCTGAGGTTGGCCAGGAACCTCCCCAGGAGACCAAGATCATCAGTCCCCTTGAATGAAAACCATCTGCCTGGCTCCTTCTAGGTCCTTGGCTGCTCAGCCCTCCTGGGAGCACTCTGCTGTGAGAACAGCCAAGGAGAGGCGCCACGACCCCCAGTCCTCCCTTCCAGAAGATGCACCTAAAAGGCTACTCCCGGCTCATGAGGACAGCCTGGGCAGAGGCTGTCCTCCCAGCATGCCCAGATGCCCATTGGAAATGCCACCACAGTCATGGGCACAGGGGTGCTGAGAAACGCTGCTCACTGTCTCTCTTGACAACTAGGATGTAGTTGCAAACTGCCTGGTGCTTGTGGGACAGGGCAGGTGACAAGTCCCCTGCCATTGTGGAGCAGAGCTCCTAGAGCTGACAGCTGGTCCAGACCCGGCAGGGCGAGCCACACCGGAACCCTGAGCCACTGTGTTGTCTGCCTCACTTGGTGGCTCAGGTGACTAGGAATGGCTCCAGCAAGTCCTCCGCATGGATCAGGCACCCCAATCTGAGCTCCCCGTGTCCCAGTGCTCCAAAACCCAAAACCTCCTCAGCACTATCAGCACCCCACCATGGAAACCCCACCCGGGACCTGCAAGCCTGTGGTGACACAGGTGATCTGAAAGCCTACACAGAGACTTTGAGGCTATGTGTATGTACACACAGGAAACACAGATGGATGTCACGTTTGTACTTGAGACTTAAGTGTGAATTTGAGATATCTCATGATGTATATGTGAAGATTCCCAGATCCGCCCCAGCCCGCCTCCACAGAACACCACTGGCCTGAGGATGTGGAAGGGACACTGCACTTAGCAGCCAGATGCAAGTGCTGCTCACTTAAGCTTCCCCAGACCCCTTCTCCCAGCCCAGGAGCCTGGCCACTGCCCCCTTTACATCCTTGTTCCTCAGGGTATAGATGAGGGGGTTGGCGCTGGGTGTGACCACCGTGTAGAAGAGCGTGAGGAACTTGCCCTGGTCCTGCGAGTAGCTGTTGGCCGGCTGCAGGTACATGTAGATGATGGTCCCGTAGAATAGAGAGACCACCAGCAGGTGGGAGGAGCAGGTGCTGAAGGCCTTCCTGCGCCCCGCAGTCGACCTGATCCTCAGCACTGCGGCTGCGATCGTGCCGTACGAGACGAGGATCAGGGACAGGGGCACCAGCAGAAGCGCCACCCCCAGGGCAAAGGCACAGGCTTCCACCAGCATGGTGTCCTCACAGGACATGGCAATGAGAGCCGGCATCTCACAGAGAAAGTGGTCCACCCTGTGGCGCCCACAGCGCGAGAGCCGCATGGTCTGAGGACACATGACGAAGGCGTTCAGAAAGCCGCAGCCCCAGGCCACAGCGACCAGCTGCAGGCAGAGGCGGGGGTGCATGAGCACCATGTAGTGCAGGGGCCGGCAGACGGCCACGTGGCGGTCGTAGGACATGACAGCCAGGAGGACACACTCGGTGGAGCCCAGCACCATGTAGACATAGAGCTGGGCCACACAGCCGTGGTAGCTGATGGTCTTGTCTGGGCCCCAGAGGTTCCACAGCAGCTGAGGCACAATGCTGGTGGTGAAGCAGAGGTCCAGGAAGGACAGGTTCCCAAGGAAGAAGTACATGGGCGTGTGGAGCCTGGCATCCGCGAGGGACAAGAGGACAATGGCAGCGTTGCCCACCAGTGCCAGGACATAGAAGACCAAGACAGAGGCAAACAGGACCCTCTCCAGTCGAGGCCGGTCAGAGAAGCCCACCAGGATGAACGCCTGGAGGGAGCTGTCATTGCCGCTCCCCATGGCCACCCCACTGTGTGCAGAAACAGCGAGGGCACTGGTAAGAGAACGCAGCATGGCCCCCTGCCCGCTGCACCCAGCTGTGCACTCAAGAGAGTTCACCTCTGAGTGTACACCTACAGATGCCCATTATGCAGGGCAGTGTGCCCGACTCCCAGGTGGGGCATGGATCTGTCCCGGAGCCTGCCGCCTTGGGGAACGGTACAGGCATGTGATGACCAAGGCGGGTCAGAAGCTCAGCCAGAAGAGTTGTCGAGGGCTGGGTGTTGGCCAGTGACTCCCAACGGGTGGAGAGGGTCCTGCAGCAGCGCCTGTGTTAACGGAGGCCATGACCTGAGAGCCGGGCTCTAGCTGTGTTCTCAGAAGGAATGTGACCTGTGGCCCACTGAGCAGGATGCTCCCACAAGAGCCAGCAGGATGTGCCCAGGTACAGAGGTCAAACTCAGGGGCGACGCTCAGGGACTTTGCGAATGCACACATGAGGCCACCTTGAATGGCAGGCCATTGTATCAAAACAGGACCCAATAATTCTTGAGGTGACAGGTGTGATTCTGCCTCTGCAATACATGACCTACAACCCAGCTTGGCATCCTGTGTGTTGGCTTTCCTCATGCAAGATGGAAAGAGGACAGGGCTTTTAGGTCCTGATCCATACCTCCCATATCTACATGCCTGGTGACAGTGGGCTTATATCTTGGCCACCTACAGCCTCCAGGGCTGCAGTTATCTAAGACAAGGGCTGTAAAGGGGACCCTGCCTGTAGTGCCAATAGCTACTGAGGAAGGCCTCCCTTGAGACAGTAGTAGCAAGTGACACCAGGTAAAACAGGACAGTGGACATGGGAGTACAGAAGCATTTTGAAGGACCCCTGTGTGCCTGTGGCTGCTGCCCCACCTGTCAGCCCTCATGGTGGAGTCTGCAAACTCTGCCTGGCTGAAGCTGTGGTGGGGATCCCTAAGTTTGAATCCAACAGTTCAGACACCAGATCCCCAGCCAAGCCACACAAAGGGGTAGGAAAGTGGCAGGGAACCCTCTGAAGTGGCCAGACAAGTGCTAAAGAACCGGAAGACTTTCACAGGCACACTTTGCAAGTGTCGAGTGTGAAGAGCAGCTGAGCTTCGGTATCCACAGACCCATTGCTAAATTTCACCCCATGGAGAGACACAAGGACTGGCGATGACAAACTACACAAATTGTTTAGCAATGGCTGTCACTTAGACTGCCACTCCTGAGCCAAAATTGCAAGGTGACCTCAGGTCTTTTAAAAACATTTTTCCTCCATGCTTTATTACATCAGTGTGAGGTGGCCACTACGCATTGTCCTCTGACTTGCATCCTGCCCAGGTGTTTGGTTGACAATCATGAAATTGCAAAGGAGCTATGAAAATGTCAAATTCCTTTAGTAGTTTCATTGGCATGAAATAGTAAATGTGAACTCATTATGGAAACTTCGGCCTAATGTTCTGAAATTGGGTTGGTGAATGGGACTCGATTCTCTGACCTAAGGTTATGCTCCAACCACACCAACTCATGGAGGACAGACCAGGGCTTTCTAGGCTTTAATGGATAGAAATTAACAACAAACAGTGGGGGAACTATTTGTATTTCAGATATAATGCACATTCTTATTTAGGAATTTTTAGACCCCTTTTTCCCCTTGCAGGGACCTGCCACTGTGAGACAAAGGTATTGATCTGAAATGTGGGTTCAGGCCACACCACCCACTGAGCTAAGGTGAGACTCTCTCTGGCCACTCCTGTCTCTATGCACTCCCTCCTTCCAATAGTAGCCAAGCCCAGGGCTCAAGTCCCCCGCTCTGCACTCCCTCTTGTCCTATGCCAGCCAAGCTCGGGGCTCAGGTCCCCTGCTCTGCACTCCCCTCCTTCCTATAGCAGCCAAACCCAGGGCTCAGGTCCCCTGCTCTGCACTCCCTCCTGTCCTGTGCCAGCCAAACCCAGGGCTCAGGTCCCCTGCTCTGCACTCCCTCCTGTCTTGTGCCATCCAAGCTCAGGGCTCAGGTATGCTTCTCTGCACTCCTCTCTTTCCTATAGCAGCCAAACCCAGGGTTCAGGTCCCCTATTCTGCACTCCCTCCTGTCCTGTGCCAGCCAAGCCCAGGGTTCAGGTTCCCTCTCTGCACTCCCTCTTGTCCTCTGGCAGTCAAGCCCAGGGCTCAGGTCCCCTGCTGAGCACTCCCTCCTGTCCCCTGCCAGCCAAACCCAGGGCTCAGGTCCCCTGCTCTGTACTCCCTCCTGTCCTGTGCCAGCTAAGCCCAGGGCTCAGGTCCCCTCTCTGCACTCCCTCCTGTCCTATAGCAGCCAAGCTCAGGTCCCCTCTCTGCACTCCCTCCTGTCCTATAGCAGCCAAGCTCAGGTCTCAAGTCCCCTGCTGTGCACTCCCTCCTGTCCTGTGACAGCCAAGCCAGGTCTCAGGTCCCCTGCTCTCACTCCCTCCTGTCCTATGCCTGCCAAGCCCAGAGCTCAGGTCCCTTGCTCTGCACTCCCTTCTGTCCTGTGCCAGATAAGCTTGGGGCTCAGGTCCCCTGCTCTGCACTCCCTCCTTCCTATAGCAGCCAAATCCAGGCTCAGGTCCCCTACTCTGCACTCCCTCCTGTCCTGTGCCAGCCAAGCTTAGGGCCCAGGTCCCTTGCTCTGTACTCCCTCCTGTCCTGTGCCAGCCAAGCCCAGGGCCCAGGTCCCCTCTCTGCACTCTCTCAGGTCCTATGGCAGCCAAGCCCTGGGCTCAGGTCCCCTGCTCTGCACTTCCTCCTTTCCCATCCTTTTCGTGCAGTATGGGCTGTGGCTGCAGTCATTTGTCACCCTTCCCTCACCAACCTGCACTTACATGCCTGCAGAGAGCTCCCTTAGTCTCAGCAGTCTCTAGAGAAAAGCCTGTGATTCTTTTCACAATTGCAGAGAAGCTGTCTCTATGCTGATACAGAAGAACAGAGCTTACTGTTCAACCTGGCTCCTCTCCTACACAAGAGTGTGGTTTTATGTGTGCCTCTAGTCTCCAGGGGCACCCTGGGTTGGCCCAGCAGGGACTAGGCAAACAAGTAGAACAGAATCATCTTTATATGCCTACGATTCATTGTAGAAATCAGTGTATTCTATCTTTTTCTGAATCAGATGCAGTATCTTTCTCAAAAATGGAGTTCCAAATCAGAAGTCGGTGTTGGGAAGCTCCTTACTCTGATTCACACTAACCAATATAAGCCCTAATAGAAGCCATCACAAAGATGATTTTAGTAGAGAGTCAGACCTGAGCCTCATTTTCACACACACAAAAAAATTTCAAAGTCCTCACCCTTCTTATTCCAGGAAGGTTGAGGACCTGAGGTTCTGAAGCCCTTCTTCCCTCAATTCTAGAGATCAGGGGGAGACTTCTCCAGGAATGAGCAGCCAATTCTGGGTCTTCCGAAGGCAACTTCAATGACAACTCTGATAGAAAATCAAACAGAAAAATGACATCTGACCTGAAGAAGAGTTGGTGGAGCTTTCAGCAGTAGAAGGAGGAGGAGAAATCACTTCCTGAGGCAGGAGTGGCCAGAGTCTCACCTTAGCGCAGCGGGTGGTGTAGCCTGGACCCACATTTCAGATCAAAATGCCTTTGTCTCACAGTGACAGGTCTCTGCATGGGGGAAAAGGGGCCTCCTAGCCTGGGGTAGGGAAGCAGGCTGAGTCCCAGGCATAGCCAGGGACACCATGGCACTGGTTCACCTAGGGGCAGGAAAGGTGGCTTTCATCTCCTGTAGCTGTGGGAAATGAGGCGCCTGGGGACCTGAGGAGGCTGGTGTCAGCGTGTTTACAGACCCAAGCCCGGGGGACCCCAGGGACTACTGTGCTCTCAAGGACCCCAAGGGAGGAAGCACTGAGCTCCCAAATATAAAAAATTAGCATAAGCCTCACAAATGTAAAAGGAAGCATGCATAGAACCCACAGCAAGACCCAGACGGAAAGAACCCCCCAAGATTTCAATCCGCAGAGGCCTCCAGCCTTGGTAGATTCAAGACAACCCAAGCGCCAGCTGTCCCCCACACAGGCTCAACACCATTCTTACCCCAAACCACACCCCTTCTAATTTATAGCTACAGACAAGATTATTCTACATTTTTTAAGGAAAGGAAAATAAACTAGAAAGACAAATAGTGAGTAACTCTGAAAAGGTAAGGCACACAGAGGAGGGAAGCAGCCTACCTGACTCCAAGAGTGTGTACAGAGTCACAGGACTGGAGCAGGGAGGGGAGCAGCCCACAGGCAAAAACTGCCAGGACCTGGAGCAAGCTCCCCACATGGGCTGGAGCTTCCAAGAGGTTAGGAGCAATTCTGGGGAGAAGACACAGCCTGAGGACAGACACTGGCGCTGAGGACACCCAGGGCCTCAACATAGGTCTCCTGTGTGACCAAACATTCTGGACCATGAACTTGGGTGCAAATGGACCACACAGCTCAAGTAATTGAATGTGTTGTGGGCTTCAATGCAAACTGTAAAGCTATGAAATTTTAAAAGAAGGAGGTGAGGAAACCTTCAGGACCCAGGAAGAGGTAAAAAATTCTTAGACTTGACTCTCAGCAACCCACAAAAGGAAAGGTTATTAATTGGGCTTAACCCAAATCAAAACTCGCCTAGGAAAAGATACCACTAAGAGACTTAAAAGGCAAACTATAGAATGGAAAAATATTTTCAAACTATAACAGAGGTCTGGTGTCTAGAATATATGAAGCTCTCTCAAAAATATTAACAGTTTAACCCAATTAGAAAATGATCAAAAGTCAGGAGGAGGTGTCTCACCACAGAAGACATGTCATGTGTTGGGGACACTAGTCATTAGGCAAATGCAAATTCAGATGCAAATGAAACATCAGCACAAACCTATCAAAAAGCTCCAAAGAAAAATACATAAAATAACAAAGGCTGACAAAGAGGTAAACAAACAGGATGATGGATAGTTTTAAGAAAGGGAGAGAATGACGCCCTTAAACTGATACATGGATTTGGCTCTTGCTAGGAACCATGGCACAGGCCTGCAATCCCTGCTACTTGGAAGGCTCAGGCAAGAGGATTGCAAGTATTAGTCCCGCCTCAGCAACTAGGCAGACCCTGTCTCAAAATAAAAAATAAAAAGGCTGGAGTGTAGCTTCATCGTGGAGTACTTTCCCAGAATATGTGAGGCTCTGGGTTCCATTCCCACCTCAAAAAAATTGAAAGAGAAAAGTATGTGAATGGGGCAGAAGCTATACTGGACTTGAATTATTGCTCTTAAAACCTGACTGAAATGTCCAAGAGATTCTAAAATGAAGTTAAATGGAAAGCCTACAGCAAGCTGGTGCTGCCTCCATGTTTGGGCCCTGCCTTTCCCTCTGGCTATTCTTCGAGTCTCCACTTCAGCCCAGATGTCAACCTGTTCCATGAGTCTTGCCCTGCGCACTCTCACTGTGGTCCCCAGTGCCCCTCTGTGCTGTCATCATGGGTTCAAGTCTCCCACCACAATGGGAAACTGCCTTCTATGCCTCCTGGTTTCCCTCACCAGCTGCGAGTCCCTTTCAACCAGAATGTAAGCTCAGTGGAGTGAAGACCACATCTGCAGCCCACAGCCCACAGCACTCTCGCCAGCTTGCAACCTCCCACAGGGTGGGAGACAGACCAGAGATGAATGGAAGACAGAGGAGAGACAGGGATGATAGACAATGGCAGGTGATACAGAGATCAGAGCTGGAGGATAGACACAGGGGGCATGGATGGGTGGATGGATGGATCACAGATGACAGATGATAGACAGGTCACAGATTGCCCATACAAGATGATGGATCTGGATAGATGGATGACAGATGATGTAGACACAGGAGCTGGAGGGTAGCTCAGGATGGATGGAGGGATAGATAAGCAGACAACACATGATTGACAGGGGAGGGGGACACATGATAGATGACAGAGCTGAGAGAGATGACAGATGACTTACATATCAGATAGGTGACAGATGACATAAGATGGACAGAGATGGAGAGACAGCTGGCTGAGGGGAAGAATGACTAGCACTCCTCATGGGAACAGAGGCTTGTGTGGAACTCTGTAAAGCACATTTACCAGCTGCTCCTCACTCACACTTATGTGGATTGTATGTAGCGTAATTTTCCATGTGGGGATCTGGAGGGGTTGGCCAGACCCTGCGTGGGACACCCATAAGGTTGGCTGGTCTATGTGTGGGGACACCGGGAGGGGCTCACTGTTGCCTGTGTGGTGACACCTGCAGGGATCTCTGCCATCTCTACATAGCTGAACCTGACCCAGGCATGCTGAGTGGTTTGGCAGAAAGTCCTCTCATGAGTCAAATCCATGTCACCTTTCAGGAAATGGGGCAAGCCAGGAGATCCAGGGATGTGCCTCCTGTGCACTGAGGCCAGTGGTGACATTGTGACAGTGCTCTCCGTGCTGGGCTTGCACTGGTTCACCAGGAACCCCCATGGCGAGAACAGCCCTCACAATCAAAAGACGTTCACAGACCAAGCCAGACGATGTCTGCGCTCCCAGGGACTCTAAAGGGTGACAGCCACACTGGGAGCTCAGGAGTGAGTGTGGTGGCCAGTGTGAGGGAAGCACAGCTCTAGCTAAGGTCTGGCACAGCTGGTTCACCAGAGGCCCAGCTGCCCCAGAGACTGTGGCTGGCCTACAGGCCAGGGCTGCCCCAGAGGACACGGCTGCCCTGAAGGGTGTGGCTTCACCAGAGTCTATGGCTATTCCAGAGGCCGAGGCTTCACCAGAGTCCATGGCTTCACCCGAGGCCACAGCTGACCTGGAGGCTGTGGCTTCAGCAGAGGTCATGGCTGATTCAGAGTTCATGGCTGCCTCAGAGGCTGTGGCTTCACCAGAGTCCATGGATGCCCTAGAGGCCGTGGCTTCACCAGAGGCTGAGGCTGCCCCATAGGCCATGGATGCCCCAGAGGCTGGGGCTGCCCCAGAGGTCACAGCTGCCCGCGAGCTGGAATGCCCATGGTGCGGGGCAGAGATGCTGGATTCTCACTGGAGCCACAAGCTTCTTCACCTGCCATGAACAGTGACACCTGTCCTCAGCCACGTTACCCTGGAAGCACCCATCTCATCTCATCCAGAAGCCATGCCAGGCCCAGGAAGTACTTGGGTGGGAGCCCCTGGGGACTTGAAGTGGCTCCTTATGGTGGACACAGCTCCCTCTGCTGCTCTGATATGGAGCCATGGAGGCCCACAAGGTGGCCACAGACTGATCTGGGGTGAGAGCTTTGCTGTGTGAAGAGACTTCCTTCACTTTCAGCCATGCACCCCGGGGGAGGACTGTTCTCAAGATAATGAGACATGACTCCCACTGGATGCACCTGCCTGCAAACCTGACCCTTGAGCTAATTATCTGCTTGCACGTGGCTCAGACCCCAGAGGAGCCAGACACTAACCCTCAGGAGGCTCAGTGGGACAATAAATACTCTCTCTTGATTGAAGTCTAGAGTCCCAACCACAGGATCCCTGACCCTCTGAAGAGTCACGCATCTCCTGAGCAAGGGCTCTGTGTCCAGGGCTCAACTCCTGCTTCTCCCACTCCAGGTAGGGGGGTCAGGGCCAGGCTGGGCATGACAGCAGGCCCCCTCCTTTCTCCCGGTGGCTCCACACCACTGCAAGACTCTCACCCAGGATGGGCGGCTGAGACGGGCAAGGGAACAGAAAAGCCTTCCTAAGCCCTATCTTCCCTCTCAGCACAGCAGCTTGCAGACCCAAGAAAAAATCAGGACTGAAAGAGGTGTGCATCTATGGAAGCTGCTGACAGAGGAAAAGGCAGTAGCCTAGACTCCTGAGAGCAGGACAGAAGGGCTAAGAGCCCATGCGGACTCCTCTGCAAGCCCAGAGCGCTGGACCAGTGTCACACAGGAGGACGCAGGCAGGATGTTCAATCTGATTCCAACCAAGGTGGAAACGTCGGGTGGCAAAGAAGCCGCATGAAACGTGGAAGAAATGCCACCTGCAAGCAAGCTGTGGAGGAGCCGGCAACCCCCTACAGGAGGCCACCTGGGCAAGAGCTGAGAGACTCTTGCTGCCACTGTGGAAGGGAGGAGGTGCTCTAGTGAGAAGGGCTCCAACATGCAGAAAGGCAGGAGAAACTTGCAGACAGGGGACAGACATGCTACCCGCCTGGCCTGCTGCCTACACGTGGCCTAGGTGTGTCAGTCATCACAGAGCACCACAGCAACATGCGACATTTTATAGTGATGATGAACGTTAAGACAGCGTCTGGGGAGCTTGCCCAGGATCCACTCCAGCAGTGTTGGGAGGCAGGACGGCTCTGTGACGGAAGGACACGCAAACAGCATGAGCGCCACAAAGAGCAGGGCTGGGTGGCCTGACCAGGAGAGGGACTGTGTTGGGCGTGACGGGAGCAGCACAGAGGGGGAAAGAGGACCCCGGCTGGAACTATGCCCCCTGTGTGTGCTCAGAGCCAACAGCAAGAGGAGGTTGGTGGGACAGGAAACAGAGAGAGGCCACATCAGAGGTGGGCTGGGTGCCATGAGTGGGTGCCCGCAGGGTCCCAGTGTCCTGTAAAGAGATGCAGGGCAGATTGAACACAGCCTAGCCTGAGGAAGGGACCCATGCTGCTCCACAGCAGGATCTCCTGGGAAGGATGACAGGCCAACACCACAACAGCAGGGGTCCAGAGAGGGTTGGCCCTTCCCGTTTTTCAAGAACCTTCCTTCTGGTCCCCAACATTGGTGGCCCAACTCAACCCAGTGGTTGCCCACAGTATCATGGCACCAGGAAAATTCCTTTTAAAAAATCACATTTGTCTTTTTCTGCCTGGCTTATACCACTTAAAATGGTGGTCCCAGGCTTGTCCATTGCCCCAGGAGAAAGGATCAGCCTCCTGCTGGGCAAGGAGCTTGCCACTCTACACAGCCCTCAGCCTCCCACCCTCCTGCAGATGGACTCTGTGGCCATCAAACTAGGGTGCAGCTTCAGAAGCTCCCCTGCCTGATGTCCTCCTGCGCTATGGCCCTTAAGTGACTGCTGGTCACTGGCCACTTAACTTTGTGAGGAAACTCCATGCCGCTCAAAATAACGCCTATGCTAACTTCCCTGCCCACCACTGAGTAGAGGGCACCTGTCCTCCACACCCTGGACACATTTAAGGGTTGCTTTTGTAGTAGACACTTGGACAGAGAGGGGAGAGAAATGTGCTGATCCTCACATAAAGAATGTAAAAGAGCTGCCAGCCAAGGGGGGACACTGGAAGACAGTGGACAGGAGTCGTGGATGACAGCCGTGGCAGAAGGAAGGCTAAGAGATCTGCACTGGGCTGTTTAGCCATGACAAGGGAGTGGACACTAAGCACCCTCCACACCAGGAGGAGGCCAGCAGGTAGAACCCGCATCTCCATCAGCCAGACTTCCCCACTCCACCCGCTCCCTGCTCCTCAGAGCCCCACACAGCACCTGAGCAGTACCTACGAATGTGTCCGTCAACCAGAAACCAACAGAAATTCAAAAATATACAATACTTATTTATCCAAAATTGACCATGCTAAAGTTTGGTTTAGCTTGGTTTGGATACTGTAAGAAAGGATTCCTTTCAGGAGCGGAGGTGCAGCTGCCCAGCTGAAAGGCCAGGGCTTCCGTGCGGCAGGGGAGCGCAAGAGCGGTGACCAGGCACTGACCCTGCCCTGCCCACACTGGGTGCTCTGTGATGCTATGGTTTCCCTGGCTTGCTGTGCAGTCATTATGTATTGAAGAAAAGTCGTGTGGAGAGTAAAGAAGTCACTTCAGCATGCCTCCTCCTGCCAGGCCACTGGCAGCACACTGAGTCTGCACACCCTGAGAGAGGCATGTCATCTGCTTTCCAGGGCAGGAAGGCAGAGCCCCACGCTGGCGCTCCCTGTCCCACACCCTAGGGTCCCTGTGTCAGGCTGGCCCCACTGGATCCAGATGTGGACTCTGCGCATCAGCACTGTGCTCCTCAGCCACCCAGAGGTCCCACCATGCACAGCACCACCCCAGCCAGCCCAAAACCTACTGCCCCTGTTGTGAGCAGATTAGAACTCACACCCACCTGCTGCGACCAGTACTCTCTGAATGCCTGTACACGGCTAATGGACTGCTATCCACTGCATCTCCAGCCTGCATCACCGGGGAGTGAGCACACAGCCCCAAGATTCTGTTTCCTCTTCTTCTAACGCCACGTATGACCTTGACCCCTCCAGCTGGTGGTGCGCTTTCTGACTTTCTTGATGCACGGTGCCCACTCCTAGCGGCTGCACCTTGGTGAGGACATGCTGATCTAGAATCTGCACTTCTGAACAGAGGGTAGAGGGCTGGGAATAGGGCACACGTGCAAAATGGCACAGAGGTGTGTGAGCAGATCCATAGCCAGTCCTGGGAGGGAAAGGAAAGTCCCGAGGGAAGAGCTCACCAGAGGGACAGGGGGCAGCTCTGAGCACGTGCAGGGCAGTGTCCCCCAGGGGAGAGAAAGCAGAGGAAAGTCTGGAGAGAAGACAGGAGCACCAGGTCTCACCCGCCACCCCTGAGAGAGTCCCCGAGCCAGGCAGGAGGAGGGAATGGAGAACATCTGAGGAGCAGTTGGCCCCAGGCCATGTACAGTGGGCAGCACCAAGCAGCCCCAGGAGGTGACAGCCCACAGAGGACTAGCACAGGATGTACCCAGAGGCACACGGGTCACATACAGAGAACCAAGCCCAGGCAGGAAACGAGAGCAGACAAAGGGAAGTGACTGGTCCATGCAGGGGACCCTCAGGACAGCACCTGGAAACCTGTCCTCATGAGTGCAACAGAGCAGTTGGAGGGGAAAGAGGCTCAGAGTGCAGAGAGAAGGAAGGGACTTCAAGGACACTGGTCCTGCAGGGGCCCCCAGGTCACAAGCCCAACAGGACCAGAGGGCAACGAAGTGGAATATAAGCAGGCCATAACTAGGGAGACCCCACACACCACCAGACACACCTCCGGGCACAGTAACACCTGGACGTGGAGGCTCACTGCTGACCACTGCCCAGCTGCCAGTGAGGAAAGGACACAGTCTTCTCAGAGGCTCCAGAGAGGGAACATTCTTCTCCTCCTAAAAGGCCAGCTTCACCTAGACAAGAATACCAGGTGAAAAGCAGCACAGACAGCAAACCAGGCCCTGCAGCAGCACTGATGAAGCAACTCAGACACTGCCACAAGCCACCCATGCAGCAGATCCACGGCCTAGACACCAAGATCAGGCAGGCTGGCCACCAGGACACAGCGTGCTGCAGTGCACAAAGGCCAGCCAAGTTGGTGCGTGAAGAGAAGAGGAAGCAGAATAAATAATATGAGGTTTTCTAATTTGATGCAGGTAAAACATTTGACAAAATTCAACTTTCTTTTAATGAAAAAAATCACAAAAGTAGGAATAGAAACTATGTCAACTTAATAACAAACACACATAAAACCCACGGTAAACCTGAAATGATAGAATAAACAGTGCCCTGAAACTTAATGACCAGCCAGATGGGCAAAAACTTGTCTCAAAACTCAGCAAAGGCGTCAAATACACATTCTCCAAAGAAGATATGCAATGGCCAACATGTGAGGGAGCATATGCAGACATCACCACCAGGAAAGGACAGGGGACCCAGGTGAGGTTCAGCTCCACACCCATCGGGCAGCCAATCCAGCCTGGGTCCAGCTCATGGAGGATATGGAGACCCAGTAGTCACGTCCACTGCAGTGGAAATGCAGTGACACGGGCGCTTGCCAGACAGCCTCTTCCCCGGATTCCTCAGGTCCCCTGACTCCCAGGTCCACATTGTCCTTGCTGACTGCACACCAAAGGCTGAAACAGATTAGAGAGCACCCCACACCACACACTGGGTAGTTCTGTTCACAGCAGCAAAACCTGCCGGCGACCTCTGGGTCAGCAGCAGGTAATACACCAGCAGGTGTGTACATGTACTATGTAGCCATAAAAGGTAGGAAATCGCAACCAGCACTGCAGTGTGCACTTCAGGGCATTCGGTAAAGGAAATGAGCTAATCATGAAACTAAAAATGTAGAATGATCACGTTAGCTGAGATAGTCAGAGTGGTCAGAATCACATGCAGGCAATGAAGCTGGGGGCTGCCAGATTTGGAGGAAGGAATGAACAGACATTGGGCAGGTGCAGGTGGAGTTTGTCAGTTGGAGGATCCCGTTGTGGGAGGCAGGAGGGTTGCACCACACGATTGTGTGCCTGATACCACAGGGCACACACTAGGAACAGGTAAGCTAGAAAACTTTATCTGTATTTACCATAATGAAACAGTGGGGCAAAAAAGAAAGGGAGAGAGGTGTGCTGTCAATGAGCTGCAGTGTCTCCTCCCAGCAGAGGTAACAGCACCAGGCAGCTGCAGGGCAGCTGGTCACCAGCCCTCCTCCTGAACCAGGGCCTTCCCTGACTGCTAGAGAAGGACACAGCAGGCACTGTCCCCCAAGAGCCTTTCCTGGAAGAGATGTGCATGCCAAGTGCTGAAGCCCCTTCCCCTCTGGACAGCAGCAAGGCTTTGGAATGGATTGAGAGTGAAACTTAGTCATAGAGAAAAGAGTAGGAATAACAAGAATAAGTGCACAGGTGAGGCCACGGGGCTCAGCATGGACCTCCACATGAAGTCTGCCTTAGATGCAGCAGGTCTCCCTCCTGCAGAGTCACCAGCAAAGGCAGAGATTGACAGAGCAGACCCACACAGGGAGGGCTTCTCCTAAAACTGATGGGACCACCCACCACCATGGTGAAGGCCTCAGAGTGTTGCCATGGAGACACTGAAATGAAAACACCCTGCACATTTCACCTCTCTCTGCAGACAGTGGAGAGCCAGAGCCATGGGAGGAGAAAGCGTGAGCTCCCCAGCAACATCATCCTGCTGGGCTTCTCAGGTACCAACCTGGAGTGCCCCCTCTGCACAGAGATGCTGGTCTCCCGCATCCTCAAGCTCACAGGCAATGACCTCACCATCTCTCTCTCCCTGCTGGAAACCAGAGTCCAGATGCCCACGTACCTCCTCCTGGACAAGCTCTCTGTGCTGGACCTCTGTGTCACCTGCACCATCATGCCACAGATGCTGGCCAACCTCTGGGGGACAAGAAGACGATTACCTCCTGGGGCTGCATCACACAGTCCTACCTCTTCCACTGGACAAGCTTCAAGAATGTGCCCTGCTGATGAAGATGGCCTTTGACCTCTACATGGCAATGTGCCAGCCCCTCCAGTACCCACTCATCATGTGCCTGTGGGTGTGTCGGCAGCTGGCTGCCGCAGCCTAGTCCACCAGCCTGGTCAACTCTGTGCTCCAAGCCACACTCAGCCTCCAGCTTCCCTTCTGTGGGCACCACACCCTGGACCACTTCTTCTGCGAGTTGCCAGCCCTGATCAAGCTGGTTTGTGTGACACCAGGGCAAGCGACCTGGCCCTGACCTTGGGAGCCATCCCTTTTGGCATAGTGGCTCCACTGTTGTGCTCATCTCCTGCACCTGCGTTGCTAGGGCCCAGCACAAGGCACTGGTATCTGCAGCACCTACCGGCTGGTCGTCCTCATGTAATTTGGGCCAGGAATCATCATATACCTCCAGCCCCCGCCAATAGCACCCAGGTCAAGTTCAAGTCCCTCTTCTACTGGGTTGTCCCCCACTGCTCAACCCCCTGCTCTACACCCTAAGAAGAAGGATGTGAAAGCAGCCTGGAGCGGGGGGGCTGCTTCCCAGGGCTGGCTCAGGTCCTAAGGAGCGGTGTTCTCCACCTGTCTCCTGGAGCAACGGCATGCACACACCACCACACTGCTCAAGCAAGTCTCTGTGCCCACAGAGGAAGGGCTCCCTTCCCCCTCGTCAACCATTCCATGACAGGAAGAATCTTCAGACTCAAAAATCTCTAAGCACCATTGTGTCAACCTTGGCTCTTTGTCAGCGTGACTGTCCAGAGCCAGAAGGACTAGCATTGTCCCCACCCCCAAGGAGTGGAAAGTATCACCTTGGAACCCTTTCCCACAACCACTCCCCTTGCCCAGGTGCCTTCCAACAAAATTTGCTGACACCTCAAAACATGAACCATTTATGGTGAAAACTCTCAAAGTCCTTTCTTTGAAATATACATCCCACATCATCATAACACATGATGCTAGCCTCCACAGCCACCAACTGTATCACAGCACCGCAGAGCTGCCTGCTCCCGCCTACCTGTGATGACCCACCTTTCCCCATCCATTCCTCCCTCCCTCCCACTCTGCTCATCCTCTGATCACAAACCACATTCCACTCACATCTACTGTAAGATTAACCTATTCAGATTCCACACGAGTGAGATCTGTGGTCTTTCTGTTCCTGACTTATTTTACTTAACATATTAAAAATGCATGGCTTTCAAAAGTCCACATATTATTCAGTGTCTGTTGTGATATTGCCTTTTTCATCCCGTATGCTAGTAATTTGAGTTCTCTCTCTTCTTCTCTTCATTAGCGTGCCTAAGGGTCTGTCGATTTTATTTATTTTTTTCAAAGAACCAACTTTTAGTTTTGTCAATTTTTTCAATTGCTTCTTTTGTTTCGATTTCATTAATTTCAGCTCTGATTTTAATTATTTCTTGTCTTCTACTTCTTTTGCTGTTGTTTTGCTCTTCTATTTCTAGGATTTTGAGTTGAAGTATTAGATCATTTATTTGTTGTTTTTTTCTTTTTTTAAGGAATGAACTCCAAGCAATAAATTTTCCTCTTAGAACTGCTTTCAATGTGTCCCATAGATTCCGATATGTTGTGTCTGTGTTTTCATTTATCTCTAAGAATTTTTTAATTTCCTCCTTGATGTCTTCTATAACCCATTGATCATTCAGTAACCTATTGTTCATTCTCCAAGTGATGCATGATTTTTCCTTACTTCTTTTTATTGTTGATTTTCAATTTCATTCCATTATGATCAGATAAGATGCATGGTATTATCTCTACTCCTTTATATTGTCTAAGAGTTGCCCTGTGACATAATATATGATCTCTTTTTGAGAAGGATCCATGTGCTGCTGAGAAAAAAGTGTAACTGCTTGATCTTGGGTGGTATATTCTATATATGTCAATTAAGTCTAGGTTATTAATTATGTTATTGAGTTCTATAGTTTCCTTATTCAACTTTTGTTTGGAAGATCTGTCCAGTGATGAGAGAGGTGTGTTGAAGTCTCCCATGATTATTGTATGGTGGTCTATTAGACTCTTGAACTTGAGAAGAGTTTGTTTGATGAACATAGCTGCACCATTGTTTGGGGCATATATATTTATGATTGTTATGTCTTGTTGGTGTATGGTTCCCTTGAGCAGTATGTAGTGTCCCTCTTCATCCCTTTTGATTAACTTTGGCTTGAAATCTATTTTATTTGATATGAGTATGGCACTCCTGCTTGTTTCCGAAGTCGGGACCCCCTTTTTTTGCAATGGTTAGAGACATTCATAAGTCTTACAGAAAAAGGATTGTCATTGCTTTCTATTCTATTTTGTATTCACCAATTCATTTAGCACCTGCTTAGGTGAGTGCCTCCTATCGTATTGGCAGGGTCCTGTGTTGAGACCTATAAAAGCTTTCTGGTTGGGTGAGGCAGGAGCAAGAAGGTCTCCATATGCATGTCTTCCATGAAAGGTGGAATCTAACATTATTGGATATTTTGTGAAGCATCTGCTATGTGCCAGGAATACATTGGTGGAAAAGGGAGACAAAGCCCTTCTGTCAACAACTGTATTAACTTCCATTACTGTAACAAAATACCTGAGACAATTTAAGAAGGGAGAAGACTTACTTTGGCTCAAGGTTTTAGAGATTTTAATTCATGGTTGTTTAGGGGTCTATGGTGTCCCAGTACATCATGATGGGAGCACATAGTAGAAGAATCTTCTTCCTTCATGGCAGCCGGGAAGCAAAGAGAGAGGAAAGACCTGAGGTCCCAATATCCCCTTGCTGCCAGTGACCTAACTTCCTCCCACTAGGCTCTACCAGAGTCTTAAAGGTTTCACCACCTCCTGATAGCACCACAGACTAAGGACCAAGCCTTCAGTACATGGATGGGCCTTTTGGGGGACATTTCAAATCCAAATATAGCACCCATGTTCCATGGTGGAGGGAGGCAGATAATTAATGGCAGATAAATCAGTTATGGCGAAAGTCTTCATTTGGTGATAAAAGCTCAGAAGAAATAAGACCACAATCAAGGTGATCTGTCACATTGGATGAGAGAGCTACTCTACAAAGTGGGAAGAAAAAGTATCTTAGAGGAAATGATTTTGAGGAAAGATCAAAGCACAAAGCCCTTTGGTGGGAACCAGCAAGGCCTATTCAATAAACTGGAAACAACTTTTGTAACTGAAGAAGAGTGATCAGGAAAGAGTGGTCCGAGCCAAGGTTGAGAGGTGGGCATGTCCCAGGACCTTCGGGGCCATGACAAAGAGTTTGGCTTTCTGTCCCAAGTGCAGTGGTGATAGGCCATTGGACATTATGATTTGTAGAGATTTTGTTGTTTGTTTTTGTGCTGGGGTTTGAACCCAGGGCTTCACACATGCTAAGCACACACTCTACCTCTGAGTAACACCCCTTCCTGCATTGTGGTATTTTTTTTTAAATAATAGTTTTTAAAACTAAAGTTTAACATTTTAATTGCATCATCATAAATGAAAGAAAAAATTTACAGCTTCACTGAAATATCATTGATGGATAAAAATATACATATTTCATGTATAAAATTGGATGAGTTTGAAGCACAGAATGAGCCCTCAGACACTGAATTTGCTGGTGTCTTGATCTTGGACTTCTCATCTTCCAGAACTGTGAGCAATAAATTCCTTTTGTTTCTAAATGACCCAGTTGGGTCCACAGCTTGGAAGTGGTGCTACCTGGGCCTATACTGGGAATTGAGTAAACTTCTGGGCAATTTGTTGTTGCTGATCTTTTTTTTTTTTTTTTAAGAGAGAGAGAGAGAATTTTTTAATATATTTTTTTTAGTTTTCGGTGGACACAACATCTTTATTTGTATGTGGTGCTGAGGATCGAACCCGGGCCGCATGCATGCCAGGCATGCTACTGCTTGAGCCACATCCCCAGCCCCTGTTGCTGATCTTTAAGATCGATGACAACAGCTCCCTGGCAGGATAGTCAGGAACATGAGAGATGACTTGATATAAGAAAATACTGAACATTGTGCCCCGTTCACGTTTCCAAATGAAAATAGATTGCTCTGTAAGAAGAGCATTTTCCTCATATTGAATGACTGTCTGCCTCCTTCCCTCAATATTTAATTGATCTGTCACTGTGTGTTGTTGAGTTAATAAAGCAGAGAAGCATTTTTGGATGCACCATCCAGGAGATCATGAGATCTGATGCCAGAGATTAAGAGAGGAGTTAAGATCTTCACATTTTGACATGACCTGCCTGCCTCCCTCCTCTCCTTTCTTCTCTCTTCCTTTTCCTTCCTTCCTTGCTTTGTACTTGGATTCCTGAAAAGACTGCAAGGATAATGTCCTGTTCCTTTTCTTGCTGTTTTTTTATGATTTTTAAATATATATATATATATATTTTAGTTGTCAATGGACCTTTAGTTTTTTATTTACTTATATGTGGTGCTGAGGATCGAACCCAGTGCCTCACACATTTGAAGCAAGTGCGCTACCTCTGAGCCATAGCCTCAGCCCTTTCTTGCTGTTTTTAATCTTCATATTTTAAAAACTCTTTGGGGAGAGTTTCAAAGGTTACCTGGGTAGATTTTGGAACACTTAGATGCCTTGCAAAATCGCCTTATGCATCCCTAAAGTCATAGTCATTTGTAAGTAGTTCTTATCATCCATAAAAGGTGGTGTTGATTGATTTAGCAGATATTTTATTTAAATCATCTCCCTAAGTCAGACTGATGTGTTGCTGTTGGGATTTGTACTCGTTACTAATTTTCTTCATGAATCATTAAGGCTCTGTTAGTTCATTTTATCTTGGGAGGGAGTCCTAATGAAATTAGTTACTGAACAGGTCTTAACCTAGACATTCTTTTGCTGTTGCTGTGGAAACCAGCAACAAAAATTGTGGGTTGAGAAAGAAAAATAATCATTGCTGAACATCAGTAAAATACAGGAGAAGTACGCTGCTTTTCTTATACGAGATTTTTTTTTTTTTTTTAATCATGATACCTGGAACCAGGCTGAGGTTAATAAGGTTCTGAGCTCATCATATCACTGAAGTCATGTGTAGTTTTTCTCAGAAACATTATGGAAAACAAATTACAAAGTCTTTACTATTAGAACAAAATATATTCCAGGCTTGTGTAATTATGTTAAAATGTATTCTACTGTCACGTAAAACTAAAAAGAACCAATTTTTTAAAAAGAACATTTTCACCAGTGGTGGCATTCACATGCTGCTGTCATCACAGGCTGACAATTGGACCCATGTCCCCAGCTAATCCCTTTGTTTAAATAGGAAGAAATAATGACTCTGGAGGAGAGAGGTATTGTCAGTTGAAATGTTCTCTTCTAGCCAAGAAAGGAGACAGGAACATAAGGTGGCCTTGCCCAGCTAGACAAGTGCTCTACCACTGAACTCTATCCCCAGCCTATGAGTATTTTTTTTCTTTTTTTCCCTTGGAACAGGGGCCCTTAACTACCGAGCCACATTCCCAGCCCTTTTTAATACTTTATTTAGTAACAGGGTCATGCTGAGTTGTTTAGATCCTTGATAAGTTTTTGAGGCTAGCTTTGAACTTGTGATCTCCTGCCTCAGCCTCTTGAGCTGCTGAGATTATAGTAGGCATGTACCACAGTGCCCAGCTCCCAGCTCTATGTAAATATATTTTTTAAATATTTATTTTTTAATTGTAGTTGGAAACAATACCTTTATTTTATTTATCCATTCATATGCGGTGCTGAGAATCAAACCCAGGGCCTCACACGGGCTAGGCAAGCGCTCTACAGCTGAGCCACAACCCCAGCCCCATATTTTTAAAGTGCATTTTTTGTTGTTGTTTTTAGACATTGATGGACCTTTATTTTATTCATTTATTTGTATGTGGTGCTGAGAATCGAACCCAGTGCCTCATACATGCTAGGCAAAGGCTCTACCACTGAGCCACAACCCCAGCCTTAAAGTGCATTTGTGATGTTTTTTCAAAGGATGCAGCACTTCGGTTTGGGTGCCCTGTGTCACACTCTTAGCCATCAGATTAAATTAAAGTATGCTTTATTAATTTTTAAATGATAGCCATTTTTATCCAAAAGAAGAAAAAAAGAGTCATTTTGTGCTTCCATGAAATCTAACTTTCAAGTATTTCATTTATGGCTATTTAAAAATTAGTTTGGTTATTCCTCTGTCAGCCCTAAAGCTGCAAATCTTCTAGCTGTTTCCTGGTTTGATTCATACTGCCCTGTTGTGTGTGTGTGTGTGTGTGTGTGTGTGTGTGTGTGTGTGTGTGTATACCTGGTACATTACTGTGTTAGGTGTCTCTGATGGATAATAAGCTATTAATTTGCCAAAAAGTGATGTCAGAGTATCATTAAATATTACACGTTTCAATAATTTGGTAAAGTCTGTTTTAGAATTGTAAAAAATTATCCTAATACAAAGGTGTCATCTTAGGAATAGAGTTTTCTGATTCTGGCCAACTTTTAAGCACTCATTCTCTGTGACAGCAGTTGAGAGGGGTAAAGCTTGACCACGTCACTTGGCAGGATTAAGTTATGGAGATACATGTTTTCCTTTTCTGCTCTTCTACAGAAAGACAGCCCCCTGCCCTAGGACAAACATGAGGAGCACAGCCAAGCCCTGGAATCCTGTCGTCAAAGAGGGGAGCCATGGCCCCGAACGTGCATGGCCCCTTCCTACAGCTTCTTCTGGCATGAGGAGTTCTAAATCTTCAACCTCCTTGGCTTTTGAGTCCCGGCTCAGTAAGGTATAGACTAAGATGCCCAGGACGGGGCTGTGGTGATTCTTGATGCCCAGATTGGGAGGATTGAAGAGGGTAGTTGGCAAACCAGTGGGTTTTCAGGACCGGGAAACAGGCTCCTAAGGAAGAGCCCCAGAGTACGAGCACCCCAGAGCTGGGGTTGTATGGGGATGAGAAAGGAAATCTAGGAGATGTTTAACACAAAAATTAGGTTCTTCTGCCCTGAATTATGTGGACTCTGTCTATCTCTTGGCCTATTAACACTGTTTATTATGTCCTTCCTCCCATGATACATTCTTCTCTCAGTTTCTCCTTCCTCTTCATCCCCATTCATCTCTAATATTAGATGGGTCCAGGGTACAGACTTTGCACTCACATGTTTTTCAGCTACATTCATTCTCTATATCAGAGATTTTCTATATGCCACACCCGACACCTCCTTCGGTATTCTGAGATGAAATTCATAGACAGTTTCACCTACCTAAAAGCAGACGTTTGCAAAATCAATATAGTATCCAGACTCTAGTATAAAAGGAAAGTATTAAATGACTTGTACTTCCATCTGCAAATGCCTGAGCATGACTGTGCAAAGGACCCAAGCTGCTCCTGAGAGCACATGGATGTGAAAGTGACGATGTAGTCTGACTCAGACTTGTGACAATGACAGATGATTGTTTTGAAACAGTGAATGCTCTTGGTGAAATTCTGAGCCAAACATAGTGCGGTCTTCTTTTGTTTTATTATGATGGTTGTATTCTTAGAAAGTTCAGTGTGTCGCTGGGTGTGGTGGCACATTCCTGTAATCCCAGTGACTCAGAGGCTGAGGCAGGAGGATCTCAAGTTCAAGAGTAGCCTCCGTAACCTAGTGAGACTCTGTCTCAACCTAAAAATAAGTAACAAGGGCTGGGAATGTAACTCAGTGGCAGAGCACCCCTAGGTTCAACCCCCAGTGCTGCAAAAAGGAAAAAAAGAGAAAGTTCAGCATGTCTTAAGGGTTGTGCAACAAGTACCTTGCCTTTATGTATAAAATGAAGATAGGTGTTAGGACTGAATGATAAGAAAAAGGTGTTCCACCTATGTGGATGTCACAGAATCTGTGAAAATTGCATGGGTGGTAGGGAAATAAATGTTGCCAACTTGTCACATGCATTGTAGGACATCTAGATTTCCCATTCTGTCACCCATTATCAGTAGCATGTCCATCATGGTGACATGCAAAAATGTACCTCACATTTCCAACATATTCCCAGGACAGCATTATCCCTATGGAGAACTATTTTTCTAGGTGGCAGTATCTGTTTTATGGCTTTTAACACTGTATGTGGATGACATCCAAATTTCCATCTCCAGCCAGGACCCCTACTATAGCCTCTGTGATGTTGCCTCTTGGAAATCTAAATGTTGCCTTTGGGATAACATGTCCAAAATTACATCTTTTTTTTTTTGAGGGGGGGTTACCAGGGATTGAACTCAGGGGCACTCGACCACTGAGCCACATCTCCAGTCCTATTTTGTATTTTATTTAGAGACAGGGTCTCACCGAGTTGCTTAGTACCTCACTTTTGCTGAGGCTGGCTTTGAACTCATGATCCTGCTGTTTCAGCCTCAGGAGCCACTGGGATTATAGGTGTATGCCACCATGCTGGGCTCAAAATTGAATCTTGATTCCTTTTACTCCATCTCCCCAAACCCTCAAATCTCCTTCAAATCTTCCCTTTTGAGTTAATAGCAACACCATCCTTTTGATTGCTCACACACATGATCTTCTCTAGTGTCCCAAGATGCATCAATGAAATGCCATTACTTCTGCTTAAAAATATATGTCAGCTACAACCTCTTTACACCAACTGTGACTTGGTATCCATCTACCTTTTCTTGACCTGGCTTCCCTAAACTCTGCTTTCCTCTCTATGCTCTATCTTCTGTTCTCAGCAGAAGTCAGAGTGGTCCTTTTAGCACAAAAGTCACGTCATGACATATCACTTCTCTGCTTAAAACTCTCTAGGGCTCTCTCCATTCACTCAGAGTGAAAAGCAAAGACCTTGCCAGGGTCACTGATGTGCCCCCAAAGACCTGACCCCATTTCTTCTCATACACTGTCATTTTCTTCCATAGCTGTGACCACAATTTCCTAGTGACTATGACAACTGTCCCTTGGACATGCCAGCCACACTCTTGCAGCAGCATGTTTGTGTTGACGATTGCCTCTACCAGGAAGGTGCGTTATCAGAGGTGTCATCCCTGACCACTGTATTCAAAGTGTCACTTAGCTTCCATCCACCCTCCTTATCCTGCCTTATTTTCCCTCTTGGCTCTTATACCATTGCACACATTTGCTTATTTAATGTTTGTCTCCCTGTGACTGAACCCCAGGATGGCAGGAATTATCTGCTAATTTGTTGTTTGCAGCTCTCTGACCCTAGTGCTAAGAACACCTAGTGACTGGGGCTGGGGTTGTGGTTCAGTGGTAGAGCCCACCATGCATGAAGCACTGGGTTCAATCTTTAGCACCAATAAAAATAAAAAATACAGATATAGTGTCCGCCTAAAACTAATTAACTAAATAAATAAATAACATTTAAAAAAAAGAGAAAAGTTACTAGCTACCTGGTGGGCTCAGAGTATTTGATGAACACCCATGCCCCCCTGTTCTTCTGGGAGCAGAAGTTTGGTGGAATAGAGGAGTTTGGTGTTGGTCAGAGCAGCCTGATGTGGAAACTTGGTTCTCCCATATTCCAGCTGTGAGATCTCAGAGAAACCATGGAACCATCCTAAGCTCCTGCTTTCTTGACTTTGAGAGGAAGGTAATACCTTAGTTTCCATGAGGAGTAAATTTAGTTAAAGTGTTTGTCACATAATTTTATGATTCTATTATCACGGACTCAACCTCATTTCCATTTATTTTGTTTTTATTATCTTTCACCTAACATCACATTTTAGATTTTTAAGTGAATGCATATATTCTATCAATAATAGGTCACTAGAACTACTTCTGGAATACATTGAAATATTTTTATAAGAAGCATGAAAAAAATAAGTCCTGATATGCAGGAGGGTTTCATCAGGATAGCAAGATGTTGGCCACTTCTGACATCAGGAGGTTCATGTTTTGGAAACTTGTTCCACAGGGAAAATGTCAGGGGAAAGCACATGTTCATGTTAGAGGATTTCTGTTCTCCATATTCCTGGGATCTCATGTTCTGATTCTAGAGAATGACAGGGCGTGAGGGAAGGAGTAGCAGAAGGAATTAGACCACGCCTACTCCTTTATCCCATTTTGCTCTGACAATCTCCTTTTGGGTAGATGACGAAAACTAAAAATCCGGAGGAGAGAAGAGAAACGAGGAAATGGTGAGGTCAGAAAATAAGTAGATTTCCTTCCCCTAAAAGTTTACTGCAAAAACTTACAAGCAGATAGAGATGTGGAATTATACAGCAAACATTCACGTACCACTGCCTGGACTCCATGGTGGACATCATACTTACTCTATTTGCTTTACAGTAAATGGATACATATGGTTTTAACGAATCAAAATAGGGAAAGTGAAAGAAGTCCACCAAAAATACTCAACTTCAATACTGGCTGAGCTGTGGGAGCAGTGGCAGAACAAAGCATGGACAACAAGATCAGACAGGATAGGGAATGGTGGTGTACATCATTCTCACTATACTTAAGCACCTGGATTACTCTGATTCAACAGGTCACCCCATACTGGCCATTTAGAAGACCCAGGTCTATGTACCAGGGCTCATTGGGTTGCATACTATGAAACAGTGGCTTGAGCTTGCTCCAGCTGAGAGAAATCTAGTCATCCTTGCTACTCCTAGGGGATTTGTTCCAGAACTCCCCACAGACAACAAGATCCATGAATAATCAAGTGCCCTAGTATGTAATGGTGTAGAATTTGTATATAACCTATTTATATCTTCCTATAAACTCTAACTCATCTCTAGATTATTTATAATAACTAATACAATATAAATATTATGAAAATGGATGTTATACTATACTGTTTAGAGAATAATGACAAGGAAAAGTCTGTGCATGTTCAGTATAGATGCATATTTTTTTAAGATTTTTTTTTTGTGTGTGTGGTGCTGTGGATTGAACCCAGGATCTTATGCATGTGAGGCAAGCCCTCTACCAACTGAGCTTTATCCCCAGACTAAGAATATTTTTGATTGAAGGTTGGATGTATCTTAGGTTATGAACCTGTGGATCTGGAGGGCCTAAGGCTTCCACGTCACTGTGGGGACAAGGGTTTAAAGCTGGACCAAGTGCAGGCCACTCTCTCTGTTGCATGTCTCTACTTAACTCTGCCCCTTTATTTCTATGATGCCCACTGATACCCAGCTTCCTCTCACATGGCGATGAAGCATGGTGGCCAGCATGCTGTGACTCCTACATCTCTTAGAAGCCTTGGCTACTTTTTTGCTCATTCCTACTTGTTTAAAACAACAATAAAAAAAGTCAAACGAGAAGCAAAGAGACCTGTTCAGTTTCTTTTTAGTTTTTGGTTTTGTTTTTGGCCAGGTGTGGTCCAGCATTGACCTTGTGTAGCCTGGTGGGGCCCAGGGATCAGGGCTTGGTGTTGGAGCAGTCTCAATCCTCCCAGAGAATTCAGCTGTGGTTAGGAAAGCAGTTTTATAGTGTGGTTGTGTTGTATGAGGCTTGGGGACCCAGTCTTCTGTAATCATTCTTACAAAATGCTGTAAATATGGTAGCCATTAACCACCTGGGGCAAATTGGAGCCCTTGAAATGTGGCTAGACAAAATTGGGATGTGCTCTATATGTAAAAATACACACCATATTTGAAGAGTTAATGCCAAAAAATGAAGAATGTCTCACTAATATTCATCCATGTACCATATAACAACATTTCAATCAATGACACACACGTATACTGGTGATGCCTTCAGATTACAATGGAGCTGAAGAATTCCTTTGGCTTAGTGATGTCACAAGACAATGCATTACTCATGTGTTAATATGTTTGTGTGACTGTGATGCCAGTTGCATAAAAGAATAGCATGTACAATTATGTACAGTATGTAAAAATGAATAATGATATTAGAAACTATGTTACCGGGCTAGGGATGTGGCTCAAGCGGTAGTGCGCTTGCCTAGCTTGCGTGAAGCACTGGGTTTGATCCTCAGCACCACATAAAAATAAAATAAAGATGTTGTGTCCACCAAAAAACTAAAAAAAATAAATATTAAAAAATTGTCTCTTTAAAAAAAAAGAAGAAACTATGTTACTGGTTTATAAACTTACTATACTGTACTTTTCATTATTATTTTGGAGGGTACTCCTACTTATAAAGAAAAAAATTGCCATAAAACTGCTATGTGATCTAGCAGTAGCCTCGTGATTACTGTGCCTCTTGATTGCATCTTCTTCTCTTGTACTTGATTTTATCTCATGTTGTTTTGCTCAGCATAGTGAAGGATATGAAATTAATAAAGTCCCAGAAACAGCAGGGCCTGGGAGAAGGGAGGGAGAGACAGAAACTTTGAAGGTGGCAGTCCCTGTGAAATGGGATCCCTTCCCTAATCAAATCCTTTCCCAGTGATAGCAAACTGCCCATCAGTCTTGCCTCCGTGACAATATGAAGACCTCTGGAGGTCAGGATGAGCACTGGACTCTGAACTTTGAACCCTTCTCCTGCAGAGTAAAAACCCTGCCTAGTACAAACCATGCCCAGTAAAAACAAGATCCAGAGGCTTGCAACCTTTTTTTATGATTTTTTTTAGAGAGAGAGAGAGAGAGAGAGAGAATTTTAATATTTATTTTTTAGTTATTGGCGGACACAACATCTTTGTTTTGTATGTGGTGCTGAGGATCGAACCTGGGCCGCACGCATGCCAGGCGAGCGCGCTATCGCTTGAGCCACATCCCCAGCCCCATGCTTGCAACCTTTTGCCCACAAGCTGTTAAAGTCTTCAAGGGTTAAGTCTCCCCAATATAACCTATATTAACCCAGATTTCTCCTGTAACCATGGCCATTTTCTGACCAGAAAGTGCACCCACCTGATGCACAACTTTGATGCTGAATAAAGGCTTTGCTGATCCATGAAGTCTGAACCCAGCTCAGTCATTTTGTGCTAACTCTGCCCTAGGAGTAATAGGCTAATATATATATATATATATATATATATATATATATATATATATATATATATATATATATATATAAATATCTCATATAGCCTGGGTGTATAATAGGCTACACCAACTGGGTTTAAAGAAGCACACTTTATGATGTTCTCACAATGACAAAATTGCCTAACAACTCACTTTCAGAATATATCCTATCACTGACACAGGACTCTATTTTACTTTGATTGCATGTTGATTATATTTTGCTTAGATTTGGGTAAAGAAAATATATTATTAAAATTCTTTTATCTGTTTCAGTTTACTTCTTTTTTTTTTCCTTAACCAGGGATTGAACTCATGGGCATCAACCACTGAGCCACATCCCCAGCCCTTCTTGTATTTTATTTAGAGACAAGTTCTCACTGAGTTACTTAGTGCCTTGCTACTAATGCTTCTGTTTACTTCTTCTTTTTCTATTTTTTTTTTGGGGGGGACTAAATCCAGGGGTGCTTAACCACTGAGCCACATCCCCAGCCCTTTGTCTATATTTTAGTAGAGATAAAGTCTAGCTGAGTTGCTAAATGCCTTGCTAAGTTGCTGAGACTGGTTTTGAACTTGTGATTCTCCTATCCCAGCCTCCCAAGCTGCTGGAATTACAGGTGTGCACCACTATGCCTGGCATCAGTTTACTTCTTAATGTGGCCACCACACAGCATAAAATTATGTCTTATATTTCCAGTGCTGCACTAAAACTTTTGTTCTCTGGGCTGGGGTTGTGGCTCAGCGGTAGAGTGCTCGCTTAGCACATGCAAGGCCCTGGGTTCCATCCTCAGCACCATATAAAAATAAATAAATAAAACAAAGGTATTGTGTCCAACTACAACTGAAAAATAAATATGAAGGAAAAAAAAAACAACTTTGGTTCTCAAAGTGTGGTCCATAGACCAGCAGATCAGCATTTCCTGGGAAGCTGGTAGAAAACAAATTCTTGGACCCTATCCTCGACCTAATAAATCAGAAACATGATGGTTGATGGTGGGTTTAAAGAGAGGTGAAGTCAGCAATTGCATTTCAACAAACCCTCCCCAGAATTCTGATGCCTGCTCACATTTGAGGACCGCTGTGTAATCATAACATGTTATCTCTTTCTGAAGACCAGATTACACTATGGCTGATGATTTTGGTTCTCTGGGCTGGGGTTGTGGCTCAGCGGTAGAGTGCTCGCTTAGCACATGCAAGGCCCTGGGTTTTCCCCTCATCTTTGTGAAATTCAGAGGACTTTCTTAGGTTCTTTAATCTGTGAGGTATTTAAACTTTTTCCTTTTGCGAGCTTTCATATGCAGGTGCTCAGCAGCTTAAGTATCAGTGAAACCATTAGCAAAAATACCTTTCCAACATATCAAAGCAACAGTAAAGCACATAACCTTTGTAGGGATCTTCTACAACAAACCAGAAACCTTGGGTGGTGCTGATGCTGTTGTGTGACCAGGAATTAGAGCCAAAAAAATGCAGCCATGAATAGAGATAGGTCACAAATCAGTAACTGAGAGGAGGGGCTTTTCCTATTTGATGTTGCATCCAAAAAAGAGTAGTGATAGAATAAATAGCTTCAGCTGTTTTTTTGTTTTTTTTTTTCCCTGAGGACAGGTAGGATCACTTTGTAGTCTGTGTGCTATACCTCCCAGGAAAGCATCTATGCAATCAGTCTTTCTCAAATGGAAATCCTCATGGAAGATGCAGGGGAAATAAAGTGCTCTCTTTAAAAGCTCTGCTGGCTGGGGGTGTAGCTCAGTGGTACACCATGTGCATGAGGCCCTGGTTCCATTCCTAGCAATGCAAAACTAAAACAAGACCTTTGCCTCTCTGCAAACTAACTCTGCTATGTGATGAGGAGGTACTACATTGGCCTGTAGCACATCTTGTTTATCCTGCTTCCTAAGAAGGATAGCATGAGATCTATGTATGGCACAGAGTAGCATCTCAGATCCAAGAAGCAGAGAAGTGGGTGTCGCTGGCAGAAAAGAAACTCAAAAGTGGACTTCCAAGCTAGCTTTGCACAGGTAACTAAAGTATCAATACTTTTAAGAGCAGCTATCATTTGTGGCACAATGGGTCATTAGCTAAGGTATTTTATATACTTAATTTCCAATTCTCACAATATTTTTGTAAAGTATCTAGTATCCCTGACTATATTAGTCCATTTTCTGTTACTATAATGAAATACCTGAGGCTCTGGGTAACTTTATAAAGAGGTTTATTTTTTTAATTCACAGTTCTAGAGATTCAAGGTCATGGCATTGACATCAAGTGGGCATTGGAGAGGGCTTTGTGGTGAATGGCATCACAGTGGTGGGAATACAAGAGAAAGACAAGAGAGAGAAAGAGAGACTACATGGTAGGACAGAAAGCTAAAGTGCAGAGTAGGACCAATGATGACCTCTTACTAGGCCCCACCTCTTAAAGGAGCCTCCACCTATTAACAAGGGACCAAGCTTCCAACACAGGAACCCTTGGGGAATACCAAACTGCATCTAAACCATAGCACTAGCCACGTATATCATAAGCAGGCACATTGTATGATTTTATTGAATGCGTTATTGAGTGCATTTAACATAAGAGCCTGAGCTTCAGAGAAGTTAATGATTTGCTTGATGTTCTACTGTGCACTCTGGAATCTCCATCACATTGCTTTAACGTTTTCCTAAAAATATTCCCTTCTTATTATCCTTGGCTTAATTTGAAATCAGTTTGTATACAATAGTATCAAAATAATAATGTTAATTTTATTTCATGGTTATTTTAGCTGACTTCTGTTGAAGGCATATTATGAGTTAGACACAGTTATTTAAGCACATTGGCTGGGTAATTCCTCTAATCCTCAAAACAACACTATGAGGTAGGCACCATTATTATATCTATTTAGAGGGTAAAGAAACCAAAGCACAGAGAGGTGAAGTGATTTGCCTGCCGTCACATAGTTGGCAACTGGCAGAGCCAGGATCACATCCAGGTCATCTGGATTTCCAGCCCAGGCCCTTGGCCACTAAACTGTGGGACCATGCCGACATGACAATTTTCCTTCTAGCCCTGTGAATGGGGGACAGGGACTTAGCCACTGAGCCACATCCCCTGTCTTTTTTTTTTTTTTTGTATTTTATTAGAGACAGTATCTTGCTGAGTTACTTAGGGCCTTGCTGAATTGCTGAGGCTGGCTTTGAACTTTCGATCCTCCTGCCTTGGCCTCCCCAGTGGCTGGGAATATAGGTATGCACCAATGCACCCAGCTCCCATTGCTTTTCAACCTGGTGATTTTGTGGAAAAAATATGGGCCTCGGAAACAGTCCTGGGCTCAAATTCCAGCTCCACTGCACCTATATAGTCTTGAGCAACTTACTTAATGTTTCCTAACATATAGCACCATAGAGTTGTGCTGGAATGAGAAGGAACATGCAGGTAAACGACCTGGAAGAATCAACAAGTGCCCACTGTGCTGAGCTGCTGTGGCCGGCTCCCTTCTACCTACTTGTACTGTTAATTCTATCCCTAAACCTTAATATAGGCTTACCTGCCCTGATCTTCAAAATAGACTCTGCCTTAACTTGGCCTCCCATTAGGTGGATGTGCCCACCCTCTCTCTACTTCTCTGCCTCCATTTGCCCCTTGCTCACAGAGGGGGCTCTCCAGTGCAGATCCAGCTGTGCTGCCTGATATTCTACACACATGGGCTGTCCTGACTTCTACTCAGTCAGATCTCAATCCTCTACCATTGCACCTGGGGCAGTGAGGGAGCTGAGAATCCCGGCCCTCTCTCCATGGACTATTGGTACAAGCACCTCTTGTTCTCTGGCACCCACCTGCTCCCTCCAGAATGCTTCACACCCAGTCGATAGTACTTTTTCAGTAAACACTTAGCTGAAGTATAGTGTCTAGGTAGAACAGAAAAGTTCTCGGCCCCTAGAGAAGCAGCCCTGGCACAGTAACAAGGAGGGAAGAGGAGGGATGTCTTTGGAGCTCTCTGTCCTGCCATTCTCCCCCTTCGCTTCTGCATGAGCACATGTAGGGCCTCTCCTGGCTGCCTAAGATCACAGTGTTCCAGAAGCATCCTCCTTTATTTCCCCAGGACCTGTCTTTCCCTGCCTACTTCTTCCTGGTATGCAAATCTGAACCTTATCTAGTTTCAGGATTCCTTGAAAGGCAAACAGGTTAAATGAGATATAAAAGGCTATTCAGTGGCCAAAATCTCCTTGAACGTTGACAGTATTAGCAACAGCTGATTTTGTAGCTAGCCTGCATATTCCAAAGACCTCATTAGGTGTGGGGGAGATGGCTTGAGCAGAAAGAGGAGAGCAGAGTGAGGGCCAAGAAAGGAGGCTTCTCAGGATCTTTCTCTTCCCTCTCTCACATTCTTTTAAGTGTGAAATGTTTTTTTTTTTTTTTATCTAGGCCCTAGGTGGTTAGTAAGGGCATTTTCATGTTTATCTATGCTGTGAATTTAAAGTGTTTTGAGACCAACAGTCAAAATTCAATATGTTTGAAGCAGAGGTTATATTTAACCAGTTACTGCAGTATTTAGGATGTATTAATAGTATCTACCGATACTTGTTTTGTTCTTAATTTAGTGCTTAATTAAGGGCACAATTGTAGAACTAGGATTATGATTTTCCCTATTTTAGAATTGGGGGACTATAAAACAGTTCCTCTAGTTACATAGGTAGGAAAGAGTGGAGTAGGATCTGTCCCTAGCAGCCTGTCTCTACAGCCTAGTTACACAGCCCTTACCAACCCTTAGCTGCCTCCTTCCCATGTGATTGCTGGGAAGCTAGCATATAGAGATTCCATACCGTGGGTCCCCTATTGCATCCCCCACTCCCTTCCTACCTTGCCCCAAACAAAATGCTCTAATCTTAGAGTTGAATGCAGGAGATCTCAGCTCTCCCACCACTAACTCTGCACTTGAAATCCTGAGTCTGGTGCTTCAGCCGTCTGAGCGTTCCTCCTGGTCACTGTTATTCCTATAACCCCCATTGCAATTCTTATGATCACTCTCACTTCCTTTATTGTTGGGCCAGGCCATCTTACAAAGCAAGTCTTCCCATGGATTGCCAACTCCTGTTTTCTGTTGCCTCTGCCTGGCATCTCATCAAGACCCCACATCTTCAGGACCCAACCCCATATAGAAGAAGGGATAGAGTGTCCCAGGGTATGGTTGGGGTGGAGGCTGAAGTGGTTTTATTTCTACCCCTATGGAAGTGCTCTGGTTTATGGAAGTCCTGTTCTGATTTGAAGATTGAGCACTTTCCCTCTGGGCCTTTTGCTAAAGGGCTTGATAATTCTGTACTTCAAGTCAGACTTAACTGATTTCTTTTTTTTTTTATTGGTTGTTCAAAACATTACAAAGCTCATGACATATCATCTTTCATACATTTGATTTAAGTGGGTTATGAACTCCCATTTTTACCCCAAATACAAGTTGCAGAATCACATCGGTTACACATCCACATTTTTACATAATGCCATATTAGTGACTGTTGTATTCTGCTACCTTTCCTATCCCCTACTATCCCCCCTCCCCTTCCCTCCCATCTTCCCTCTCTATCCCATCTGCTGTTATTCAATTCTCTCCCATGTTTTTTTTCCTTTTCCCCTTTCCCCTCACAAACACTTATATGTAATTTTGTGTAACAATGAGGGTCTCCTTCCATTTCCATACAGTTTCCCTTCTCTCTCCCTTTCCCTCCCACCACTCGTCTCTGTTTAATGTTAGTCTTTTCCTCATGCTCTTCCTCCCTGCTCTGTTCTTAGTTGCTCTCCTTATATCAAAGAAGACATTTGGCATTAGTTTTTTAAGGATTGGCTAGTTTCACTTAGCATAATCTGCTCTAATGTATTCCATTTCCATGCAAATTCCATAATTTTGTCTTTTTTTAGTGCTACGTAATACTCCATTGTGTATAAATGCCACATTTTTTTTTTATCCATTCATCTGTTGAAGGGCATCTAGGTTGATTCCAGAGTCTAGCTATTGTGAATTGTGCTGCTATGATCATTGATGTGGCAGTATCCCTATAGTATGCTCTTTTAAGGTCCTCAGGGAATAGTCCGAGAAGGGCGATAGCTGGGTCAAATGGTGGTTCCATTCCCAGCTTTCCCAGGAATCTCCATACTGCTTTCTATATTGGCCGCACCAATTTGCAGTTCCACCAGCAATGTACAAGTGTACCCTTTTCCCCACATCCTCGCCAGCACTTATTGTTGTTTGACTTCATAATGGCTGCCAATCTTACTGGAGTGAGATGGTATCTTAGGGTGGTTTTGATTTGCATTTCTCTGACTGCTAGAGATGGTGAGCATTTTTTCATGTACTTATTGATTGATTGTATGTCCTCCTCTGAGAAGTGTCTGTTAAGGTCCTTGGCCCATTTGTTGATTGGGTTATTTGTTATCTTATTGTTTAATTTTTTGAGTTCTTTGTATGTTCTGGATATTAGGGCTCTATCTGAAGTGTGAGGAGTAAAAATTTGTTCCCAGGATGTAGGCTCCCTATTTACCTCTCTTATTGTTTCTTTTGCTGAAAAAAAACTTTTTAGTTTAAGTAAGTCCCATTTGTTTATTCTTGTATTTAACTCTTGGGCTATGGGCGTCCTATTAAGGAATTTGGAGCCCGACCCCACAATATGTAGATCGGAGCCAACTTTTTCTTCTATCAGGGCAGAGTCTCTGATTTGATACCAAGCTCTTTGATCCATTTTGAGTTAACTTTTGTGCATGGTGAGAGAAAGGGGTTCAGCTTCATTTTGTTACATATGGATTTCCAGTTTTCCCAGCACCACTTGTTGAAGATGCTATCCTTCCTCCATTGCATGTTTTTAGTCCCTTTATCAAATATAAGAAAGTTGTAATTTTGTGGATTGGTCTCTGTGTCCTCTATTCTGTACCATTGGTCCACCTGCCTGTTTTGGTACCTGTACCATGCTGTTTTTGTTACTATTGCTCTGTAGTACAGTTTGAAATCTGGTATCGCTATACCTCCAGATTCACACTTCCTGCTTAGAATTGCTTTTGCTATTCTGGGTCTTTTGTTTTTCCATATGAATTTCATGGTAGGTTTATCTATTTCTACAAGAAATGCCGTTGGGATTTTGATTGGCATTGCGTTGAACCTGTAGAGAACTTTGGGTAATATCGCCATTTTGATGATGTTGGTTCTGCCTATCCATGAACAGGGTACATTTTTCCATCTTCTAAGATCTTCTTCTATCTCTCTCTTTAGGGTTCTGTAGTTTTCATTGTATAAATCTTTCACCTCTTTTGTTAGGTTGATTCCCAAGTTTTTTTTTTTTGAGGATATTGTGAATGGAGTGGTTTTCCTCATTTCCATTTCAGAAGTTTTGTTGCTGATATACAGGAATGCCTTTGATTTATGCGTGTTGATTTTATATCCTGCCCCTTTGCTGAATTCATTTATTAGTTTTAGTAGTTTCTTTTTAGACCCTTTTGGGTCTTCTAGGTATAGGATCATGTCATCCGCAAATAGTGATATTTTAAGACTTAACTGATTTCAACAATGTCGGCCAATTAGAGGAAAGTAGAACTAAGTGCATACCCCTTGCACTATTGCTTTGAGAATTCCCTTAACTACAATGATTTCCACTTTTCATTTGAGGTGTCCCCTTGAGAATTTTTAAAGTCTGAGATCAGAATTGATTTCCTTTGGGAACCAGGGATGCACTTGGTCATGATTCTTGGCAGAGTGAATAATAAGTTCATTTATATTTTCCTATCGGGAAAAGGCTGCTGACATTACAGACTGTGGCCATTTAATATTGAACACATATACTGACAATCTGATGGATGGTTTGAGAGGTTGGAAAACTTGAGCAAAGAAACACCTTTTACTCTGAGATGGAAAGTGGGAAGACAATTCTGGAGTCCCTAAAAAAGGGTAATAGTGCAACTTCTGTGACAAACTCAGGTGCAATATTTATCCAGTTGCTAAATCAGAGATTATGCTATTGTCTAAAAAATTTAATCATCTACTAAATGGAAGTCGTTCATTTAATATTATTTGTTTTTTTTAAATTATTGATTTGTTTTAAAATCTTGACCAGGGTTGTTTGGCTAATATTAGGACTTTAAATAATGTCCCCCAACCCTTTTTTTTGTTTTGTTTTGTTTTGGTGGTACAAGGGATTGAGCCCAGGAGTACTTTATCACTAAGCCACGTCCCCAGACCTTTTTATTTTTTATTTTGATACAGAGTCTTAATAAATTGTTGAGGCTAGTGTTGAACTTGCAATCCTCCTGCTTCAGCCTCTCAAGTTGCTAGGATTACAGCAAGGTCCTCTTTTTAAAATACAGTATGTGGGCTGGGTGGGGTGGTGCATGCCTATAATCCCAGTGGTTTGGGAAGCTGAGGCAGGAGGATCATAAGTTCAAATCCAGTAACAGCAAAGTGCTAAGCAACTCAGTAAGACCCTGTCTCTAAATAAAATGCAAAAAAGGACTGGGATGTGACTCAGTGGTCAATTGCCCTGAGTTCAATCACTGATACCAAAAAAAAAAAAGTCATATGTGTTTCTTGTTTAATGAATAGAGTTTCAGTTTACAGATGGTGACTATATTTAATGCCACTGAATTGTTCATTTAAAATGATTAAAATAGTAAATTTTATGTTAGGCTCATTTTGCCACAATAAAATTTTTTAAAAAATTAAAACAAAAGTACATTAATATTTGTAGGAATTGAACCAGGACTTTGCCTCAAATTGCAACCACCTCCACCCCAATTTACTCTTTTTTTTTCTCTCTTTCTTTTTTTCTTTCTTTGCAGTGCTGAGAATGGAATTCAGGGTCTTGTGCATCCTGCTCAAGTGTTCTACCACTGAACTAGATTCCCAATCTCTTTTTCTTTTTTAAAAAATATTTTTATTAGTCATTCATGGACCTTTATATTATTTACTTATTTATATAAGTGCTGAGAATTAAATGCAGTGCCTCGCACATGCTAGACAAACACTCTACCACTGAGCCACAACCCCAGCCCCCTTTTTCTTTTTTAATGAAGCACAGCATACTACAGTAAAGTGCAAAAAGCACACATCATGATCTTAGCTATTCAGTTCACTTGATATTTACACAAGTTCATACTCAGAGAACCACCACCCAATGTATATGTGGATGTTCCAGCACCCAGAAGGTTCCTTCCCATATGTAAGTTCCCCAGACACAACCTCTGTTGCCATTAATTGGCTTTGCCATTCTTAGACTTCACATACGTGGAATCAGGCAGTATGTGATCTTTTGCTTTTGGTTTCTTTTCACTTAGAATACCTATGAGATTGATCCATTTATTAATATCAAACTTTATTTTTTTTTCTATTGCTGTGTTTCCATTGTGAACTATACCACTATTTAATGTCTTTTCTGTTGAAGGATATTTGAATTACTTTGACTGGGACTATTACAAATAAAGGTGCTAGGAACATTTTTTTAAAGCAGTTTTCTTGGACACAGAGCAAGAAGTAGGGCTGCTGAAGCATAAGGTGAAAGTACTTAGCTAAATTGATACTGCAGTTTTACTAATTTGCCTTCCCTCCAGCAAGACGTGATAGTTGCTGCTGAATACACCAACATTTGTTATTGGTATTTTTTCTTTCAAACTGTTCTGGGAGCATGTGATTATACCTTGAAATTTAAATGATACGAAAATGGAAAATGCTTCTTCTTCTTCTTTTTTTTTTTTTAATTGTGCAAATGTGTGAAGTTCTAACCCTCAGTAAGAGGCTCCCAAGCCAGTGGAGCAGAATGGAGCCTCCTTTGAGGCCTCAACACTGTGGCTGAACACCTCTTTTATGAGATGCTCTACAGAGTGCCTGGTGTCATGCACTTGGTAGATTCTCCAATCATTTCCTCCTGATGTACATTTTTTTAAATTAGTTGCTCATGACAATACAATGAACTTGACATATCATACATTTGAATAAAATGGGGTATAATTTCTCATTTTTCCAAGTGTACAGAAATCACATTGGTTATACAGACACGTTCCTATGTACATTAAGCTATTTTAGAAATCTTCTGTGCACCGCCCTATCCTGCCTTTCTGTGCTGCTCACGGTTCTTTTTTCACCGGTGCCATTGTTTGTTTTTCTACCAGATTTTTTTCCCAGTCACTCAGTCCCCCTCTTATCTACACATTTCACTTTCCACAGTTTCGGTTAGCCATGGTCCAAAAAATATGAAGTGAAAATTTCCAGAAATAATTGATTCATAAGTTTTTTTTTGAATAATGAGACAAAATATTAACATCTTTATTAATTTAGCAAAGGAGAAAAATCTTCAAGTCATAATACACAGAAAACAAGAAGTTGTAAAATGTTTATTGTAAAAACAGTCAAGAGAGGCTTACAATGCAAATATTATCTCAGAACACTTCCCCTTGGTTCCTGAATTAGCTAGGCTCCTATGTACCAGCAAGTCTCCATTAACATTTCTCAGGTTTTAAGGTCCTTTTCAGATGTGTTGATTGATTATATGCATATATTGCGTAGAAACAAAAATCCATCGGATACCAAAAACCAACCAAAAAGTAAAAAAAATAAAAAACTCAAAAACAAAACCAAAAAATCCTTGTTCTGTTGTGCTTTTCTTTCACATTTCCTACAGGGAAACCTGTTTATCTCAGATGCTTTCAAAATTTAACAGTAAAGTAAAATTAGTGCCTTAACAAACAGTAAGATACCAAAGAAACCTCCATTCAAGTTACTGAACCAAACCTCTGACAACATTTGAAGGATATCCAGATTTAAAAGATTTTTTTTTAATTTAAAAATTAAACTCTAGACTGCCAATTTCCCATATTTAAAAGACTATAGTTATTTGCAGCATAAAAATGGAAAGTAGTGCAAAATGCATCAAGTTTTATATGATAAATATATTTTCAACTTCATGGCTGCCTCAAAAGCAAAGAGTGAAAAACTACCACTTCCCAAAAGCAATCGAGACTTAAAGTTCACAATTTAGAAATATCAATTGCTACTCTATTTCCATAAACTGCAAAATGATTTCAGAAACAGATTAAACACACAATTGTTTTACAAAAATATAAGTTGTGTTGGGCTTTACAAAAATTTATAAAATATAACACTTTGTAAATTCAAATTCATACTGAAATAGACAATACTTCTATAAATATAAAGTCTAGTCAAACTTAAAGAGTGGTCTATCTTGATCATTCTTATGTATTAAGTCACTGTTATCATCTTCCAAATCTTCAAGCCTAAGTGGATCTGTGCTTTCATGGGATTTTTTTGTTTTAAGAGACTGTTTATTTTCAAGGGTTTTTTGTTCTAGAAATAATGTCAAAGCAGATGAATCTAAAACTATATCTTACTAAAAGAAGAAACAAATGTGATATAACATATCTACATTATTTATAAATTTCAAACCAAATCCCTAAGAATGGCAACCTAGTATTAATTTAAAATATATATGTGACAATCGTAATTTGGTACCTATAAAACATAAAAATATAACCACAACTATTTTATGGAAAAAATATTTATTCATATAGAATGGAGATAACTCCAAATCTAGTTATTTGTAGTTGTCAAATGAGAAGTACTGCTAATAACAAGCATTCATAAACATTCATTTTATCACCTCAAAGAGCACCAGTGTATTTTTTAAACAAACCAAAAAGTAAGAAAGTAGGGACTAATGTATCATGTAACAGTGCTACTACTATAAGGCACCACTTGGTATACAAAAAAGCAAAGTATCTCCAAACCATGTGTTTTTGTCACTGGTGTCTTAACCATTAGATAGGATGGTTTTAAAAAAGACTAACAACTTTATTAATTAATCAGCTACACTCCTGTTCCAAACATTCTGTGCTTTTAGTTTTTCCATACAACAAAAGTAAAAACAACAATATAATACATGATCTGTTAAATAAACATCTTTTCCCAACTTTCCAAGAAAATAATCTAGAAATGAACAAGAATAAGAAACCCAAACTGCTGCGGATACTCCTCATCCTGTCTCGGTTATCAGACCAACTGTCACGATTTCTCTGTGCTTGGGTTCATGTAACCTGTAACCATTATTTTACTTATTAATGGCCCCAAAATGCAAGAGTAGAGATGCTGGCAAATTCAGATACGCTGTGTAGTGCTTCAAGTGAAGAGGTTAAAATTCTCAACTTCATAAGAAAAGGAAAAAGGTTGTATGTCAAGGTGGCTAAGATCTACTGTAGGAATAAAACATAGTATATAAAGGGCTGGAAATTTAGTCTTGGAATGTATTCTCTGCACATAAGGGGAGACAACTGATTTTGAAGCATGACACGAGGGGTACTATACACCGTCAGCTTACTCTATTCTTTGAAATGATTATAGAAGATCTTATAGAAGATCATACTGTGATCTGCAAATGACAGGAACAGGTTTGCCTAATTTGGCATTTTTTTACTTCACACAATGGTGCTTCTCAGAATATAGTATCTAAGCCACTGGGCACACAGTTCCACTCAGATACCTTGTTGTTTTGCAGCACTCCTTACTGAGAACCTGTCTTCATCCTCTCTCTTTTCCCTCCTCTTGTAGCTCAAGAGGGCCAGTAGCGAGGATATGCTCAACAAACCTGGAGGTACCACCTCATCAGGGGTAGTTCGACTGAAAAAGACTTCGACAGCAGGAGCCATCTCTGAGCTAGCTGAGAGTCGCCTGAGGAGCAATACAGGTAGGAGGGACCTGGGCAGGAGGGACTAGGAAGCCATTCATCTTGGCCATACAAAAGCACATTGGTGATGCATTAGTGATCCTCTCTTCCCTCATCAGATTTTTATTAATCACTCACCCTGTGCCTGGAACTGATTTAGGGAGTGTCCTTGCCCTCAGGGGAGTTTAACGTGTATCCACGTGGAGAGAGATGAGAAATAGAAAGGTCACAGGAAGCGTGATGATTTGCTCAGTCTGCTCTGTAATCCCCTTGTTACCATGCGTGTGTGAAATCCTTGGGATCCAGGCAGGGTGGTGTAGATTCTGTGGTGCAAAAAGGTTTTGTGCATTCAGATAAGAGACCTAAGTGTTCCATGGACTCACTCTTATCACACAGCTCTCCCTGAATTGTTAAACGGTCTAACATGGGAAAATAACTGAAAAATATCATTATCCATTTGTAATAGATGTTGAAGATTAGTACGCTTACGATTTTGTACTCTTAATAAAATATGTTCTAGACTACCTTTCCAAAGGTGTATTTTAATTTATTCAGTTTTCAAAAAAGTTGAATCACTGAAGGTTGTATGTGGCTTTTGGATGTGAGGAAAATTGCCTTGTGTTTCTATATAAAAGTTTTACTATTTTAAAGACTGATTTCATATAAACACACACAAACTCACACACACATGCAAACACACACAAACACACATAACTTAAAAAAAAATATAACAAATGGTTGGGCATGGTGACACATGCCTGTAATCCCAGCTGCTTGGGAGGCTAAGGCGGAGGACCACAAGTTTGAGGTTAGCCTGGGCAATTTAGTGAGACCCTGTCTCAAAATAAATTTTTTTAAAAAATATATATTTTTTAGTTGTCAATGATCCTTTATTTTTTTAAATTTATTTATATGTAGTGCTGAGAATCAAACCCAGTGCCTCACACATGCTAGGCAAGCGCTGTACCACTGAGCCACACCCCCAGTTCTCAAAATAAAATTTTTTTTTAAAATGCTGAGGATGTAGCTTAATGGTAAAATTCTTGCCTGGCATTATGTGAGGCCCCGAGTTCCATTGTCAGTACTGCAAACAACAATAATGAAAGCCCAACTTATTTTTCAAGCCAAACTAGCCTAACACTGATTCCAAAAATTATTAAAGCCCACTAAAAAATGACAGACCAATTTTACTCTCAAATATTGATGCCGAAATGTCAGATTAACATCTTACATGTTCAGAAAGCTTCCTGGAAAAAGTTTTCTGTAGCTTTTTCAAAAACCAAGTGAGGCTTCTCAAACTATTTAGGAGAGTTGAAAGCCATTAGTAAAGAAACCTCAGAGATCATTAGGGGAACATCCGACCTTAGAGAGTACATTATATATTCCATCCTATTTCGCCCAAGAATTAAAAATCAGACATCCCAGTATGTCCATAGACAAACTGCATTTCTTTTTTATCTTTTTTAATTTGTTCTCTTTAGATATACACGACAGTAGAGTGTTATTTGACATATTATAAATACATGGAGTATAACTTATTCTAATTAGGATCCCATTCTTATAATTGAACATTATACGGAGTTTCACTGGTGGTGTATTCATATATGAACTTAGGAAAGTTAAGTCAGATTCATTCCACTCTCTTTCCTATTTCTATCTCCCCTCCCTTCCCTTCATTCCTCATTTGTCTAATCTACTAAACTTCTATTCTTCCTCTCTCCCCACCCTGTTGTGTGTTAGTATCTTCGTATCAGAGAGAACATTTGACCTTTGGTTTGGGAGGATTGGCTTATTTCACTTAGCATGGTAGTCTCCATATCCATATACTTACAAGAAAAAAATCATAAAGTCATTCATTTTTATAGCTGAGTAATATTCCAATGTGCCGCAGCCTGGCTGCAGCAAAATAACCCGGGGGCGGGGGGACGAGCAACCTATGTACATTGATACAGTAGGAGTGGGAGCCGTTTATTGTAGGACAGGAGGGGTATATATACATTCCACACAGCTTATATTAATTAACATAAACTAGATACAGCAGTCAACCAATAAGGAATCTCCACACTTAATGGCTCACTGGCGCCACCTCACAAACTACTCCCCCTGGCAAAATGCCAGGCGCCATCTTGACTTGCTTACAGACCCTAACACCAATGTATGTGTGTGTGTGTGTGTGTGTGTGTGTGTGTGTACATTTATCTCACATTTTTTTATCCATTCATTTGTTGAAGGGCACCTAGGTTGATATAAACAAAGACCCTAGGGGTTTATAGTTTAAAATATCTGTTAGATCTGTTTACTCTCTTTCTTTGACTGCACCATATGTTGTATTTGTATTTGGGTGTATCTTTCAGTTTTGATCCAAATTCTAATGTTTAAGTTCATTTTTCTTAAGTATACTCTTAATAATGTACCTCAGTTAGTGTTTAAACAACTTTCTCCAATTTTAAAATAGATTTTTCTTTCTATAACCTTCGCATGGTTGTTCTTTGTGTGACCAAAGTGAGAATTACCTAGAAGATAAAGCCCTCTGTGATGGAGTTAGTCTCTTACCATCTTGTTCGACAGGCTCAAGTGAGGGACTAAGTAGGTTGACTTTACCTAATTCAATAATTCAGAATAAGATATGTAATACGAATGAATCTACTGAAACTACTCAGGAGGTAAATATCAGACAATATCCTAATTGAGGAACATTTTACAAAATAACTATTGAATACTCTTCAGACTCATAAGACTATACAAAGTAAGATAAATCTGATAAACTGTTATAGACAAGAAGAGACTAAGAATTCAAAATTACTAAATGTAAGATGGCTTGTAGATTGGATCCTAACACAGAAAAATAATGTTAGATTAAAAACTAAGGAGGGGCTGGTGTTGTGGCTCAGTGGTAGAGTGCTCGCCTAGCATGCACGAGGCACTGGGTTCGATCCTCAGCACCACATAAATGTAAAATGAAGATATTGTGTCCACCTAAAACTTAAGAATAAATATTTTTAAAAATAAAATAAAATAAATAAAAACTAAGGAAATTTGAAAGTATGAACCTTAATGAAAATAGTATATCATATTGATCCATTACTTGTGATGACTGTACCATACTAACATAAAACGTTAATAGAGGAAAATGTATGCTGAATATATGGAAAATCTGTACTAGCTTTATGATTTTTCTATCGATGAAATTATTCTAAAATAAAAAGTTTATTTAAAAGCAAAAAAAGTAAGTTCAAATATTAGCAAATAGAATTCAACAAGAAATTAAAAAATTGTAGTGTATATCACAATCAAGTGGATTTATGTCATCCAAGAATGAATGAATAATAGAGAATCTCAATCTGATCTATTGTAGAACAGTAATAGACCAAAGAGAAACTACCTTTGGTTGTCAAGACTGGGAGGTGATACTGACACCTAGTGGGCAGAGGGTAGAGGTGCTGCCAAACGTCTTATGCCTGGGACAGTCCCCAGTAATTATTCTGCCCAAACTGTCAGTGGTACCACTGTTGATAAAACTTGATGTAGAAGAATAAATATCCTATACTGAAAAATAGATATACAAGATATATTTGTCACAATTATCAATCTTTCTGATTAATAACAGACTCTTGGTAGACTATAAACATATGGAGGCTTCTTTGGTGATATAAAATATATGGCATGTGTAGGCCCAGCTGCTGTGGAGATTGAGGCAGGGGGATTGCTCGGCCCAGGAGTTCAAGGCCAACATAGTGAGGTCTGACTCAAAATGGATAAATAAATAGCTTTCTTATCAATGACTAGTTTAGATAATAATATAATAAACAACGCTGTTTATGAAGAAATGATAAAAGTAAAATACCTAGAAATAAACTTACTAGTACAAGGAACTATATATTAAAAATCATTTAAAAACTCTTTTAAAGAACAAGTCTATGCCCTTCGGAGAAGATATAAGTAAGTGGAAGACTATCTGTGGTTTTTGGATAAGAAGATTTATAATAAATATTAAATTTTAATAGTATAACACATTAAGTGTAATAGGATGTCTAAATCATTCTATGAATTCATTTTCATCCTAATTAAAATATGAGTGGGAATTTGGGAGTGGAAACATGGATAAAATGATACTGGAGTATATCTGAAACTGGATCTCAGTAGGGTCTGAACTTGATTTCCTCCTAAGACCCATGAGTAATTGGCCATGTTTGAAGATGATTTGGGTTGTCAAGACTGGGAGGTGAGGGCTGGGGATGTGGCTCAAGTGGTAGCACGCTCGCCTGGCATATGTGTGGCCCGGGTTCGATCCTCAGCACCACATACAAACAAAGATGTTGTGTCCGCCGAAAACTAAAGAATAAATATTAAAATTAAAAAAAAAAAAAAAAAAAAAAGACTGGGAGGTGATACTGACATCTAGTGGGAAGAGGGTGGAGGTGCTGCCAAACATCTTATGCATGGGACAGTCCCCCATAATTATTCTGCCCAAACTGTCAGTGGTACCTCTGTTGATAAAACCTGATGTAGAAAAATAAATGTACTCTACTGAAAAACAGTAATTAAGGGACTAACCATAAACATCTTAGAGCTAGAGAAGAAATGGGCAGCTCAAAGGAACAGCAGAGAAAGTCCAAGATACACTGGCTAATTTAATATTGGGTGAAGTTGGCATTTTACACCAAGATGGATAATTCACTCAAAAATAAGGAATGAGATACTGGGGGTATAGCTTACAAGGAGAGCCCATGCTTAGAATGCGTGAGGCCCTGGGTTCAATCTCGAACACACACACACACACACACACACACACACACACAGAAAGACTGATTAAAATTTCAGGAAAAAATAAATCTGGATCCCTATTTTAATTCGTCAAAAAAATTTTCAAAAGCAATAAATATTTAAATAATAAAAAATGAGACTATGAAAGTACAAAGAGAAAACATCAGAGAATTAATTTTTAGTCTTAGCCTTGGGCTTTTCTAAGTAGGAACAGGCCCAAAAGTCACAAAGGGAAAGATTGAAAATGTAATTACATAAATATTTCAAAGTGCTTCATAAAAAGAGGAAATTACTTGCAATATATGTAACAAAGAGCTTTTTTTACAAAGAATTTATACAAATCCATAAAGAAAAGAATACAGTGGAAAAATGGGTAGTTCATATAAAAGAAATACAGATATCCAGAAGATGCTAAACCTCATTTATAAAGAAATGCTAATCAAAATAATAATTTCATATATTATTTCCCCTAAAAGATTTAGCAGAAACTAAAACAGTTGACAATTGCTGGTGTCACTAAGGGTGCAAGGAGCTGGCATACCACATGTGAATGTAGCACAAGGACATTTGGCAATTTGCCAAATCATATTTTGGTAACAATTTAGCAATATTTTGCCTAAATTTTAAATATATACCTTTGATCAGGTATTCCTAATGTTTGTTATTGTTGTTTTTGTTGTTATTATTATTATTTGTGGTGCTGGGGATGAAAAACCAGGCCCTTGAACATGCTAAATGAGTGCTCTTCCACTGAGCTGTGCATCCCAGCCTGTTGATTTGTTAACATTACTGATATACTTGGAAAAGGGTGCCAATATTTATGAGGAAGATATTTGCACTGATATTTTCCATAGCAAAATCCTGGCCACAGCCCAGTGTATCATCGTTACAGGGCTGGTTGAATAATGAGGTTTTGGGTGAGTAGTATACAATATGAAAATGGGCATAGATTTGTCTGTACTGATAGGGAAAGATTTCCAAGACACTGAGTGGGAAAAATAGCATGGTGTATTTATAATATAGTATAGTCTCATTTGTTTTAATGATATGGCAATTATAAAAATCATAAATATTTTCTCTACAAAGATCCAAGTCTGATTCTCTGAGGAATGTTACCATTGTTGAAAATGGTGAAGGGAGATTTTTATCTTAGATTTTTCCTCACTGTTTGAAAATTTTTAACATAGATTACTATAAAAAGTTTAAAACAGGATAAATACAAGTTATCACGTAAACTTGTGTGTGATGTATGTGTGGTACTAGGGATGTGGGGATGGAACCCAGGGCCTCAACATACAAGGCAAACGCTCTACCACTGAGTCACATCCACAGCCCATATCTTAAACTTTTTTCCCTTCACCTAATCCTTTGTTCTATCTGCCTTTTGCCCTGTTTCTTAAATATTTGTTGGGGTTTGTCTGATTCCTTGCTCAGGCATGTGCTCCTTTGTTCAGAATTCTAGCAAAAGATCCTGGCTTAATATGAACTCCTAAAGTGGGCCAGTTCCTACACCCCATGGGGCACTAGCTTCCTTATTTATCAAATGAAGGAGACAACTACAGTGATGTTCTTGGGACAAACATTTGGGAATACTGTGTAAATTGCTGTGGGCTATTGGAATGTAAGACATTCTCCTAGGTTTCCAAACTCACTTTGTCAGTTTACTTATTTTAATGCAATTAAATGATTTGACTTAATAGAGATAAATTTGGAATTACGTTTTGTCTCTGGAAGTTTTATTATTATCATTATTGTTGTTGTTATTGTTGCGTTGCTGGGCCCGGGCTTTGTGCATGTGAGGCAAGAGCTCTACCACTGAGCTACATTCCCAGCTCTGGAGTTTTTATTTTTAAATATAGGTAGTCCTTAATAGCTTCTGGATAGCTGGCACTTTTGTACACCATCATGAGATCCCCAAAATGACTCCTTTGTGGAGTCACAAAGGAGTGACTGTTAGGACCAAATGTTGGGAGCAGCAACATCAACACTTTTCTGTTTTGGGTGTTGCCTCCTTAGCAATCAAACAGTAGTGTTTGGGTAGACATTTGAATATTCGATTGCATTTTATCTATATGTGTGTTAGCTTTCTGTCACTATAAAAAATATCTGAGATCATCGACTAACAGAGAGAAAAGATTTTGGTTTTTTTTTGGTGCTGGTGATTGAACCCAGGGCACCCTTCTGACAGGCTACATCCCCAGTCCTATAAAGAGAAAAGGTTTATTCTGGCTCATAGTTTTGAAGGTTCCAATCCACTATCAGTAGATCCTGCTGCTTTGGGCCATGGTGAGACAGCACATCACGGAAGAAGCATGTGGTGGAGCAAAACTGCTCATCTCGTGGCCAGGAAGCAAAAAAGAGTGAGAAGAGGGCTGATGTCTTACAGTCCTCTTCAAGGGAATGTCTCCAGTGACCTAAAGACCTCCTACTAGGTCTCACCTCTCAAAGGTTCCACCACCCCCCACGAGTGGCACCCTGGGAATGAAATCTTTAACATGTGGGCCTCTGAGGGATATTCAAGATCCAAACTATAGCAACATGCATTTAAAAAAAAGAAAGAAAGAAAAGAAAATTCCCAGCAATTTGAAAGGCTGAGGCAGGAGGATCAAAAATTTGAGGCCAGCCTCAGCAACTTAGAAGGCCCTAAGCAACTTAGCTAAGGGCCTATCTCAAAATAAAAAAATAAAAAGGGCTGGCTCAGTGGTTAAGCACCCCAATACCAAAGGAAAAAAAAAAAAAAGAAAGAAAGAAAGAAAAAGAAACTGCTGGTCCTAGTCATATATAAGGGCAAGTCTTAAAATCTTAATTCAGGGGCTGGGGATGTGGCTCAAGTGGTAGCGTGCTTGCCTAGCATGCATGAGGCACTGGGTTCGATTCTCAGCACCACATAAAAATTAAAAAATAAAGATATTGTATCCACTTAAAACTAAAAAATAAGTACTAAAAATACCTTAATACAGTTGAGATAAAGATGGAAATTACTTGTGTGTTAGAAATGGCATCAACTAACCATTAGACACTTGCAGAACTTAAAGTAATTCCCTATAGGTTAAGCTGTGAAAGAAAAGAATCAAATTAAAGAAAATCAGGTAAATGCTGGCAATGTATAGTTGGTTTCCTCTGAAGGGAAAAGGATAAATTATATATAGACTCTTAGGGGGCGGAAGTCTTCTTATGGCACTCAAGTCTTAATTTTTGAAATTTTAACTTGTTTTCTCTAATGCATATATGGTATTCTGTATTTTCTTTCCAGTATATTCATTTTTCTATTTTTATGTTATTTTTAAATGTTTCATCTTTTGATAATAATGGTTATATTGTGTCTTCTGTCTACTTTTGTTCTAACTGGACATTTGACTCTGTTGGGATTGGAACTGATTGAACATAATAAGTACATATTTATGGAATATAGCATTATACTTCAACTTGTATAAAATGTGTAATCAAATCAGGATAATCAGCATATCCATAAACTCAAATATTTAACTTTTCTTTGTTCAACTGTATAAATTTTTTAAAGAATTTTGTCATGAAAGTATAATATAGTATTGTAATTTTCAAGTCACAATATATAAACTTGTCATATTCCTATATTGTTTTATTTATTTATTTTGGTCCTAAAGATTGAACCCAGGGGCACTTAACTACTGAGTCACATCCCCAGCCCTTTTTTTTTTAAATATTTTATTTAGAAACAGGGTCTCGCTGAGTTGCTAAGTACCTTGCTAAGTACCTTGCTAAGTTGCTGAGACTAGCTTTGAATTTGTGATTCTCCTGCCTCAGTTTCCTGAGCTGCTAGGATTATAGGCATGCACCACCATGCCAGGCAATATTCCTGTATTAAGACATCTTTTCTTGGGAATTGATCTGTCCTTTGGGAGAATCTCTCAAGCCTAGTAGCAGAAGAAAATGTTTCACCTTTTGGTAATAATGGTTATATAGTGTCCTCTGTCTACTTTTGTTCTAACTGGACATTTGACTCTTTTGGGATTGGAACTGATTGAATTGAGAGACATGAACTTTCCGGAAGCCTTTCCTTTTTGCTTGTTTAAAGACTATTTCTAGTTTTCATATCCAGGCTTTACGGTCTTCCAGAGTTAGCTTCAACAAGAACAAAAACCAGGCAGCAGCCAAAGTCACAAAAGGGCAGCCACTACCACATCAAGCCCTGTTACCTGCAGCCCCTGTGAGAACTCTGGTCTGTTACTCCATTTCATCGTCAAAACAGCCTTAAGCAGAAGGTAGTATTTTATCCAGATCATGGAAACTTGGCTGCAGAAAAATCAAACAACTTTGACTTTGTATCTCCCATGCCCACCCCAGGTGTCCACACTGAACATGTGTGATTTTCTTCCATCAATCTCACATGTGCAGAATTGTAGCCAGATCTTATTCTTCCCGAGGTACCCTTTGAGTATAGCTCATCTTACCCAACCAGTGTAAGCTTTAGAGAAGGGTTGGGTTTCCTTGTGTTCAGGAGGCAGTTTCCTGCCTGCCCCATAAACCCCTTTTCTCAAGGTCAAATGAGATTCTGGGGAAGCCCCCAGAAAGCAGTAAGGGAATCTGGCCACCAGGTGGCAGCCTTGTCAAAACATCAAGATGCCCTTGCAGTCCAAGTTCTGGCTCTGAGGTCAAGTTCTACCTGACTTCAAAACAACCCTTCTTGTATGTATTCACTAATTCAACAAATATTTTGAGTGTTTTCTATGTTTGGCACTATTCTAGCAATGGCCATGACAAAGATTCTTGCCTTCATGGAGCTACCTGATAAAGATCCATATGGATGTCTGTTCAGTATGTCAAAATACACTCTACTGTCACAAGCCCATGTCTGGCATGCCCAGGGAGCAGTAAGAAGGTCAATGGGGCTGTCATAAGTCAACAGCCATGGACGAGAAAGGCAGGTTGGGTAATTTCTCAGAGTTTTGCACAGAGCAGTGATATGACCTGACTTCATTTTGTAAGGAATCCTTTGGCATCTTCTTGTGAGTGGACAGTTGGAGGGAGGAGGATATTGGATTGGAAGCCACAGTCTTAATCTCAGAAAGAAGTCACAGTGGCCCGGGCTGGGTTGGTAACTGGGGAGCTGAGGAACAGTAGTTGGGTTCTGGAGATATATATATAATCTTTATTTATTTATTTTTATGTGGTGCTGAGGATCAAACCCAGGGCCTCACATGTGCTAGGCGAGCGCTCTACCACTGAGCCACAGCCCCAGCCCCTTTCTGGATATAATTTAAAGGGTGAGAACAACCACCTATAACTCTCCTGGTGGATTTTTTGAAATTGTGATAAAATACACATAACATAAAATTTACTATCTTAACTATATTTTAAGTATGAAGTTTAGTGGCATGAAGAATATTCCAATTGTTTTTGCAATCTATCTATCCACCATCTTATCTTCAGAAGTCTTTTCATCTTGCAAAACAGAAACTCTGTATCCATGAAACACTAACTCCCCATACCCTCCACTCACCAAATCCTGGCAATCCTCATTCAGCTTTCTGTCTCTATGAATTTGACTACCCTAGAAGTGGAATGATGTAGTATTTGACCTTCTGCACCCTCGGTGTTCATCCATGCTGAAGCACATGTCAGGATTCCTTTTCTTTTTTCAGGCTAAATCATATTCTTCTGTATATATTTACCACCACATTCTCTTTACCCATCCATCCGTTGATGGACAGCTTATCTGTTTCCTCCTCTTGGCTGTTGTGAATAGTGCTCCTGTGAACATCAGTGTACATGTGTCTCTTTGAGCCTTCTTTCATTTCTTGGGTATTGACTCAGAAGTAAAAACCTACTACCCTACCCTACCTACCCTCTCTGACATGGGAAAGAAGTAGGGTTGCTAGATTCTCCTGACAGATTTTAAGGTGGTTGTAGAGTCAGATTTCTGCTCAAAGTAACAGTGGGGTTAGTGAAATGAGGTCTGATGGGCACCAAGGGATAAGGAGGGCACACAGATCTCTTGTGGAGAAGGCAGCTGGCAGGGAGGCTCACATGACCACAGGGTGAACATTTTGAAAACTGGTAAAGTACAGAAATATTCTTTCAGATGATCCTATATATATATATCACATATAAGATTGAAAAGAATATCACTATTTTAAATTGATGTCAGTTCCTTTTAAAAGTTCAATAAGTAGAAATTTGTTAAGGGCCAGTTTTACCTTGACCACATTCTGCTTTAACATCACAGAATCTTAGATAGCTTAGAGTGTTATCAATGAGGATGAAGCAGTTGTGGTTCCAAGGTCAGAGCTGACTCACTTCCATGCCGGTACCCATGTCCATCCATTCTCTATTTGCTTACGATATACTCAGGTAATATCTTAGGCTCTGACCTACCTACCCTCTCTGACATGGGAAGGGAGTGACACAAGGCTCCAGCCAGGTGCTGACTCCTCAGACACAGGAGGTAAATGTTCTCATCACTCTCTTATGCGTAAAGAAACAGAGGCCCCGGTAGGTTTTGTAGTTTCCCAAACCCAGAGTTTTTTCTCCTGCTGCACATTTTGCTGCAGGTAGAAGCCCTCATATCTTTTCTACCATCTTCACTTTTGATTGTGTGACTACTACCAACACTGATATTCTTAGCTCACTGTGTGCTAACCACCATTCTAATAGACATACTGAATAAGTTTAGTCTCCTTTAGTCTTTACTACAAACCTATGGACAGTGTCATTATTACCATTCCATTTTATACATCAGGAGACGGAAGCAAAAAGCCATTAAGCTGACTGTTCTAATCCACACACAGTGAATATTGGAGACAGGATCTGCAGATTCAGGAACTGAAGCTGAGAGAAAACCAGGAGATAGGTAGCTTCCGGGCTGCCTATCAAGATAGGTAGATCTTGAAAGTGAGATGGGGGTGCCATGTAGGAGGCACACCTTACCCAGGAATGTCAAGAAATTAAGAGGTTGGGGTGGGGTCAGTAGATGACAGACAATAGCAGTGGGTGTAGGGGGCCAAGGGGGGACGCCAGGTCCTGCTTCAGGAACCTCAGAGATGGAGGGTGTCCATTTCGCAGAAGCAAGAGACCGTCGGAGGTGAGGGGGCCACTTGGAACACCTCATGCCTGCAGGTTCAGGAAAAATGTGTAAAAAGGAACAGATGTGCATGAAAAGGCAGTGGCGGAAGTCTTACAGACAAGGGAGTAAGGGGCACAGAGATAGCTCAGCCTAAGGATATGCCAATTTCATCAGGAGCCCTAAAGGGGTGTTGAGTACCGAGGGAAGGACTTAGGGCAGGTGAGGAGTCTAAGTCCATTTGGAAATGAGAGCCGATAAAATCACAGAGTGCCAGGAATGAATTTATTGCTGTTTTAATAATTTTAGAGGAAACATTTATGGATGAGTACATTTTGTGATTTAAAAATTAACATTTCAGACTCACCATTTCTTCTACATTTAGTTCTTTTTTTAAATCGTGGTTTATATGAGATCCACCCCCTTTGACAAATTTTTAAGCGTGCAACATAGTATTGTTGACAGTAGGCACACTAGTTACAGCAGCTCTCTAGAACTGATGCATCTCATGTGACTGAAACTCTGTACCCACTGAATGGTCACCACCCTTTTCCTCCTCCCCACAGTCCCTGGCATCTACCATTCTGCTTTCTGTCCCTATAAGTCTGATTAATTTAGATTCTACATGCAAGTGAGATAGTGCATTATTTGTCCTTCTGTAATTGGCTTATTTTGCTCAGCATAATGTCCTCAAGCTCCATCCATATTGTAGCATGAGTCAAAATGTCCTTCCTCTTTAAGGCTGAATGACATGCCACGCCACGGATGGATCACACTTTGTCCATTCCTACATTGTTTTAAGCTTTTGACCGTGTCTGGGTGAATCCAGTTGTGAGGCTGTTGTGAACTTGGCTTGTTAAAGTCCTGCATCTGAAACTCCATGATGCACTCAGTGATTTTATGGCCCCACATCTTCTAGGAGTGCATGGTTGAGATAGGCCTTGGAACGGGGCCAGGGTTTTCCTCTGCCTAGGCACAAGGTATCGAGTGTGGTTTGGGGATAGCATTTTCTGGGTCCTCCACTCTCAGCCTGTAGTTCTGAGAAGTGGGAACTCTCCCTGCATCTCACCAAAGAATGACAATATCTTTGCCATATCTCCATCCGGGGACCTGGCTATTTTTCCTGTTCTGCAAGTCCTCTCTTCTCTTTTTGTTCCCCATTAGAATTTCTCTCTTCTCTCTATGTGTGTCAGTTCTCTAAGTTTATGTCTTCATGTTATGCTTCCATTCCTACTATGAATGGGATTCTTCATTTATTGTATTTTTGCCTTATTTTTAAAAATATGGAATTAATCTGAATGTCATTCTTATGTAAGCAAGGGCTGTGCTAATCTCTGATTCATTCCACTTTTTAGTATTAACTCCTGATTCAAGTGATCCCTCTGCTTCAACCACTCAAGTAACTGGGATGACAGATGCACCACCGTGCTGGACTTCATTGTACTTTTTTGTAACTTTAGTTGTTTCACTTGGGACTAGCTTTTCCTCACCATCTTTACTTAATGATTTTCAGTTGATTCTCTTGTGTTTTCCAAGTGGTCCGTTAGCTCAGCCACAGAGAACAATGCCTTTCATCTCCCCCATACCAGTACTTATTCATTTTATTTCTGGTTCCTGCTGGTCTACCTGTGTGACCTGAGTTGTGTTAAATACTAGTGACGTCCTGAACTTGCTCTTACCTTACTTCGAGCAGTTTTTGGTGTTTTGCCATTAAATATGATGCAGAAAGTTGGCTTGAGATAATAATATTTTTACTCTTCCTACTTAGGTTGTTATTAGAATTGAGAGGTGGATTTTATTACATGCCTTCTAGGCATTCAGTTATTACTTTGATTATTGCTCCTCTTTTCACCCTGGAGTCTCTTTCAGGAAATTAAAATATGTGTGTATTTGGTCTCCTGGGTATATCTTCCATGTCACATATTTTCTTTAATTCTTTTAATCACTTTCATGAATCCTCTGAATTAAAAAAAAAAGTATCATCTACTATGTTTTGTTTTGTGTATTTCTTTTATTTCTTTACTTCAACTTCTGTGGGCTTTTTTTTGCATTTCATTTCTTTGCATATTTCTTCTAAAATTTTTTAGTAGTGCATATAATAATGAGGTTCATTTTGATGTTCACAAATACAACATAGTTTGCGCCATTCCATATACTCTTGTGTTTTTTTATCTTTCATCTGATTTCTCTGCTTTCAAATTGTTTCTTCTTCATCACTCTTTGCCCTACTCTCACTATTATAAAATTTTAGATTTCAATGAGAAGGTAAATTAGAAATTTTCTAAATTTCTAGTTTCTTCTGGTAGCTGTTTCATGGGTACATATTTCCCTGGAGTCCTCAGATAGATCGTGAGTTGCCAAAATTTCCCACATAGATCTAGTGATTATTCTATAAGAAAAGCTAATGTGTGTCCCGAATTGGAAATAAGAAAAATTCCATTGGTGAGAGTGTGGGTATCAGGTCAGACTTTTTATGCCCAGGTAAAGGAATGGGAAAAATGTTTTATATTAACCGGAATGAGAGTGGGGAGGGCAATAAAACCTAGGGTACAGTTTGGGCACATTTTCTTTTCTCTCTTAATGATTTTGTTTTGTTGTTGTTGCCTTGGTTGCTGCCTGAAGGTGGCCTTATCCTCCCCGCTGTTTGTGTGAGTGCCCCTCGTATTGCTGTCCGTGACTTATATTGTTGTTGTTATCAGCCAGCCATGGTTATTTCCCGTGCATGGCCTTCCAGTGGAATGCAGTCAGGGAGAAAAAAGCCCTGCAATGCTTTCGGAGGGGCTTCTGGCAGAGGTCTCGACCTTGTGGTCCAGTTACTTTTTTTTTTTTTTAAATGATGGTTATTTTGTGAGGCACCCGTTAATATCCTAGAATGAAATTTGTCAGTCCATATGTATGACTGGAAAAAATCAATACAGTGTCCTACCTGTCATGTAGAAGAGAAACAAAAGGAAACCCATTTCTTAATAAAGTAACACATTTAGATGTGTATTTACTGACTCCACTAGGAGACAGTTAGATGCTTGTACTTGGGTGGAGGTGGCTGAGAATCTAAATGCTACAGAGGAGACCACTTGGTGCAGTGTGGGGGATTCAAATACCAGAGCAGTGTTGATCTGAGTGACTCTCTAAAACGCCCACAACTCAGGGTAAACTTTTGAACAAAGCAAAGTACTGCTTTCCTTTGAACATATACGTTTATTGCATTCTAAGAAGGCTAAGTGTATAATAATAATACTCTGTCACACTGTTTTTGTGATTCTATGCAAAACAGAATTAGATTGTGAACTTATATAATTATAAACAAGTTTTTCCACCTTCAAATGATGGCATAATGTAAGGAAAGAAAGGGAGCTAACTATAGGAGGCATGTGTGTGCCCGATATGGCTTGGGGCAAGAGCACTCACAGGGGCTTGCTGTTTATTCACAGTGTTCTGATGGGTAATCAATATTCTAGTAAAGGATATCAAGTTTCAGAGATTTCAGATGATCTGTATTGTAGATGTAATAAAAATAGCTTTCTGACACATTTTTATTGTTTTTATCAGTAGTGGGTGGGTTTGGTGTGGTAATTTTTTTTTCTTCTCAGCTTTTCCCCCCTGAGGTTTATTTTAGTATTTTTCAAGTACTACAGATCATTTCTTGTACCATTTTCCCAATTTCCTCAATGGTAACCTTTTTTTTCCATATTTTTTTACTTGTTGATGGACCTTTATTTTATTTGATCATGCAGTTTATAGGCTTTAGAATTGGCATTCGGTAGTATATTAAAATGCAATTGATTTTCATATATTTATCTTGCATCTTGCAACGTTGTTAAACCCACAGCATTTGTGGATTATTTTACATTCCTTATGATTTTTAACATAAACAATCATCTACAAATAGAGGCAATTTTATTCTTCATTTCTGATCTATATGCTTTTTATTTCCTTTTCTTGCCTTATTACACTGGCACCTGTTGAATGAATGAATGTTGAATGGCTATCCTTGCCTTATTCCTGGTCCTAAGGAAAAAGCATTTTGTCTTTAGACATTATCTTGGTGTTGGTTTTTTTTTTCTTTTTTTTGGTACATACTCTTAATTAAATTGATGAATTTCCTTATATTCCAGTTTTTCTCAGATTTTTCTGAGGATTTTTCCTCTATTTCAGTTTTTATTAAGAGGTGGGATTTTGTTGACTGTTTTTTCCACATTGATAGATATGATTATGTGATTTTTCTTTTTTTAACCTGTCCATGTAGTCAATTACATTGATTGACTTTTTTCAAATCTTGAACTTGCCTTACACCCTCCCTTAGTCATGGTGTATGTTTTTTGTTTTTTTTTCAATATTGCTGAATTCTATTTATTAGTATTTTGTAAAGATTTTTCTACCTACATTCCTGAGAGCCTGTAATTTGCATGTTTTGTATTGTTTCTGTTTGGATTTGATATCAGGATAATACTACTTCATAAAGTAAATTGAGAAGTATCTTCAGCTCTTCTATTTTCTGGAAAAAAAATTTACATAGGGTTGGTATTAATTCTTCATTATGTATTTGGTAGAATTCTGTAGTGAAAACTTTTGTGCCTGTAGTTTTTTGGGGTTTTTTGGGGGGGAGGGGGCAGAGAGTAGGAGTTTTTTTTTTTTTTTAAAGAGAGATAGAGAGTATTTTTTAATATTTATTTTTTAGTTTTCGGTGGACACGACATCTTTATTTTATTTTTATTTGGTGCTGAGGATCGAATCCAGCGCTCTGCGCATGCCAGGCAAGCGCGCTACCACTTGAGCCACATCCCCAGCCCAAGAGTAGGAGATTTTTTTAAATTACAAATTCACATTCTCCTTAAGAGTTATACTGCTGTTCATATTACCTATTTCATATTGAGTGAGTTGTGTTTTTCAAACAATCCATTTTTTCTGGGTTATACAGTTTTTTTTTTTTTTTGAGACTGCAGAATCTGTAGTGATATACTTCATTTCGTTCTTGAGATTCATAATCTGTATTTTCTTTTCTTCTTTTTCTTTTTTTCTTAGTCTTGCTAAACGTTCATCAATTTTATAGATCTTTGTAAAACCCAGCACTGTATCTTTAATTCTCTCTATTTTTTTCTGCTTTTAATTTCATTGATTTCTGCTCATTTTAATTATTTCCTTATCTGTAAAAACAAAGCTAATCTTATACATAAGCATCTAGAGTAGCACCTGAAAGAAATATGAAACATGATTACTTTCTCCTCCTTAGACTATCTTCCTTAACAGAATCTTCCCTTAGAACACATGGCAGTTTTTAAAATTCCCAACACTACCAAAAAAGCAAAACAAAAACCTGCATTACATATGACTTATATTATGTTTAGATTTATATATATATATATATATACAAATTTGAGAGTAATAAGAATTGTTTAGTTTTGTGAAATTTTCCTCACTTGCCCTTCCAACTGTTGCAGATAGTGCAGGAATTCATTCCAGAACCACCCGTTGGGATGAGAAGAAAAGAAAGAAAACAGATAATGAATACTTGGCACCTCTGGCTCAGTAGAAGACTCTATCATATTCATTGTGTCTAAAACTAGTTTAACAAATTAAGTCGTTTGTGTTATCTCTTAGGAAGCCCTTTCCTGGTGTCCTACTTTGCTTTCCAAAAATCAGGCTCCATTTACAGTGTGGACAGTAGTACAACCCCATGAACCTCCACAGCTTCCCTCTTGTGTCAAGGACAAAGAAAGGAGATGTGAAGTGTTTCCCTGGTGCCCGGATGGTGTTATTCATAACAATAAATGGTTATAAGTTTCTCTCTGCATACACATATACAACATATTATATGTGTAAATTTATAGATGGTAAATACTCACATAGAATATTTACATGCCATATGATATGTATTTTAAATTTATACAAAAACTATATTCATTATCATAAATATACAAAATACATATTAAATATATCATAAATACATATAAAATATATAGTAAAATATAATATGCATATTATGAAGCCATATTTCCAAATTCATTTATTTGAACATCTCAAGGGTCTTTCTAGCTTTGCCCAGTCTGTGTTTATAACTGTCATCTTTGGGAATGAGAAATACAGCTCTCGTTATACTCTGTTTATGTACATGCTCAATGTAGCCATTTTCACAAATCCTTCTCCCACCTGCCACCTCCACCCACCTCCAGCCACCCCAGGCCCACTGCCGGTGTTTCACCTTGCATTGTCCAGTACTCAGATCTCATGCTGGCCCCTCCCCTTGGGAAAGGGAGGGAAAGATTGGTTCAGGAACTTTTTTTTTTTTCCTCTTCATTTCTTCTTTCTTTGGAGTTAGGGATGAAACCCAGGGCCTCACATGTGCCAGGCAAACACTCTACCCCTAAGCTATACTCTGAGTCCAACTAGTAGCTCTCTTAATATCATACATTTCAAAGTCACTTAAATGTGTTTCTTATTTCAAGTTGTTTGCATTGTTGAAAAGTTAGATCTCCTGCTTCCTTTGATGAGAAAGTTACTTCTCCTTGTAGAATATTGTAGTATCAAAGATCAAGGGAAGACTTGGGTGATACTCTGATGTGATTACAGGTCTGAACAGTCCCTCTGCCTCTACTGGCTTGCATGCATTTTCCCAGGACCTGGCATGTGGAAAGGGACATTCAACAGTCAATTGCAGGGGTTTAGAGGGCATTTCCAAAATCATTGTAAAGAAAAGCAAGAAATAGAATTGTATATGTTTTTATGTATACCTTTTCTTGTAGGAAAGAATCTGAGAAGTGTTCCAGAGATGCACGTCAGAATATAAAAATACAATAAATGAGGAAATGGGGTTAGGAAATAGAAAAATCGAAGACTAGAATTAATGCACATTTAGGAGAGTCATATGCACTGGGGTAGGTTGATCGTCTCTGAGTTTTTTTAAAGAAAAGAGGGAAATGTGACTCATGAGAATGACATGATAAGAATCCAGTTATTAGAAAAAACTTACAACTTTTGTTGGATCTGAAACATAAAAAAACAAACTTCCTACGTATACCTGTCCAGTCATTGGCCATCTGTCACTGTGGACCTCTGGACTGCCCTGAGGCTGAATACCCTTCACTGTCCACACCTCACCTGATAGAGAACAAAGACTTTGGTTTACTTCCCCCAACTTCACCTTCTTTCAGCAGGAAACAGCTTAGCGATGTCATCACCCATCTTTCCATAAAAATGGGATATAGAAATTGATAGTAGGGAAATGTAACCATCGTCCACCTTATGCTTTGAATATAGCCCTTGCTGCTCTACCATTGCAAACAAACAAACAAAAAAGAACAAAAACAAAAATAACCCTCTCCTTTGGAAATCTGAAAGGGTCCAAGTTTAAATATTATAAAGTCAACAAAGTCATTATGTGAAACAAATATAATATAGCTGAATAGTCCACTAGCATCCCAGAGGTTAATGTTTCCTCTATTATCACTCTTAAAACAATATATACATTTACTATTTACTACTGCAATGTTTAATAAATAAACACAGCATTACTGTTAGATTTAAGTGTCCTTAAACCAAGCGATGCTTGTGGAAGGAAAGAGGATTAGTAAGGCCTGGGGGATGTGCTAGAGGAATATGGTGGAGTATGTGCTGGAGTACTAATGCTATAAGGGTAGAAGATGGATGGAGTAATGATACAGTAAGGGTGGGGCATATGCTTGGGTAATAATACATTAAGAATGAGGGTATGCTGGAGTAATAATATAATTAGACTTGGAAGTGTGCTAGAATAGTAAAGACTGGTTGAAACTTCAGGGATGTTATGTTACTATAAATATGATAGATATTTATAGTAACATAAATTAGTGTCTACTAACTGATATATATACAGATGGTGCATTGTGAATATAAATGCTGGGGGTCATTGTAAAAACTCAGGTGCTATATGACTATAGCATAAAAAATAGAGGACAATGACATTTTCTACTGTGACTGTCCTTCCTGTTAGATCATCATGACTAAATTCCTTGAATGAAATCTCCTACTTCTTTTAAATGTATGCATTCACTTATTACTTTTTTCTAAGGGAGTGACCAAGATTCTACTCCTTCCCTCGAGTGGATTTATGCTTAGAACATGTGACCTGGTGCCAGTATCCCACATTTCAATAGAGAAGAGGAGAAAAGGGAAAGAATTGTAGAATCCTACAGAAGAACAAGTTTTTATGTTCCAAAAGAAAGTTCTGCTTTTCTGGTTCTATGTAATCATCACGTTGGGTGGAAGGGAAACTGGAGGTCTTTCCACTGAATTCATGGAATATTAACGTTCCAGCCCTTGAACTCAGCCATGACCTTCTGAAATGTTCAAGTCCCTTAATGGAAAACATGACCAGATCTCTTATGCTGCTTTTCCTGCCTGCTGACACACAGTGGATTCTCAGCGTTGTGTTCTTTCTTCCTGAGAGTTGGTTTGGATTACTGAGTTTGCCACCGAATTATCTTGGTTTGGGTATTGATTTCTACTTCAAAAATGAGTTTGATACTATTCAAAGTACCTTTCCTAAGCAAATTACACGCAGAGGGTCAGAATAGACGTATGTATTGTTGATATCACACCTCTCTGCAGTGAAATCTGGCTGGACTTTTTTCTAAAAAACCCCAGGGATATTTATCCTTATTTGATCATTTCCAAAAGACAAACCAGCGGGGGTGATTTTGTGTGGTGGGGATTGATTTTAGAACATTAAGCCAAGAAATTCATCATATATTAAACTAACACATATTTAGCAGTTTATGTGGCTATTACTTTAGAAATCATGTGTGGGTTTGATGCCAGAGGTACAGAAAATACTCGTACAGTCAGGAAAGCAACAAGAAAACTTTAGGAAAAGTTGGCCATGAGGGAGACCTAGAAGAAAACTTGTCTGTCCTCTCCGTAAATCCTGGCTTGTGACCTTAAGCAAATTCATCCACCGCCACTTTCATTCCTAGTCCGGGGAATAGCCAAATCTGTGGATTTTAAAATGAAATTCTGTGAAGACCTAGAGCAGAGTGCAGTTTACTATTGGTGATTTTTCCTGACTAATCCATCTGGTTCCTGGGGTGGATTTTGCCCTTACCATTTTAAACTACCATAGCTCCTTCTCATTTTATAAAAATGTGTTAGTTTAGACCATTTTCTGATAGGTTTCTGACAATCTCCTAATTCACCCAGGCCTACATGTCTTATGTGGGGTTTTAATACTTTTACTTATAAGCACATCAGTAACAACCTGGATGGTTATACTGGTTTCTTGAGGAAACTTCACCACCTTTATTCTTTAGTCAGAATCTATTACACATGGGTGTCAGAATTTAATGCTTAGAACCTTTTAGCCTCCTTGGAGAAGCATCATGTGTGACTTTGAATAAGCTGCTCAGCTTCATGAGCCTGTTACTTTATCCGGAAGATGGGGTTAATCCTATCTGTCACAGACAGTTGTGACAATGAAATGAAATGATATATATACTGTTGGCTCCCACATCTATGGGTTCCGCATCTGTTTCCAACCAACCTCAAATCAAAAATATTTGGGAAAAAAAAATGCATCTGGGGCTATAGTTGTGGCTCAGTGGTAGAGCATTTGCCTAGCATGTGTGAAGCCCTGGGTTTGATCCTCAGCACCGCATAAAAAACAAATGAATAAAATAAAGGTATCGTGTCCATCTACATCTAAAAATATTTGTTTTAAATTGTGTCTGTACTGAACATGTATAGACTTCTATTTTCATTTCATGATTTCCTAAAAACTTTAGTATAACAACTGTGTAACAGCAGTTGATGACTTAAAATATATACGAAGACGTGCCTAGGTTATATGGAAATTCTACACCATTTAAACAAGAGACTTGGGCATCTGAGGATTTTGATGTCAGCCAGGAGTCCTGGAAGCCATCTCCCTCAGTTAGCAAGGGATGACAGTATAAGGCACCAAGAATGGAAACTGAAATGGTATTTTTTATAAAATGTGATTTTTACCCTAAAACCGTCTTCCTTAATAGAATCTCCTAGTTAGGAACTATGGCCAAAAAAAAATTAAAATTTAAAACATTCACCTGCCTTAGACTTTAGAGCATCTTGCCTAGACTCTTCAAGTTTTGTTTTCTTTTTTTCTTAAAACTTTTAAGATCTACTATTTTGGTTTTTTTGTTGTTGTTGTTGTTGTTGTTGTTCACAGCAAAATTGAGAGGAAGGTTCTTTCCCTCTCCTTCCCGATTATCAGCATCCCCCATTAGGAATGGCACATTTGTTACTCTATCCAGAAGATGGAATTAATCATATCAGACAGTTGTGACACTGATACATCAATATCACTCAAAGTCCATAGTTCACATTAAGGTTCTCTCTTGGTGTTATGCATTTCATGTGTTTGGACAAATACAGAGTGACATGTGTCCATCATTGCAGTATCATACAGAATAGTTTCACTGCCTTATTCATCCCTTCCTCCCCTAACTCCTGGCAATTACTGATCTTTTTACTATCTCTAAATTTTGCCTTTTCCATAATGTCATATGATTGAAATCATATGGCATACAGCTTATGAAGATTGGCTTCTTTCACTTAGTAATATGGATTTAGTATTGTTCCATATCTTCCCATGGCTTAATAGCTTTTTGAGGCTGAATAATATTCCATTGTCTGGTTGTGCCACAGTTTATTCATTCACCAATGAAGGACATCTTCATTGCTTCCAAGTTTTGGCAACTGTGAATAAAGCTGCTCTGAACATCTCTGAAGCTTTGCTTTCTGGGGATGACATTTTTTTTTTCTTTCCAAACTACCATCATTTACACTTTATCAAGCAAAATTAAACTTTTACTTCTCATCTGTAAGAAGTAAAATTAGGGCCAGGTTTTGACTTAATATCTTGAAGAATATTCCAGTAGCTGTGGAATTTCAGAGATAAGCATACTGGAAATGAGTAGATCCACATTATTGATAAAGAAGTCTTCATTCTACACTGAACAAGTCCTTCATGGAGATATTATATATTGATAGGATTAGAAGATCTTCATTAAAGTCCTTTCCAACCCCAAAAGTGTTTCCTTTAAGGTTAAAGACCTTTTATTAGATATTTTGTCTTATGTCCTCTCAAGTAGGAATCACTAGTCCAAGCCCTGGAGTTACAAGATAGACAAGGTTCCTGATAACTCCTAAACCTGCATCTCTGGTCCCAGTTTGCCCCTTATACTATAAAACACTTCTCCAACTATTTGCCAAAAATATATCAAGGTTGTTCAGCATATGCATTCATTCATTCAACAAATATTTAATGTTTACTATGTTCTAGGCATCTTTCTGGGTGGTAGGGATGCAGCAATTAAAACAATTTCTTTTCTTTTTTGTTTTTTCTTTTTGTAGATGAACAGAATGCCTTTATTTGTTTATTTTTATGTGGTGCCAAGGATCGAACCCAGTGCCTAACATATGCTAGGCAAGCACTCTGCCACTAAGCTACAGCCCCAGCCCAAAGCTTTTTCTTTTATCCTGTGTCATTGGGACCATTCTTGGCCAAAGAATGGAAAAAGTTGGTTAAATTAGGGAATCCTAAAGAAAAATTAAACATATATACTTCATTTTATTTTCACATAAAACATTCAAGTGTGCATTCATTCACTGATCTCTAGTTATAGGCTAAAGCATTTTCTTAGATTAGGCCTGTAGGTTTTCACACTGGTATTACATCCTCTGTAACTTCCAGTTTTAGGCTTTTTATTTATTTATTTATTTATTTATTTATTTATTTATTTATTTATTTATTTATTTATTGTACCAGGAATTGAACCTGGGGCCACTTAATCACTAAGCTACATTCCCAACCACTTTTAACTTTTTTTTTTTTTTAGACAGGTTCTCACTAGGTTGCTTACAGTCTCACTAAATTGCTGAGGCTGACTTTGAACCTTCAATCCTCCTGCCTCAGTCTTCAAAACTACTGGGAGGCTCATGATGGTACAGGTGAGCACCACCACTCCTGGCTTTAAGTTTGTCTTTTTTTTTAAACATAAGCAAGAATAAAGGTACTTAAGAAGATTGCATGCAGAATCTTTTCATATGATAGTATATATTCTCTTAGTCTTTTGCAGTTGCTGTCCCCACTTTTAGGGACTCACCTTCATCGAGGCTTTTCAAAACATTCAGCGTGGATTTTGAAGAAACAATCTTCCCACCACCACCACCACTCATATTTCATTGGTTTTGTAATAATTTAGGTAAATACAACACAAATAGCATAAACAGATTTGGGGACATATACACTGGGCTCAGTATATAGACAACCTTGAAGACATTATGCTGAGTACAATAAGCCAGTCACAAGAGGATAAACACTGTATGATCTCACTCTTATGAGGTTACCTAGAGCTGTAAAATCCTTAGATGAAGAAAGTAGACCAGTGATTGTGAGGATCTAGGAGAACAGGGAGTAGGGAGTTATTGTTTAATGGGTACAGAATTTTGCTTTGCAAGATGAAAATTCTGGAAATGAATACCTAACAATGTGAATGTACTTCATGTCACTGAAAGAAACACTTAAAAATGATGAAGATGGTAAAATTCATGTGTGTTTTACCATGAGTTAAAAAAATTAGGGGCTGAGGATGTGGCTCAAGTGGTAGCACGCTCGCCTGGCATGTGTGCGGCCCGGGTTCGATCCTCAGCACCACGTACAGACAAAGATGTTGTGTCTGCCAAAAAACTAAAAAATAAATACTAAAAAAAATTCTCTCTCTCTTTCTCTCTCTCTGAAAAAAAAAGAGAGCTTAAAAAAAAAGATTAAAGAGAATAATAGGGAAAAAAGAAAGTATAAGAAGAAAGTTAAATAAAACTTATCCAAAACATCCCCTCTTAGAAGCAACTGGTGTTAAACTATGGTAATTATCTTTCCAAACATCTCTGTCAGTAGTGATATCACTATCACAACAAATATTAGTGTCCTTTGGGGTCAGGGGAGGCAGTCCTGGGGCTTGTGGGAATCCAGGTCAGACATGGGTGTCCCCTAGAGGAGGTCAGTAGCAGGGGCAGGATGTGATTACAGAGGCACAGAAACTGGGACACTGTGTGGATGTTAGGCTTGAGCCTGTGGAGGAGCCCCAGGGCCTGCCGCAGGGTAACAGGGATCAGAGGCAATGTGGGACCTCCTTGTGCAGTAGAACAGAGGGTGGACGGCTGGGCTGCTGCCACTGAGCTTCTTAAGGGAGTTTGGAAGACCAGTGAATGTGAAGAACACATGCTGTAAGTTCATTGAGAAAAAGCAACGTACTTCTGGCAGAAATAATTGGGGAAGCTTTGCAGTGAGAATGAAGGTCAAGTTATAATAGTTATAATAGTAAATGATAATAGTAAATGATTAGAGCCATGAAAATACACTGTGTATTGTTAATGTGACCCCATTTTAACCCTTCTCTTTGAAGATTCTGTGTCCAGCTTCTACTGGAGACAAAATGGGGTAGTGTAGAAAGAACAAGTGCTTTGGAAGCAGTCGGCCTGAATTAAATTCCAGTTCCCCACATTTAATCTGCATGACCTTGGGCAAGATAGCTTAATCTCTCTGGATCTCAGTTCTTTACTTGTAAGAAGAGAAAAAAGAGTAGCTACTAGGTCAGATCATACCCAATTCAGATGGACTTCAACACTGGACAAGTGTACTACTGTTGTAAAACAAAACAAGAGGTGGTGGAGTACTTGGTGAGCATGCTCAAGGTCCTGGTTCCATTTACAGCACTGCAATAAAGAAAAGAAAACTAGGTGATCAGAAGGTTGTTTAATTTGGGGACTCAGTAATGCCATTGGGGATCCAGGTTCTTTTCATCTTTCTGGTATATCATCCCAAGTATGTTGGCCTGGCATTCTGACTAGTTCTCTGCTATAGTTCTGGCCATCTTGAGTCCAGTGCAGGAACACACCTCTTCCAATGGGTCTCCTTAAGAATGGGAGAACTTTTCCCAACCCACCCACCCACAAACCTCCCTTCGTGTGTTGTTGGCCAGAAGTAGGTCCCACAGCATGCCCAGTCTAGTCACTAGCAAGGAGAATGGAATCACTGTGATTGACTCAGACTGTGAATTAAGAATCACTCCTGACCCTTCTGTCAGGGTCAGAGCCTTGGAATTATTTGATAAGGAAAAGGTAGGGATATCTCATAGATAGGTCATCCACAGAGTGTTTTATAGTGTTAATTAAAGCTCCAGGCTATTATTTGATTGTGATTTGTTTAAATTAATGGATTTTTTTTTAGATTATAGGAAACTGAGTGGAAAGTATAAAAATTTTCCATATACCCCCTCGACATTACCCTCAGTTTCCCCCAATTATTGGTAGGGGGGGGTGATAGAAATAAAAAGCAAATGTGGTAGAATGTTTACAATTGGTAGATGTAGGTGATGGGCATATAATAGTGATCTTTGTATTATAATTGTGACACTTATATATTAATTTGAAAATGTTCAAAATGAAAAACTGAACAATAAAGACTTTTGTACATTTTAATTTTTTAAGAGAGAGAGAGAGAGAGAGAGAAAATTTTTAATATTTATTTTTTAGTTTTTGGCGGACACGACATCTTTGTTTGTATGTGGTGCTGAGGATCGAACCCGGGCCACATGCATGCCAGGCAAGTGTGCTACCGCTTAAGCCACATCCCCAGCCCAACTTTTGTACATTTTAGATGAAATTTTATATTTTTTTAATAAATATTCTTCTATGACTCTCATTTTCACATTTTCCCATTAAAGTAGTATTGAATTGGAATTTAGTCATAAGGAGTGAGATAGGGGTTTTGCTTAATTTTAGCTTTAAGTGCCACTTTATATTAAATTCTTTTAAACCTATATTTTAATTTCCATTTTATTGTAATCACCTTACTATGTAATTTTTTGGCTTTTGAAATTCTAATAAAGTAGGTTTCATCTTTATTCTTTCTTTTCCAAATTTTCTTGGATTTCCCAATCCCTTTATTCTTCCAGGTGAACCTAGTAATAAACACATCAAGTTCATGATTGATTTGAATTATGTTAAAGTTATAGATTAAATCTGGATAGACTTGATGTCTTTGTTTTCTCATTGTATAACAATTTCTGTAGATAGCAAAGGTTCCTCTAACAATTCAAATATTCATGTCAGTTTTTTTTTTATTTGAGAAATTGATGTTTTCGCCATACTGTAAGGTAAATAAATATTAAAAGAATTACTTTATGTTAGGTATTAGGGAGGAAAAGAGGAACAAGACAGCATTGCTGCCATTCAGAGAGTTAATAGTCTCCTAAGAAGAATGATTCAAATGGTGTAGTTACATGGGGAAATTCAAGCATTTGCAAAATGGAGAAGTATCAGGAAGGAGAAGGATCTTAATTCTGCCTGCGATGGGCAGGCTAATCAGAGGAGGTGATGCCATAGTTTGCTTGGGCAGCTACATCATCTGAGTGGCTTAAACAAGACCTTATTTCTTAAAGTTCTAGAGACTGAAGTCTGAGATCACGATGCAGATAGCATGGTCAGTTTATGGTGAAGGCTCTCTCTTTGGCTTTTACAAGGTTACCTTCTCACTGTATCCTCACTTTATCAGAGAGAGAAAGCAAGAAGAAGGGGGAGAGAGAGAGGGACACAGACATACATCATCACACATCATACAGGGGACAGAACCCAGGGGTGCTTTATCACTAAGCTACATCCCATAGCCCTTCTTATTTTGAGACAAGGTCTTTCTAAGCTTCTGAGGCTGGCTGTAAACTTGAGATCCTCCTGCCTCAGTTTCCCTAGTAGCTGGGATTACAGGCCTGTGACACCATGCCTAAGGCTAGAGAGATATTCTTTTAAAGCCACCAATCCTATCAGATTGTCCCACCCTTATGACCTCATTTAAACTTAATTATCTCTTAAAGACCCTATCTCCAAATTCCATCACTTTGGAGGTTAGAGCTTCACTGATGAATTGGGAGGCGGAAGTAAGAGAGCACAATCCAATTCATAGAAGATGACTAGGCATTTGCCAGGCAGCCAAGTTATGAGATGGTAATCAAAACAGAGAGATAGCAGATATAAATGTATAGAGGCCTATGACAGTAGGGTGTATTTTGGGAACTACAACTGGCTTAATGTTGCTGGAATATAAAGTAGAAGGACATATAGCACTTTTGAAAGATGAGGCTAGAATAATAGGTATGAAGATGGGGTCCAAGATTTTGAAGGACCTTGTTTACCATGCTTAAGAACCAGGGACTTTGTCTTAAAGGTAGAAGGGAGTCACAGGGAGCTTTTAAACTGAGGATTGATATGGTCAGAACTGTTATTTTTAAAAAGTTGGGAAGGGGGCTGGGGATGTGGCTCAAGTGGTAGTGCGCTCGCCTGGCATTCGTGCGGCCCGGGTTCGATCCTCAGCACCACATACGAACAAAGATGTTGTGTCCGCTGAAAAGTAAAAAATAAATATTAAAAAAATTCTCTCTCTCTATTTAAAAAAAAAAAGTTGGGAAGGAGAAGCAATTTGAACACAAGCAAAACTGGAAGCAGCAATTCAGTCACTGGGAAGTTAATTCAGTCACTCTTGTAAGAGATGAAGGCCCACTTTAAAGCGAATGCAGCAAGAGATGAGAGAGGCAACATCTGAACCATGTTAAGGACATAAGATACACAGGATTATCCAGATATTTTAGATGTGAGAGTTGAAAGAGCCATAGGTGTCCAGGTTGGGCTGGTGTCTTACTTGTCCAGTGTTTATAAAGAGACATGTTAATGACTCAACACATTATAAATTAATAAAATGACTCATCAGTTTCCAAAATCTATGGTAAGTATGTAACTATTTTATAAACTGAAGTTATATTGTTGTTAACAATGTTCACAAACTCAGGTTTTACCTATCATTCTGGAAACATTTGGGGAAGTCAGCCATCTTTTCTGGGCTGATTATTCACATTTTTTTAAAGGGAGGGGGTTGACATGATCTCATACACATTTCTGCTCTCCTTTTGTCCTGTGTCACATTTTCCTTAGTCCATTTGCTTTTCTGTGTTTAGAGCTGTGTTAGGTTTGGTAGATTACAGAAAGAAAACTGCGACACGACACTTTTGTCTCCAGTTAATTTTATTTGAGAAACCAATTTATGGTACTTTCACTAGAAAGAAATAATGTCTAACTAAGGACTGATTTATATGTGATGAATTCTACACATTTTTTTCATCCATTTGTTCATTTCTTCAGAGTTCCTGCTCTCATGAAGCTTATATTCCAGGGAAGGGTAAACAATTAGTATACTCAGAGTATATAGTAGCCCCCATACTCGGTTTTCCTTTTTGCAATTTCAGTTATGATCAACTACAGTCTGAAAATATAGAATATCCCAGAAATATACAATTTGTAAGTTTTAAATTGTGTACCATAAAAGTATGACATCTCAGGCTGTCCCACTCTGAGAAGTGAATCATCCCTTTGTCCAGTGTACCAAACACTGTATACATTATCTATCCCTTGTCATTACTCATTTAGTAGCCATCTTGGTTATCAGCTCTACTGTCACCATATCACAGTGTTTCTATTCAAGTAATCCTTATTTACTTATTTTTTTTAGAGAGACAGAGAGAGAGAGAGAGAGAGAATTTTAATATTTATTTTTTAGTTTTCGGCGGACACAACATCTTTGTCTGTATGTGGTGCTGAGGATCGAACACGGGCCCCACACATGCCAGGCGAGCCACATCCCCAGCCCCTTATTTACTTATTAATGATCCCAAAGCACAAGACCAGTGATGCTGGCAATATGGATGTGCAAAAGAGATGCCATAATGTGCTTCCTTTAAATAAAAATATTTTGCAACTTAGTAAGGATAGAAAAAAAATCATACGCTGAGGTTGCTAAAATCTACAGTAAGTTATTTTTGTTAATCTCTTATGGTGCCTGAATTTGTAAGTTAAACTTTGTCATAGGCACATACACACAGGAAAACATACAGTACAGGAACAGTTCAGTACTATCTGTGATTTCAGGCATCCACAGGGAGTCTTGGAACATTTTCCCCATGGATAAGGGAAACCTACTGTACAAGATGGTGATAAGGGTCACAGAGATCAGAAAAGAAGAGGACAGGAGGGTCGAAGGTCTGTTTTACCTTTTAATGTGGTATTTTAAGAGAAGCTCCTAATAAGAAGAGGCCTTTGAGTAGAGACCTAGGAGGTGAGAATGAATCATATGGTCAATTTAACATAGGTATCTCGATGAGTGTTCCAGGGAGAGGGAATAGCAAGTATAAAGGGCCTTAGGTGGCAGCATGCTCAGTTAATTTGAAGAATGGTAGGGAGACTCCTGCGGCAAAACCAGTGTGAGATGGGGAAGGTGAGTTCATTGAGGAGGAAAAGGGAAAATTATTCTGGGACTTGGAGGCCACTGATGTTTTACTTTTCCTTTACAAGAGACAGAAGCACATCAGAACTATTGTAACTGGAGGCATGATATGATTTGAGTTAGGTTTTAGAACCATCACTCTATTCTAGTATGTGGAGAATTGACTATAGAGAAGCAGGGGATGAAGGGAGACTGGTTAGAAGGCAGTTGCAGTAATCCTGGCAGGAGATGACAGTGGCTTGGACAGTAAGTGGCTCGGCAGTAAGTGGGGGAGGTAAGAAGTACTGAAACATAGTGGCATTTATGATATACACAATCGATACTAACAGGATTTGCTGATGAACTGGATGTGGCATGTGAGAGGCATTGAAGACTATGGTCTGAGTCACTGGAAGAATGGAATTTCCTTTTATGGGAATGGAGAAGATATGAGGGGCATAGATCTATGGGAGAAAACCAAGAGTTCAGTTTTGTTCTGGTTAAATTGGAGATGCTTATTTGGATGTCTAAGTGGAATCATCAAGAAGTGTCATTGAGAAAGTAGTTGAACTTCAGAAGAGGGGACCAGCCTGGTGATACTTAGATGGTATTTAAAAGCCACAAGTTGGGCCAGCCATGGTGGCATATGCCTGTAATCCCAGCAATTTGGGAGGCTGAGGCAGGAGGACCACAAGGTCAAGGCCAGTCTCAGCAACTTAGTGAGACCCTCAGCAATTTAGCAAGGCCCTGTGTCAAAATTTAAAAAGTGAGGGTGGGGGTGGGACACAGTGGTTAAGCACCCCTGGGTTCAAGCCCCCTATTAAAAAAAAAAAAAGCCACAAATTGGGAAATAAAAGACCAAGAGAGTTGAGAAGTCAGGCAGCTGAGCTGTAAGGCACTCCAGAGTCTAGAGGTCAAGTTCAACAAAGGGGATTGAGAAAAGGCCACCAGGGAGACAGACTAAAAACTAGGAGAGTTTTTGAAAACTAAGTGAATACAGTTTTGAGATGCTGGGAGTGATTAGCAATGTCCTAATATGTTGATAGTCAGGAAAAATGACTGAAAATGGACTGTAATGTTCAAAGATGCAGAAGACAGGACTAGCATTCCATTAATGATTTTTTTTTTTTTTTTTACTTCTAAATATTGTCACTGCAGATTCAAGTGTTTTCATTGTAAGATGAGAGCTGCTCAGGGTGATTTGCATAAATTAATCATTTCCAACAGTGGCAGTATAGTATAGAAAAAGAAATATTTATGATCCACATGCATTTTTATTACTAGTGATAGTATTCCTCTTGACTAGTGGGCATGTTCTTTGTGAGCGTTATTTTTTTCTTCACCTCCTCAAGAGTTGTTTGTTCATCGATTCATTCATTCACTCATCCGGAAAAATCTTTATGAAGTGTCTTCTCTGTGCCAACTCTAGGTTTTTCTGGTTCTGATAGATCTAATTTCAGATGCGCGGTACTTGGCCTTTTCTGTGGCTCTTGGCGTTAGCCTCTCCGCAGTGGGGTTTTTCCAGCCTACCTTGTCCAACTGCAGTTCTCGCTGTGGGCGGATGGTGGCCAGAAGTCGGTCAACCGGTGCGTCAGTTCCAAGACCGGGAGGGGACCCTTGGGACACCGGGGAAGCGATATGCAGATGACTGGGCGGGGGTATGTAGATGAGATGGGCGGGCCGCGCCGAGCGAGCCGCGTGGAGTCGAGGAGGGCCAGCCCTTTCTGTGGGGCGGGATGCAGATGAGGGGGGCGGGCCGCGTGGAACGAAGGAGGGCGGGCGGTATGTAGATAAGGGGGCGGGCCCGCCCGGGTGGTATGTAGATGAGGGGGCGGGCCCGCCCGCGGGCGCGAGGCCCGCGGGCGCTAGGAGCGGCTCAGCCGGCGGCCGCCGGGAACTGGAAGGCGCCCGGCCCTTTCTTTGACTGGAGCGGACCCGTGGACGCAGCTGCCTCTCCAGCCAGAGCCAGCGCGCTCTGCGACACGGTGGACACCCTGTCCGAGGCCGGCCAGCCGGCAGCTACCCGAGTCAGCAGAGCATGGGCAACCACTCTGGGCGGCCAGAGGATCCCGAACCAGGTCGGTGCGGTTTGGCTGGGGGTCGCCCCGCGCCCCCTCCCCTGCCGAGCGCCCTTCCCCCACCCGCCTCCCGGGCGGGCGGCGGTAGCGCTACCCGCTGCGCGGAGTGGGGGCGAGTGTGGAAAGGTGAAGTTCCCGTGATGTGATTCTTGCCTTTGGAATGCGCTGATGGGGTTGTGAAATTACCTGTGCTGGTTCCGCGACCAGGAAATGCCACTCGCTATAAACACGTACCTGAAAGCCCCGGGGTCATCCCGGACTCCTGAGAGTGGAGCGGGAAGGAGCTCCCAGGCCCGGTCGGAGAAGTGGGGTCGGGGAAGGGTCTTCGTGAAGGCGTCACCGTGTGACCTCTCTGGACCTTCTGGTCTCCTATGCGGTGTAGGCAGTTCTTGCAGACTTTCTGGGCCACGGGCGACGAAAAGTGTGACTTGGCAGTGGTTTTCTGGCTCATTGTCCGGTTTTTGCAGTGCATCATTTGCATATCACACACTTTTCTGGAGTCCCGCGGAAGGTGGCGACCCCGTCAGCTGATTTTGTTACTCATACTCAGACCAAGGGCTTGATTGTGACTGTGTCTCCTCCCAACATAATCTGACCTTATTCTGGGATGCCAGAACTTGTCCAGTTTATCAAATTTTTATTTCCTTGGAAATGAAGGGAGTGAGCTTTTGTAGAGACAGCTGGGCTCTAGATTTCATCTTCTGGTCCTTCATCCTGGACTCCCGCACAGATTTTGATGCTAATAACCACGGGTTGCGTTTAAAAAAAAAAAAAAAAAAAAAAAAACGAAACAGAACGTTTCTGTACTGACACATGAAGTCAAATGGATTTTATTTTAGTCTCAAAAATGGCATCCTAGGTGATTGGAAAGAGATAGTTGATCTAATGTTGGGAGTCCTTTGGTGGCAGGTGACCAGTCATAACTATTAAATCTTTTTTAAAGGAGTGATTTTTAATTTTTAATTTGAGCCAGGAAATTGAGGCTCTGAAGTGAACTGATTTGTCCAAATGATTTATCCTTTGAATTGGGAGCAGTGCTATGATTAAAAACTTGGTGTCTCAGCCTCAGTCATTTATGCCTCAGTCCTTGAACTGCTTGTTTTGACCATATTCCTGGGGCTGGGCAAAGGTGGGTGCCTCCCTGGTTCTGTGGCATGTTGAACTGGTACAATAGCCAGGACTGAAAACTTCAATAACTACACAGAAACACTGTCAAGAAAAATCTTAGGAGTGGGGTTACTGCGTAGATTACATAGAAGTCTTTAGTTACACAATAGTTGTCCAAACTTTTCTGTGCAGAATAACCAATATATACAAAAATAAGAACAGTATATTGATTTTTCTGTGCAAAGAAGCCTGGGTAAGCCCTGTTGATAACTTATTAGGTAAAGGATTTGTAACATTTTCAAAACACCTCTCACTAGTGCCCAAGAAATGTGAAAAAACCCTGTTTGTAATTATTTCCTTTGAGTTAACATTGTGACCTTACATTTTAAAGCACTCTGATGAATAAGAAATCCAAGATATTTTTATGCTAATGACACTTTTGTGTTTGTAGTTTTTGGGGTTTATGTAATTTCAGAATAGGAACTGAGTCTGATTCGTTGAAGTTAAAGACACTTGATTGGGAAATCTTGGTAAGGACTTTCCATGCTGGATATTTGACTGAAAGGATGAGTGTAATCTTAACTAGTCTCTTCTTATTGCTATGATGAAATGTATCAGTGAGATTCTGGAAAGTAAAGTTTTGTTAAACATAAATGTATTTTCACTCTGCTTTACCATGGGGGCTGGAACAGGATTAGATGCCTCCCACTGGCAGTTATTGGTGCATTGGATTAGAATCTGTCCTTGGAGAGCAGTCAGTCATAATTTTGGGATTTTGTGAATCTGCAGGACCTCAGATGTTTGGGTGACGAGGATCTTTTTAAAGGGTATGGCACACAACTCTAGTCCCAGCTACTTGGGAGGCTGAAGCAGGAGTTGGAAAACAGTCTGGGTGACAAAGTAAGACCCCCATCTCAAAATAAACAAATAAAGAATAAATGGGGGTAAAATTCTCCTTTCAGACTCCTTCAGCAGGATTCAGAGGGCTGGAGGGCACCATTTCTTCCAGGTCTTCTCTTCCTTGCCTACTTTGGGGTGTATCCAGGCAGGAGGCAGGTTTTTAACTGCTATTTATTTTCTAGCCCTTGGATTTGCTGTGGTGGCAAACAAAGTTCATCTTTGGTGGTATCTGCGATGTTCTGAATTGGGACATTGTGATGCATTGTGTTATTGCAGGATGGGTAAGAAAAATTGATCAAGTGACTTGAAAGGATGTGTGTCTAAGGGCAGCTAGAAACAAAACAGCATGCTGAAGACCACATCTCTTATTTCCTAGAAGGTCCCAATTAACAACTTTTGTTTCCAATCAGGTTTTCAGTTCTTATTTTGTCAGAGAGGGCTGTTGAACATGGTTGTGCAGTTTGCACACTACTCAAAGACATCTGGGTAAAGGGGTGAGTGGGCCCAGCTGCGATTGTATAAACCCAGAGGAAGGGGTCTGTTTTGCAGTTTTTACTGTTTGTATTCAAGCAAAGGTGCCCAGTATGCTAAAGATCTCTTAGAAAATGAGCTTAGAAGTCTTTCCCTCGTCCTGATACTAGTTGACAGTCTGCTTACTTGTTGTAAATTTATATGTATGCATTTAAAAGATAAATACAAATGATATATAAAAGTAATACTTCCTCAGGTTGCACTCTGTATTATAGGTAATGATAACTGTAGTTACAGATGAATCCCCTAAATAGCCAGTTTAGACAGTAAAAGTTTATTTATCCCTCCTGTCGCAGTCTGCTGTGAGTTGGTGCCTTTAGAGGAATTATTGATGATTATTAGATGTTCATCTTCATCTTCATCATATGGCTCCTAGATTGCCATCCATCTGCCTGAATTCAGGAGAGTGAGAATGCTTGGAGGCTTTAAGGGTCGGGCCTGGAAGTGGTGCATGCCAGTTCCACCCACATTCCACAGGCCAAGCTCAGTCACACAGCCCCACCAGGACGCCAAGTTACTGGAAAGTGTCTGCAGTGTGTCAAGCAGAGGATAGTATGGATGGTGGTGAACACTAGCAGTCTCTTTTGATGATCATTCTCAACCACATTTGTGTCAATATTTCATTTTTAAGAATTTTAATCTTAAAAGATGAAAGGCTTATATAAGTGAACATGCAAATACACATCACCTGGATCTATAATTAATATATTGCTATATTCATTCATCTTTTTGTCCCTCTATCCATCCATAGCCCAACTTATTTTCTGGTGCATTTCAAAGCCGCGGAGATTATCCCTATAATTCTACATAAAATAATATACTATGTTTTTATGAATTCTTGATTTATTAGCTTCCAAGGCTCTCCACTAACCCTCACTACAAGAGTTGAGAAGTTTCCTCTTGTGCCCCATTTCTGCAAGTCACACATAAACTTTCTAAATTCATTGTTAATATTCCAAGGCTAGTGGTGGAATACAGGTGGTGGAGGGTTGGTCAAAGGGCTTTAGCGGGAGTTACTGGCTTCTGTTGTCATTAGTTTTCAATTTTATGGATTTCATATATTCACTAAGAGTTCAGTATTGTATGCATTTTTCTCAAGTATATTTTGTTCTGTAGAAGAATTTCATGAAGTGTTCTGAGAGACATACTTTGGAAAATGCACCTTTTTTATTAAAATGAAGATATCTACATAAAAAATCAATGATAACACATATTTTAAAAAGATAAGATCAAGTATATCTGTTGCCATAGTAAATATGAATGGGTTAAACTGTTCATTAATAAAAAGAATCTTCTTCCCACAGATTAAGACAAAGCCAAAATCATATGCTTTTTCAGATAGTACTTGATTTTAAAACTTAAGTCAATTAAAGTGAATAATAAAAACCAGTTATTTAAGCTTTCTAGTTCAACATTGTGATATCCTATTTATAAATCCAATAAAATTTAGTGATCACTTTTAATGAGATCTTTGATTAATATTCAGTTCAATATATAAACTTTACTAACAAATTTTAAGTATTTTGAATTGTGTCTATTAATATGTTTAGGTTCCTATTAAAGTCTGAATGACAATTTTGGTTTTTTAAGTCTTATAAATTTAATAATTATTATAAAAAGCATAGTGATTCTTCAGTCTATACATATTTCAAAACACTTATACATTCTCTTTTTTACATGGGTGGATCTATAAATGCACACTTTCAAATTAAAATCACAAATTAATACTCAATTACACATTATTGTAGAATCAAAAAGTTGACCTGTAACTGTTTAATAGGTACAATTCTCTTTTTTTTTTAAATTTTTAATATTTATTTTTTAGTTATCGGTGGACACAACATCTTTGTTTGTATGTGGTGCTGAGGATCGAACCCGGGCCACACGCATGCCAGGCAAGCGCGCTACCTCTTGAGCCACATCCCCAGCCCCGGTACAATTCTCTTAAACATAAAAAATATAATTCTAAAACGCAACTTAGTATTACTATTCGTTTGATTGTTTTAAAATATTTCTCTGCTTGTTCTAAGTCCTTCCATGGTTAAAAGATGTTTACTTGACTTCTTTTACTTATTTAATTATTTGTGGTATTGGGGATTGAACTGGGTGTTTTACCACTAAGCTATATCACTAGCCCTATTTTAGTTTTTACTGTGAGACAGGATCTCGTTGAGTTGCATACTGGCATTGAACTTGCAATCAGTCTCCCAAGTTGCTGAGATTACCTACTAGCACTACTATGCCTGGCTAGTGAATGTTTTATTCCAAATAATATAGGGATCTCTTTCCATATAATTTTTGGGATTTCCATCTTTGTTTGCTGAGATAAAACAGACATCTCTGACAGGGCCAAGGATTGATTCCTTAAGCATCAGATGTAAACTTTAGTCCCTTTTGTTTTGGTTGAACGTATTCTTAAACATTTGATTTGAACATATACAGGGACAATCTGCACATGATAAATTTCCTCAACCTTCTCCTGACCTACATTGCCCTCACTCTTTATTGACAGTTTGACTAGGTATAGATTCCTAAGTTCAGAATCTCTCTACCGCATGGATTTCAAAAATTAAACAAGGAAATGCTATAATGCCAATGTACTTTGGAGTCAAGTTATATTTTACTTAATTCTTATCACCCCTGATAGGAGCCTGAACAGCTCCCCCCCAAAGCCCCATGCTCATATGGGCATACCACTTGATTAGAGTTTGCACTTTTTTTTGCATTTAAAATACGTAAATATTTTTGTACCTAACTACAAAGACCTTTGACTTGATAGAATGCTGCCTGTTTTTCTTATACTTTCTGTATCTTAAGGCAGTATCTTTTTTGATAGTAAGACAAACGTGATTTAACTGTGGATGTCTCTCTAGGCTCTGTTTAACTTACAGGGTCACTCCACTGAAACAATAGAAACAATCAGTTGAAGACACAAACACACACCCTGAGTACCTCAAATGAGACAGGACATTTTATGTTAATAAAATTATAATCCAAGAAGAAAAGTAGAAGTTACAAAATATGATACACTAAATAGCAAAACATTGGCAGTAATGAAAACCTATTAGAAACTCGGGGGACCCAACATGGCCGCCGGCGAGGAGGCAACACTTTCAATGCCTCCGCAGTAACGGGAGCAGAGAGGCCCATTAATACACCTACAAGCGACCTGCAGATGGACTTCTAGCAAAATTCCGCTGAAAGGAGACCTGCCGGGAATTACATCAAATAAATTTATAGGAGTAAACAGTAACCCAGCAGTCAAACAGAACAAGAAGCAATATGAGCAACATGAAAAAGCAAGGAAGAAAAGGTGTACAAACAATGCAGGACAGTCTAAATATTCAGGAGGATATAGATTCATCAGAAAAATGGTCATATAAAGAACTCAAGAAATACCTTAGACAGATGGAATGGAACCTTAAAGAGGATACGAGACAGCAAATTCAAGCAGCGAAAGAACACATTGAGAATGAACTACAAAAACAGATAAAAGAAGAAGTTAAGCATCTTTATCAGGAGATAGAGATTATTAAAAAGAACCAAACAATAATCCTAGAAATGAAGGAAATCATAAACCAAATTAAAAACTCAAACGAGAGCATCACTAATAGAGTGGAGCAAGTAGAAGCCAGGACGTCAGATAATGAAGACAAAATATATCATCTTGAAAAGAGTCTAGCCAACTCTGATAGGCTGGTTAAAAATCACGAGAGAAACATCCAAGAGATATGTGATAACATTAAAAAACCAAATTTAAGAGTCATCGGGATAGAAGAAGGTACAGAGATTCAAACCAAGGGAATGAGTAACCTGCTACATGAAATAATTACAGAAAACTTTCCAGAAATAAAAAAGGAAACAGATATACAAATTGTAGATGCATACAGGACACCGAGCATACAAAATCAAAGTAGACCAACGCCAAGACACATTGTTATGAAGATATCCAATATACAGAACAAAGAGAAAATATTAAAAGCTACAAGAGAAAGGAGGCAGATTACATTCAGGGGTAAACCAATAAGGTTAACAATGGATTTTTCATCGTAGACGCTGAAAGCGAGAAGATCCTGGAACAACGTATTTCAAACACTGAAAAACAATGGATGCCAACCAAGAATTCTGTATCCAGCAAAATTAAGCTTCGGGTATCACAACGAAATAAAAATCTTTCATGATAAACAAAAGCTAAAAGAATTTGCAGCTCTTCGCTGTCCTCCCTTTATCCCAGCAGCCGCCGCCATGAAGGTCGAGCTGTGCAGTTTTAGCGGGTACAAGATATACCCCGGACACGGGAGGCGCTACGCCAGGACCGACGGAAAGGTTTTCCAATTTCTTAATGCAAAATGCGAGTCGGCTATCCTATCCAAGAGGAATCCTTGGCAGATAAACTGGACTGTCCTCTACAGAAGAAAGCACAAAAAGGGCCAGTCAGAAGAAATTCAAAAGAAGAGAACCCGGCATGCAGTCAAATTTCAGAGGGCCATCACTGGTGCATCCCTTGCTGATATCATGGCCAAGAGGAATCAGAAACCTGAAGTTAGAAAGGCTCAACGAGAGCAAGCTATTAGGGCTGCCAAGGAAGCAAAAAAGGCTAAGCAGGCATCTAAAAAGACGGCAATGGCTGCTGCTAAGGCTCCAACAAAGGCAGCACCTAAGCAAAAGATTGTGAAACCTGTGAAGGTTTCTGCTCCCCGAGTTGGTGGAAAACGCTAAATTGGCAGATGAGATTTTAAAATAAAGATGTCTATAACTTAAAAAAAAATAAATAAATAAAAAAATAAAAGAATTTGCAACCAGAAAACCAGCATTGCAAAGCATCTTGAGCAAAACACTACACGAGGAAGAAATGAAAAACAATAACCAAAGCCAACAGTGGGAAGTACCTCAGTAAAGACAGACGGAGGGGGGAAAGCTAATCATGGAGAAACAAACTAAATTAAAAAAAAAAAAAACAAATAATCAAACACGGCTGGAAGTACAAACCATACAGCAATAGTAACTCTAAACGTTAATGGTTTAAACTCTCCAATAAAGCGACATAGACTGGTAACATGGATTAAAAAAATAAATCCAACAATATGCTGCCTCCAGGAGACACATCTGACTGGAAAAGACATACACAGACTGAAGGTGAAAGGTTGGGAAAAAATATACCACGCACATGGTCCTCGTAAGCAAGCAGGGGTGGCCATCCTCATATCGAATAAAATCGACTTCAAAACTAAGTTAATCCAAAGGGATAAGGAAGGACATTATATTCTGTTAAAAGGAACCATTCACCAACAAGATATAACAATTATCAATATTTATGCACCAAATAATGGTGCTGCGACGTTCATAAAACAAATTCTCCTCAAGTTCAAGAATCAAATAGACCACAACACAATAATTATGGGTGACTTCAACACACCTCTCTCACCATTGGACAGATCCTCCAAACAAAAGTTGAATAAAGAAACTATAGATCTCAATATCACAATCAATAACCTAGACTTAACTGACATATATAGAAAATATCAACCATCATCAAGTGGATATACTTTTTTCTCAGCAGCTCATGGATCCTTCTCAATATATTATGCCATATATTATGCCATAGGGCAACCCTCAGTAAATATAAAGGGGTGGAGATAATACCATGCATTTTATCTGATCATAATGGAATGAAACTGGAAATCAATGATATAAGAAGGATGGGAAAATCCTGTATCACATGGAAAATGAACAATATGTTACTAAATGATCAAGGGGTTACAGAAGACATAAAGGAGGAAATCAAAAAATTCTTAGAGATAAATGAAAGTACAGACACAACTTATCGGAATCTATGGGACACAATGAAAGCAGTTTTAAGAGGGAAATTCATCGCCTGGAGGTCATTCCTCAAAAAAAAGAAAACCCGGGCTGGGGATGTGGCTCAAGTGGTAGCGCGCTCGCCTGGCATGCGTGCGGCCCGGGTTCGAGCCTCAGCACCACGTACAAACAAAGATGTTGTGTCCGCCGATAACTAAAAAATAAATATTAAAAAAATTCTCTCTCTCTTTCTCTCTCCTCTCTCACTCTCTCTTTAAAAAAAAATACTTTTAAAAAAACCCCAACAAATAAATGAGCTCACACTTCATCTCAAAGCCCTAGAAAACGAAGAACAAAACAACAGCAAATGCAGCAGAAGGCAAGAAATAATTAAAATCAGAGCGGAAATCAACGAAATTGAAACAAAAGAAACCATTGAAAAAATTAACAAAACTAAAAGTTGGTTCTTCAAAAAAATAAATAAGATTGACAGACCCTTAGCCATGCTAACGAAGAGAAGAAGAGAGAGAACGCAAATTACTAACATACGGGATGAAAAAGGCAATATCACAACAGATGCTACAGAAATACAGAAGACAATTAGAAATTATTTGGAAAACCTATACTCCAATAAAATAGAAGATAGTGAAGACATCGATAAATTTCTTAAGACATATGATCTGCCTAGACTGAGTCAGGAGGATACACACAATTTGAACAGACCAATATCAATGGATGAAATTGAAGAAGCAATCAAAACACTACCAACCAAGAAAAGCCCAGGACCGGATGGGTATACAGCGAAGTTTTACAAAACCTTTAAAGAAGAATTAATACCAATACTTTTCAAGTTATTTCAGGAAATAGAAAAAGAGGGAGCTCTTCCAAATTCATTCTATGAGGCCAACATCACGTTGATTCCGAAACCAGACAAAGACACCTCAAAGAAAGAAAACTACAGACCAATATCCCTGATGAACCTTGATGCAAAAATCCTCAATAAAATTCTGGCGAATCAGATACAAAGGCACATCAAAAAGATTGTGCACCATGATCAAGTAGGAGTCATCCCTGGGATGCAAGGATGGTTCAATATACGGAAATCAATAAATGTTATTCACTACATTTTTTTTTATTGTGACAACCATTCAGCAAAGTTTAGGGGACCCTGCAACAGACCCTTGCCATATAATGATGGCCCTGAGGGAAAATGAGGCTGTGAGAGACAGACAGGGGGAAAAAGGTGGGGGAGACAATCTACCTCAAAGGAAGCAACCGCAGCAGGTACAGGAGGGAGAGAGGCAGGAAATGGTACCTCTAGCCTTCATGTGCAGGAAGAGGTGACCACAAGTGGTGCAGGTGCGCCTTCTACAGTCAGGAAAAGTTGACATCCTTCCCTGAGTCAATGGCAACTGCCTCCTTATGAGGCAATGCCTAGCTAGCAAGGGACTATGACAGCTTAGAATTGACCAGGCCACTGGACAGGCCCATGCCATGGTCTCCCAGAAACCCATTCCAGGAGGCAGAGATCCTTTTGAAGGTCTATGTAGGATAAGAGATGAGAAGTGGGGTGAGGGAGTACAAGCTTTCCCAGTCAACACGGTCCCCACACCAGAGCACCTTGCAGAGCAAACGCTTGAATCTCTCAGTCTTGAAGTAAATTGCCCTCAGGACTGGAGAGACCTAGCCAGAGCAGCTCTTGAGCCTGCAACATTTTTGAAGTGGAAGGCATTCTCCTGTGATGAATGTGAACAATAGGGGGATCCTAACAACACCCCCAAATATTAGCCTCCCAGCTGAGTGCTTGCAGGAGAGGGAATCTACAGATCCCCTGCAGTCCAAGCCACAGGTCCACCAAATTATTTTGATCAGGTGCAGCTCTGTGCTCTGAGAGCCTGGAGGAAGTTGGCAGCTGGGGGAGGGACAGTTTCCATACAGGACTTAAGGCAGAAGGCCACTGAGGACTTGCCACAGTTTACTGACAGGGTAAACAAGGCATGAAGGAGGCAGGGTGGCCTTAGCCAAGGAGTTGATCTGGGATGGACTAAATAAGGAACACAGAGCAGCAGTGGTGGCAGTACACAATGGCACACTGGATGAGTGGATTTTGGCCCCCCAGGATATAGGGACACAAGCAGCTCAAGCCTCTCTGCAGCCCTCAGCCATGACAGTTTCAAAAAAGCAGGACTAAGGAGGCTTGCAGACAGCTAGTCAGAGACTGCAAAATGTGCACCTTTTCTCTCCACTGACCTTGCACAACCTGCTGGAGTAAATCTCTGAGAGTTAAAAATCTAATGCTCTATGGCAAATGGGTATCACTTACTTTGCAACCTTTGGAAATTTAAAATATATTCTTGTAATAATTGATGTCTATTCAGGCTGTGTAATGGCAGCAGCCCCCACAGGAGAAACCACAAGAAAGGTCATCTCCCATCTACTTAAAATGTTTTGGAATTCCAAACGTTCCCATGTCTATTAAAACTGACAATGGGCCAATCTATACTAGCAAAACATTTGAATCAGTTTGCAATGATTGGCATATACAGCACGTAACTGGGATCTCAAACAACCCTTAGACTCAAGGCATCATAGAAAGAAAACACAAGGAATTAAAGACCATGGTACAAAACAGAGGGTGAAACTTGTCCCCTCCTGATGCCTTGAAAAAAATCTTATTTGCTTTAATTTTCTTCCAATGTCAAAATCTTCTATGGAAACAGCAGCCCGTAAGCATTGGGCCCCCCTCTTGGAGCCCTCCCATCTACCTATGGTTTCATGGAAGGATCCCATAACAAATGCATGGGATGGCCTGGGAACCTCTTAATCATGGGTCGGGGGTTTGCATAGGTTAAGAGGAGCCTCACCCCATCTGGGTGATGGCCAGAAAGTCAAGCCCTGGACCTCCAGAACCACCAACCAAGAAGATGAAGGAACCAACTCTGGAGGAGAAACCTCACAAGCAAAGGACTCAACAACACAAACAGACCTCATGTAGAGTAACCTGGGGTGATAAAGGTCTTGTTGACCAAGCCCCCAGGTTGACCCCTTTGCCTGGTGACAATCTCATCCCTAGGCCTATGATGATGGTCCTAGTGTGTGCAATGTTCACTGCTAACAGTGAAGCCTCCCATGAGGTATATTCAGCTTTGGTCACTAGGCCACCACCTTTATCTGTGGCCAATTGGGAAGGAGCCCTACCCAAGCTCTTTTCCAATAAGTCTAACCTTACTGATCCTGAGTTGTCAATCCAGGAGGTAACTGTACCCTGGAATACCAGCATTTTCATACCTACTCTGCCAATTTGTTTCTCTGAATTAGATAATGTCCCCTCTGTTTTGCTCTTGCCAATGAAAGTATTATAGATAACTATAATAAGTCACATGTTGGGCTGTCTCTCACTGATCTTGAAGTTATAGTTAATGCTACCTATAGTCATAGACTCCCCCATGGCAAATTCAAGAAACCCTTGCTGCCAACATGCTCAACAATGCTTTTGGAAAGCTCCCCTCAGATAATGATAGCATCCGATGGAATCAAGGTGTCACTGCCACACCTTATCTCCTTGACAAGAGGAATTTCTCTGGGGAAGACCAACATCTATGTACCTGGGTGGGCACAGCTCCCTGGAATGTAACTGATGTGCCCCAATACCATATGGGCCACTGCAGTAACTGCTACACGGGACAAGCCATTACCAACCAGTAGGCAGGAAATCAGTATGGCATGATGGAAATCACGCCAATATTACTAGCTGCAACAGCCGGCTGGATGAATGGGTTTATACTGAGTCCAGACCCTGACCATGGACTTGCCTTTGTGCCAAATTATACCCATACCCACTATGCACAAGCTTGTGTGACACCACCCTTTGCCATGCTAATAATCAATGATACTGATGGCATAAACATCACTCATACAGAGATCCCTTGTGCAGTCAATACATCCTGCTGCCTCACAAATTGTCTAAATCCTGCTGTGAAAGCTAAACCTATATTTATCCTCAGAGTCCCCCCAGCAATCTGTCTTCCAGTGACCCTGTCCAGAGAGTGGAGGAGTCTATGGGACATGGAGATGAAGAAACTTCTGAATGAGATCCTGCACCAGACAAGGCGTGCAATTAGCCTCATTATTTCTGGGGTTACTGCCCTTGTAGCTGCCATCGCAGCCACAGCCACTGTCACTGCTTCCCTCTCTCAGAGTATCCAGGCTGCTCAGACTGAGATGAATGTGTCCACTGCCATGGCAGAAGCCTTTGCCATTCAAAGTGACTTAAATAAACTGTCCTGAGCCACTGTTTTAGTCATCAGCAAGAACTAGACCTCACTAGGAACAACTAGATATTCTGTTTTGTTGCAGAGGCTCATTGTGACCCTGAGTTTCATCATATTTGTGTCACCCAATATGCTGTGTCTGAAAACGTAACCTTACGCTTCTCCAGTTTTTCTCTGCATGTTAAGGGCACTTGGGATGCTAACTATGTTATGACTATGCATAACCTTACTAAGGCAATTGTCAAAATCAGTGAGACTAAGATATCTATCTTGACAACCTCCTCTTTCTTCCAGGGATTGACTGAACACTGGAAAAACCTGATAGGCAAATTAATCTTTATAATGCTATTACCCTGGCTTTACTGATTATCATAGTGATAATTTTTTCTTTTTTGTGAGGCTTATGTAACCATGTAAAGGCCACCAAACAAAAAACAGCAATGCTGGCTGAGGTCCTTGCAGCAGAGTCAGTGGGGGGAGATATGGGGACAAGTGCCTGGAGTACTGCATACATGGCATACTTTAAGGGCATCTGGGTGGCAGGCCACTCCCCTGTGGTGGGTGTGTGACCGGCAAACCACTTACCCCATAAGCACAGCCCTGGTTGAGAGACCATGTGTTGCAGTCCCTGTGCTTGCTCCACGGCCCACTCCTTGATTGGCCACTGCAAGTACAGATAGCAGAAATTGCATTGGTGGCTGCCTGTAATCTGCTTAGCTACTGCCTGAGTATGTATGCATGGTAACTGCACACTAAAATCAGACCTGCTTCCTGCTTGGTCTCTGGAGGAGGTCTTGATTAGTTACTCTGCAGCCATACTCTCCTGTACCTTATTTTGAGAATCTTTTTGCTGGATGAGAATGAGCCCACATAAATAATGACTAAAAGGTTATCTCCTTGCCCAAACAGGAAGCCCTGTACAAAGACCTTGGTATTTCTTAGGGAGAAGGTATTTAACTTTCATATATACATAGATATAGATATAAATATATTTTTTCTGCTTTACTCTGGATCATGCGTGAAGGTCCACACTTTGAGTTTGTTTACTGAGCTGTCTTCAGCAGGTCAAACTGTGGATTGTTAAAACTCTGTCAATTAAAATGTCAGTAACATTTCTATGTTATGCACCACAGTGGTTTCCTTTTTAAATAATGAACTAAGTGTCTAGTGACTTTGAGGATTGAGGTACTTTGCTGCCCGTCAGTGTATGATTTCCACAGTTGGGTGTTTAGACTACAGGCATCCTCTTCAGAGGTTTCCACAAGTCTCTGCCCTCCCAGCTCACACCCACCTCAAGCAACATGGCCCACTGAAGCAGGAAGGCAGAGCATCCCTTGGGACAGGACCTGGGCCTCAGCAAGGGAATGAGGCAGAGAGGCTGTGCCATCCTGGAGGAGACATGGGCCTGGATAGCACCCTTCACTGGCCCGACAGCGTCAGCTGCGGTAGCTCTTCCTTAGTGTCCCTTCCCCTCCCCCAGCCACGGCCAACCGCAGAACCTGTAAAGCGCTAACTCTTGGACAGCAGAGCCTCGCCCCAACCCTTGTGCTAATGGAGGCTTGGAAACTAAAGGAAGCTTGGAGTTTGAGCTCCTGAGACGTGCTAATGGAGGCTTGGAAACTAAAGGAAGCTTGGAGTTTGAGCTCCTGAGACGAGAGCCCCCAGCCAGCGAGTCTGGAGCTGCAGCGCTGCAGGACGTCGCCCCTGCCGGTCTCATGAGGCTGCGCAGCTGCGAGGTTACCCTGGCCCTGGGCAAGGCCGCTCTGTGACTTTGTCTAGCGGCCAAGTGGCCGCAGGCGCTGTCTGTGCCTGGGTGTTTCCCTCCAAGGTCAGGACGCTTGTCAGAGTCCCCTGTTGCACTGTTGGTGGGTCTGCTGTTTTCCTGCCAGTGGTCCTCCCTGGTTGGTGCCTTCACTCCTCTGCCCATCGCTTAGCGGAGATGCATCTAGGCAGTGTGCAGTGGGAGCAGCTGTGACCTAGCTGCAGCCAGCCTCTCTATGTGTCATGTGCCTCTGCTCCTCTTGTCGATGGTGGTGACTTACTCAGCCGCTTTTCAGAGCGTCTGCTGACTTCAGCCAGCAATGAACACGGATCCCAACTGCTCCCAGTATTACGGAAACTTTTCCATTTTGGCCGATTCTTGTGAGCACTTGGCTTTTCATTTAAATTTTCCTGACGACGAACGGGCCCTGAGGACTTGTCATCAGCAGATTGTCTATGTGCTTATGTTCCTTTTTGTGTTTTGAATTATTTCAGTTTTTGGGAAAAAAAGTCTGTAGATATTTCAAATCCAAACACAGCCATTGATTCCATAATAGAAAGTATAGGGCACTCAGAACACTACTGGGAGTTTTAAAAATAAAAGTCATGTGTTAGGAATTTTCTAACATATCTTGTAATTTATTGCCCAATTTAATTAGTGTGTGTGTGTGTGTGTGTGTGTGTGTGTATGTGTGTCATATTTCTCTTCCAACTCCTCTGTTTTGCTAGAAACTGTAACTTTATTTCTTTTAATTATGATTTTTTATAAACTACTGGTCTTCCATTGGAGGGCAGATTCCACTGAAAATCTAAGACCTTTTTAAAATTGGGACTTGGGTGTTTTAGAACAATCTTTGTTTAACAAATGATTACATACTCAGAATAATTAATAAGGAATAAATTTGACACCTTTAAACAAATTGTTGAATTTTTCAAGAAAATAATTTTGGCTATGCATTTTTAGTAGACCTATCTTTCACACATATTTGTGTGATGGTCAAAGACAAAGCTAGTGAATTTGAAAATTATCCCAAGGCTGTGGTTTAAAATACCACCTACAGTGATTGCTGTTGTGATTCTTTTCTCCTCTTCTGCTAATCTTGTCTGGATCTGGTTCCAGTCTTCACCACCTTTCCTTCTCTTGAATGTGGCTCAGTAGTTGTCCATGTCAGGTGATGGAAGCTGCAGAGGACTCTAAGCAGAGCAGGAATAAAATATGCTGAGTGAACAGCGTAGGGTGCAGAGGCTCAGGAAAACTTTATTGTTCCTTTTAAAAACTGTTTTTTCTTGATTTTTTTTCTTGTTGTTATCATCATTATCATCAATTTAATTCTACATGATTAATTGATGGCAAAACAGTCCATCCCTTCTCCCCTGAGAGCCAGCCTCACCATTGCTCCCCCTGGAGTGCCAGGGCTACCCTAGGTGTCCATCACTGTCACCATGATACTTAGGCCTGCTCCTGCCCCCTCCTTCCCAGGCCATGCCATGGGGACTGGCTCCTTCTGCTGCCCTATGAAAAGACCACTGTTTTCTCCCTGAGGCCGCTTGCCACAGGGATCCCATTAAGACCTGTCTTCTATGCTTCTGTTTGCAGGTTCCAAATGACTCTTGTGCAGTGCGCTTGTCAAATCCATCCCATCTGAAGGAGTGCCAAGTCCAGGCAGCTCTGGTGCCCTCAGCCACTCCCTTGGACGTGTCTCTTTGCACAAGCCAGGGTTCAGGGCCATTGGGGTGAGGGTGACTGATGCCCCAGTGAGCAGAGGAGGCTAAGTGAGAAATGTTGCCTGTGGTGTTTACCTGGTGAGGTCCAGGGAGGTGGAGGCGGCCCTGCAAGTGCACATGTGGGATTCAGGGCTCCGGGGTGAGCCTGCAGCAGAGCGCACACCCTCCTGCCAGGCCTGCCTGGTTCCGGGGCACTGATCTGTTTGCTGAGAGCATGAGGTCCATGTAGAGAGGGATTTTACCACTGAATGGGAGAACTGAAGACGCTGAAGCCTCTGAGAGTGCTGGGTGAGGGTGTGTCCTGTAGAAAGCAGCCAGGCATGGAAGGGAGGCAGGTAAGTCAGATCCGTCACCGAAATTCTCAGACACAGTGAAAGGCCTGCAGACCAGGACTTAGGAGGAGTGAGGGGATGTCATGGAGCAGAATGTGTGTGTACTTAAAAGTGAGTTCCAGAAGAAATGTTTGCATTAGGATGAAACTGTATATGTATGTGGCAAAACTAGAGGCAGCTAATTAATTCACTTTTCTTTATAACATACTATTTTAAATTTCTATCTCATGAAATGGTGAGTGCTAAGGATTTTGAGTAAAAGAGACTAGAATTATGCTTGGTTGAAGATTCCCCAAATTACAATTTAATAGAAACTTTAAGAGCAGCCAACTGTCATGAGAGGTAGTAGATTTTCCCTTCCCATTTATATATATCCATCCATACATAAAATTCATGAAAAAATTAAAGTTTGAAACTCATGTGGAGAACATATTTTGGGGCCAGTTTCCAAGGTTACAGAGGAGAGGTGGGTAGGAAGTCTGTGTTGCGTGTCTCTCCAACATTAACAAGGATTTGTGGAGCGAGGTGGGGAAACAGACTTCACCCTGGGAAAGTGTTGTATGTCCAGGGTAGAAGCTGCCGGTGTGTACCAGGTTCTTTCAACCTCCTCACACATTAACTAGCTTGCTGTTAGAGCACTCATCTTTGGATTCAGGTGTAGCTCTGCATGTCAATCCAGATGCCACTGAATGGCACAGAAGGTATAATTTCATTAATAATCCTGGCATCTTAGGAGTATGCTCCTGACCTGGGGTGACTAGGTGGGAAGAGTCGTGAAATGTGCCTGTGGAAATTCTAGGTGCCTCATAGAAGTTGCCCCTGGAGATAGAAGCAGGACACTGAGGGAGACAGGAGTGAGCGATGTTGGCTTCCCAGAGCTGCAGGGAAAATGTGGATGGCTGTGTAGATGCAGTGAACATCACAGGAAAACAGTCAAGTCAGAAATACACAGGAGGAAGAACTTAGGAGCAATTGAAAACATTTGATGTTGTAGTCCATTTAAAAATTCTGTCTGTGATAAGTCTTTAATGGCACCTGCAATGGGCATGGGGTCTGCTAAACACAGGGATCTCAGTAGTAAATGGTCAGGGGGTGACTTCAATAAAGTGGATAATTGGAAAAGCAAAACCAGAGGGAAAATACGCTTCCATAGACACAGTATTGCTCAGTTTGAGTTGTGAGTAATTTTCACTGGTTTGGGAAATGTTTGTGACCAACCAGCTCACATGAGGCACATTGCCTGAAGTCTCCACCTGAGTGTGTCATCAAGGCTTCTGAACTGTGGGTCAGAGCCTTTGGAACAGCCAGGACAGGGGCATAGGCAGGGTCACAAACCTCACTCAGTGCTGGTCTTCTTGACTCAGGACCACAGCAAAATGCTGCCATTCTGTCCAGGGAATTAGAAATAAGGTTAAGAATTGATCTAGTGCATGATAAAGAAACAGCATTTACTAAATAAATAAATAAATAAAATACATGAAAGTCTAAATCATTTATATACTGTTAGTGACTTAATTTTCACATGTGGAAAGATCAAAATTTATTATATTTAAACTCAATAGCAATCATCAATGAGTTGATCAATATTTTGTTGTTCCTAATTTTGTTTACTAGGCTATGTGTTGAAAGATGGAAACTTAGATTAGTGTATCTGTACATTTCTTTATTTATAAACATGTGTATGCATGTTTATATATATATATAATCTCCTTATTGAGGGAGAGAGCATATATACAGAACATTCAAATAATTATGAAGTAAGGATACAAGTAACCACCTTCCAAGTATAAATAAATAACATTAACACCTAAGATTTCTCATATGTAGAATAAAAAAGTTATGATTCAAATTCTACATGTTAAGAAAACAGGGAAAAGTAAAATATATTTGCAAAGATACATTGTTGATTTTGACTACATATAGCTTTCATTTCTTACATATCAACAAGGACAACATTTAAAATCATCCTATATTTCATCTGCTATAAGTTTTATTCACTTAAAAATTCATTTAAAATGAAGTTTCATTGTCATAATATTTATGTGTCTATTTGTGTATTTACTCATTTGTTCATGGGCTGCTGTGGCGCATGCCCTTGAGGGAGGACTCTCACATCTTGGGCTTATGGCAGAATGGTCTCTCTAGCATTGCCCATGTATGTTAGTCATGAGCTCAACACCCATGATTAAGCAACTGTTGAAGGCCAGGTCTGTCCTGTGCAGTCATGAGGTTAACCCTGGTGGAGCAACAACAATGAGTGGTGAGTGGAATTGACCTGTTCATTTAATGAATAGAAGGTGAAGGTGGACTGCAAACCCCACACAGCAGAACAGTAAGGAGACCAGAGGAGTCTGGGTCCAGGGGGAGCATTGGGATTTTAAGAAGCCAATGCAGGGTAGGCCTCCTTGAGAAGGTGAGAGAGCTGACCAAAGAGAGGACTTCAGTTCATTACGTGAAATTAATTGACACTTTGAGAACCAACATAGACCCAAAGGCCAATTGAGCAAGCTAAGCATGACCCAGGAGCGGATCAAGTGCAGGCCCACTCTGTGAAACAAGTCTGCACCAAATAATTATAACATATATCAAAAATTTGAGATAGGGGACTTTGCAGGTTAGTGACCAGCTGGTTGAAAATAGGTGGTTGTTATTCATAACCCATCAATGTCATCAAATGACACTGAACTTTCATGGGAGAGGCAGAAGTCAAATGCTGAATCAATATAAAGGTGGATGATGTGATTCCTGTTGTGTTACCAGAGGTCTTGTGAAGAATGACGACAGAAAGACATGATCCCCCACCTCATCTAGGTAGGAGCACGCCCTAGGCACAAGTAATTATGGAAAAATGGTGATGGATTTTCCTGTGGAAAAAAATAAAGAAGAAAACTTAATCGTATATAGTTTCAGCAAAAATGCAATTTTGGGGGGCCTTTTTTTGTGCACAATCGCCTATGAAATTACATCTGCAATAAATTTCTAACAAATGCAGTGAGTTACAATTTTTATTTGAAGGTTAAACAAGGCATATTAAATAATGGGAGAGCTAGGTAAGGAGCACAGTGTGCCACAGGATGTGCTCAGGGTTTGTGCTCATCATCACTGTCTCTGTTATTACTGTGTCCTCGTTAATGCCAGTACCCTGTCACCATAGCTTCCATCTGCTTCAAAGAAACCCTTAGGGAGTGATGCAAGATATAAGAGAATGTGACTGAGCCAACCAACATGCAGCGGAATTGCATTTTGTGCTCACTGATGGGTCGAAGTGGTCCCTGAGCTCTGAGGAGCAGGGGCACCTGGGTCAGAATGCTTGCTGTGGCTTCCCATATGTGCAGGTTGGGTGGGGAGAGGGTAAGGCCATGCTCCTCCGGTGAAGCCAACCACCTGAACCCACAGGCCCACTTTATACCAACCACTGCTTGAGTTTGCCCCTCTGAATTTTCAGATCACTGCCTGGTGACCATCTGTCATCTGCTAGTTGTTGTCACTGCCCTTGATGGGAATCTGTGATCAGGTGTCACAGAGACATCATCTCCACCAGGTCTGACATGGACCTGCCTGAGTGAGCTCTCTGAACAGTGAAGGTTTCCACCAGGTGCAGTAGGTCAAGCCAGAAACCAGCCCACCAGCTCGACCGCTCAATACTGCCCAATCCTCACAAAGCACCATCTGCTACACACTCTTCCAACACAAATGTCTCTGATAAACTACTGTCTCTCCTCTATTTCATCACTGTGTTGCTGTAGTGGCTCTAAGGCATGCCTTCTCCATCTCTCTTTCAATTCCACAGAACCTGAGTGGGCTCAGTACCACCCATGTGGGACAGGACCACTCTGCACCCTTGAAGCCAATTGTGTGGGATTGGCTGTGTGCTGGACGATCTCAGCCCAGGAGCCAGGAGGACTGGGAAACACAGCCTCCATCCCCCTTTATCATGGGTTCCTCATGTGGTGTGATGATCTATGTCCCTGCAGGGCTTCTTCAAACTTCACAGTAACATCCCTGGGGATTCAGAGGGAGAGAGAGAGAGAGAGAGAGCTGGCACCGCCACGTATTGCTGCTGCTGAGGCACCAGCCCAGTTTCCCTCTGCCAGAATCTGCCCTGTCCCTGAGGGACAAGCAAAGAATGACCCTTCTCTGAGTTCTCTACAATAACTACAGTTGTGTGTATTTGAGGTTTATAACATGATAATATGGGGTGCATATTGACAGTGAAGTGGCTACAGCAGTGGGGCAGATTGATTCCCATCATCACCTGTGGTTACAAATATCTGTCATCACATTGTTATTTTTGTGAAATAAAGAGTTAAAATCTAGTCATTAAACAACATTCCTTTATACAATATCATCTTATTAAATTTAATCTTTAAGCATATTAGCTTATTTTTCTTTTTTAAAAATATCTATGAGGTCATTCATACTAATGACAAAAACTAATTCTCTAATGATGCACTATAAATTACAAACAATAGAGTTTAAAAACTATTTCCATGTTTTGGTGGAGTAAACTAATATCGAAGACTCAAGGAAGTCTGAGAACCTAGGGAGGTGTGTAATGTGGTGATTACCAGGGTAATTATATTATTCTCCGGCCTGTTTTAGCCTTATAAGGCAAAGGATGTATCGCATGAGATATAAAATTCCAGAAAAGTTTGAAATATTGCTCTTTCACTTGCTATTTTCAGAAAAGAACCATGAGTGAGATGAGTGAGGAGTGATGGTCTAGTGGCTTGAGTGGACATAGGCAGGTGGAGGGGAAGGGAGAGGAAGGAGGAAGCAGAGCCCTTGGGGACTGTTCTGTTCCTGGACCTCCCCCATCTCTCTCTCTCTCTCTCTCTCTCTCTCTCTCTCTCTCTCTCTCTCTCTTTCTCTCTCTCTCATTCCCTCCCTCTCTCCCCCCCTCCTCTGCTTCCTGGCTTCCATGAGCTGACCAGCTTTCCTCCACTGTGCCCTTCTGCTACAGAACTTTGCCTTGGAGCCAGCGGACCATGGACTAAATCCTTTGAAACTATGAGCCACAATAATTTTTTCCTCATCTAAGTAGTTTTTGTTAGGTGTTTTGGTCACAGTGATGAAAGGCTAACACAGTTTCCTATAGTTCTCTGGAATTTACATTTAGTTAAATTTAGTTTTAACTGATACATAAAACCACACACACTGTGCATACTAATGGGGTTGCATGCGGTATTTCAACATGACTACATTGTGAAATCTTTAAATCAGCCAGAACATGTCTATCTCTTCAAGCATTTCTCACTTCTTTATGATGAGTACTTTCTAAATCCTTTGTTCTAATTTTCTGAAATGTGCAGTGCATCATCGTCACCTGTTGTCACCCTACTGTGCAATAACACACCAGAATTCCTTCTCCTGTAACTATAACTTAGTCACCAGTGATCTACTTTCCCCATCTCTCCTTACCTCCCTATGCCCCACCTCCTGGTGACCACTCTCCCACTTGCCTATGAGATAATTATTTTCCCACATCTGAGTGAGAGCATGGACCCTAATCTTTCTGTTCCCATCTTATTTCATGTGACAGAGTGATCTTCAGTTCCATCTGTGTTGTCACAAATAACAGAATCACATGTGTCTATGGCTGATGGTGTGTCTTTTGTGTGTCTGAACACATTTCCTCTCTCCATTCTTCAACTGATGGACACTGAGGTTGCTTCTATTTCTTGGTTATTGGGCACCCTGCTGGGATGGACACAGCAGTGTCAAAGTTTCTTGATGTGCTAATGTCATTTGCAAATTGAAACTACATCACCAAAAAGCATAATCAGTGTTCCAGGATGTTTTGGCCACAGAGGAGGGATGTCACATCTTCAGATATTCATTAAAGCATTTGGCAATGTGATAGTATTTTATTGTCTTTTTAAATTTAATAATTGGTGAGATTAAATGAATTTCCCTCAATTGATCAGTACACATTGTGCCTCTTTTGGGATTTCTTGCAATTGTGCAGATTTATTAATTTATACTTTTTGAGTACTTTCATATCAATTTTGAATACATATTTTTGCCATATACATTTTTGAATTTCTTTTAATTTTTATTATTCATCATTATTTCAATTGCACATACTATGGACACAGTGGGATGATTCAATGCATGTGCATAATATAGAATGATTAAACAAAGATGGTTAGCATTTTCATCTTAAATTTTAAAGAACATTTAATTAGTATATAATTGTGTGTTTATTCTCATGTGTTTCAAGAAGATTATTTCTCTATTTCTTTTAGAAAGTATATAGTTTCATAAATCATCTATATATCTTGGCTGGAATATGAATTTAAATAATTTACCTGTTTCCTCTTGGTGTCGTGTTAAGAAAGGTATCCTTTCTCCTTATGAAAAATAAGAATATAAAACAAAAAATTGATTTTTTCCTAGTTTTTGTTTAATTTCACCATGTAAGCTATTGTACTTAGTATAAATGGGATTTATTTGGGGGTTGGGTGTGAGTTGGAGCATATGAATTTCTTCTTCTCCTATCTCATTTGGCTCTCCAGTGGACATGGTGTGCCTGTTAACAACATGCTGTCTAACTTCTAATAATTCATCTTTCTAAATTTACACACACCAAGTCCAGGTCCTGCATTCTGCTCCTTGGGCTTCTTTGTGTCTCTCTTATCTGAGAAACACACTCTCAGGTAGGGCAGTACTTTACTGTATGTGGACACCAGCACATGTGTGCATTTCCCTCTCCTTCTGTTTGGGTAATTCCTCGGCAGCATGGGGTTAGTGCGCCTTGCTGGGGAGCACACGGAGGTGTGATCAGCAGAATCCAGAATGCAGGCTTCTCCACAGCACAAACAAATTGCTCCCTTCATAAGCAAATGCCATTTTAAAAAGTATATAGGATAATGCAGATCAAACCCACTTTTCAAATTCTATAGTGGGCTTCTTTCATATTCCAGTTGTTAAATACAATGTATATGACAATCACAATGGTACCAGAGGTGATGTTGTATCATTGTGAGAGTTGTTTTAGATTTGCTGATAGCACAGTAACTGTGCATATGTCCCTGTTGTTAGCTACTTGCACTAGTGGTAGTGGCTGTGAGTTCCATGAAAACACACCACAAGGGATTGTGTGGATGTCTGTAACATATTGTACTTGTTTGCTTCACACAAAATGGGTTAGATCCTGAGACTCCCTCTCCCTGGATATGAGGGTGGCAAGGCAATTAGAAGTGTTCCACAGTTGTCTCTGTTCATGCACACAGCATTCCCTGGGGTATAATTCTCACTTGAGATCATTCAAGATGATGCAGTCATCAGGGAGAACAAAATGCTCATGTACACACCCTCGGATGGCATTATTTGGCTACATGTTTGTTTCTGGAGTCAGTGAGGACAGCTGCACAAGGAAGACACTCCATGCTCAGAGGCCATCCCTTCACTTGGTCATGCACTCCTGCCCAAGCCAGCTGGAAGGTCATATTCAGTTCATTTCCTAATTATTTTGAATCAACTACTTACTAGCAGAAAAGTGAGTACCTATAAAATGGACCTTTCTAAGCGAGCAATGTGAAACTCATCACTGTGCAATAGCTCGGTGCTTAGGATCTTCTGTTTGTAAAATCTCACAATGAGGATGGTTGTGTTTCATCGAGAAAACATCTTCCTAATTGACTTTATCTGTAAGGGCTACAAAAATTATTTAAATTGCATTAACACAGTGCCAAATTGTTGTGTAATCACATGTGCATTCCTCTATTTACACACCTGGGGAAAACAACCAATCTTAGGTGTCTTCCATTAACACACTTACATTTTGCTTAATTGTTTTCTTTCTATGTCCTATTTTTTATTTATGTATTTTTTGGGGGGGTACTAGGGATTGAACTCAGGGACACTTGACCACTGAGCCATATTCCAAGCCCAATTTTATATTTTATTAAAAGAACGGGTCTCACTGAGTTCTTATCACCTCACTTTTGATAATGCTGGCTTTGAACTTGTGTTCCTCCTGCCTCAGCCTCTCAAGCTGCTGGGATTACAAGCATGTGCCATTGCGTCCAGCCTGTCCCATCCTTTTTGAAATTAAATCATTTAAATTCTTCCTTTGATTTCACTGTGTCTCTCTGATACTTTCCTACATGCTCACCTATACCCATAATTCAACATTCAACATACAAGTTAAGTTATGCGGCTCAGGTATTATTTAGATCAATTAATATATCTTCAAGCTTTCTCATTATCATAAGGAATTTTCTAATACCATGTGAGCAGGCAACTTAAAGATCATTTCCTTTCAAGTTAATAAAGATTAATTTGCTAACTTAAAAAAATTCTATATGAATTTTGAAATTAAATCAGGCACTTTTGTAAATAGAAAGAGGAAGAAAGCAGAGAGTGAAAGAGAGGTAGACATGACAGTGAAATTGAAAAGAAATAAATAAATGAGTTCCAAAAATTGGTCCAAACAATAGGAAAGGGTGATGACGGTGGATACAAAGAGCATCGTGTCTGTTGGAACATTGTCCCAGCTACTGCCCTCAAAACTTTATGTGTAAATTGATTTTTCTTTCCAGCTAGAGATAATAATCTCATTTTGTTGCTAAGTGCAGTTCTAGAACACAAATTCACTGCAAATCAGAGGCCACAACTGACAGTGAGATTTCAGGTGTGAGTCGCGTTCAGCAGAAAACCCGGCTTTGTAATGACCCTATGTGCTGTACAGCCTGCCCCTCAGTGACCATGCAGACATCCCTGGCCAGTGCAGAGTGGAGATTTCCTCAGAGTCCCCATGAGGCACAGAGAGGACAGTGGTGGTGGTGGGAAATCTAAAATATGGGACAGCTGCACATGGTTCTGTTAATTAATCACAATCGAAGAACAGACTTTGATCTCAGGAAAAAAGAAGTGTTATGAAGATAATTCAATAACATCAATCCAACCATTATTTAACAATTTAAAAGTGTATATATTTTCTAACATACTTCAGGTGTGGAAAATTTTGAGCTATGTTAAAAACAATCTCAATTTTTTGATGGTAAAACTGAGACTTAGATTGTATTAAATATTTCATTCCAAGACATATAGCTAGTCATATAGACATATAAATAGTCATTCCAAGATATATAAGTAGCAGAAAAAACTTGCACGTAAAGCTGACTCAATTTCTATACTTGACCAAAGTACAATTTAAAATGTATTTAATCCTGTCTAATCTGTATGAGTGAATAAAATATAAAGATTCTCTGTTTAGTGAGCATATGCTGTTGTAGAAACCAGAACTCTAAAAATACATGCGGCATCCATCAGAACGTGAAGTATAATAATGCAGCACAACTCAGGAAGAGCTTGATAGTGACTGCAACCTCATCAGCAGTGGTGGGCAGGTGGGGGATGAGGTTGGCTTCAGCTGGAAGGATTCAGAGGCTTTTGGGTGCAATGAGAGACCAGGACAGCCCATGGGCAGATGGGAAGAAGTCTGAGAGGTACACCTATGCCAAGGCATTTATCCTATGCAGGAGACTCGTGACTGGTACTTGCTTCACATTAACACTTTTCTTTTGTAATCTGATTAATTGGAAACTGTAATCTCCACTAAGAAAAAAGCATTTGGATGGATGGCAACAGAGCATCCCAGCATTTTATTAATGTCCAGATATTTGGCTGTTTTTCTTACTCTTTGTAAATCCTGTTGCCATTCTTTTTTATTTTTCTATTTTATGTGTATGAGACCTATCATCATAATAGGTACCCATTGATTTCCCTATTGTTGAAGGGTGTGTCTGTTCTGATCATCTGCTATTCATCAAATATTTTAAAACAAATGCACTTGGGTTATGGAACCCACTGCTAAAATTCTTCATGAGAATATATTTGCCACTTAGTCCTCACTAGCATCTCCCACACTTCCCACAGTATAAACAACAAGAAGATAAGTTTTTGAATTTAGATGCACAGATTATTGGAAGACAGATTTATTACTTCACAAAGTAATGTAAACGGTATCCAATGGTATTTAAAGGTGGACTGACCTAATAAAAACTTCACCAGTTTGATAAAGCCTTTTGGTTTACTGTAAAGAGAAGGTCTGACTTATCTGCAAGGGAAGGCTGCAGGCCCCTCTTGAAGGGGTGTGCTCCCAAGGCTGAGGAGCTTGGGCTTCTGCAGTGAGCAGCTCTGCCAGTCTGAGCACAGCCTTCCCTTTGAGGCAGAAGTGCACATCACTATGTGAGACCACAGAACACAGGTGTCCAGGGTCAACACACATATGGAGACAGCCCTGTCTTCAACACCAAGAGCAAACACCTGCCGGAACATTCTCCATGTCCTCCTTTGTTCTTAAAGGTGGGTGAACAGTCCCTCAGGTGAGTGAGACTGTGTAAATGCTGTAAGTTACCAGCAGTGAGGAAAACATCTGCAAAAAAATCAGTCTAGGAGCATTAGATTGGTCCATGAACCAACAGGGATCCCACCTGTACTCAGGTCTACAGTGCTGTCTTCATGCCCAGAACACTTACAGAACTTTGCTTCCTTCCAGACATCACAGTCATGATGCAGAGGGGATCCTGCAGTGGGGGAGCTCAGGGAGTCAATGGGAGCAGCTGTGACTCACTGGCCAGTCTGCACCCAAGGTGCTGGTGAGACACAGACTCCCCTCCATTCAGCTGCCCTGGATGAGAAGCCCTTGCTCAAAATACAGCAAAAGATGGAAAACTCAAGTGAAGCCTTCACCTGATAGAGCATTTAGTAAACTAGACAAGTATAATTGGATGAACCTACACCTGCAGGAGTCACCATTTTTTCTGAAACTGTCACACATAATATGACAATTTCCAAATAGTCCAACTTTACCATTCAATAGTATTTATACTTGGGTGCATTTTCTGTGACCTTGGTGGAGCTTCCAAGCATGACAAGTTTGGAGAACCACACTGTGGCTGAGTTTTTTCTTCTGGGACTGCTTCAACACATACCAGCTCACTTTTGTGTCTTCCTGCTCATCTCCATGATGTTCTTCGTCACGCTGACAGGAAACAGCCTCCTCATCCTGCTGATCCTGGTGGACCCCCTTCTGCACACTCCTATGTACTTTTTCCTGTGGCAGCTCTCTCTCATTTACATCCTGTTCACAATTGCCATTGTCCCCAAGATGATTCCTGACTTCCTTCTGCACAAGACTGCCATCTCTGTGTCTGGCTGTGGGACACAAATCTTCCTGGGATTGGCCTTGGGTGGAACTGAGTGCATCCTTTTGGGACTCATGTCCTATGACTGATATGTGGCCATCTGTAAGCCTCTCCACTACTTGCTGCACATGAACTGGACCCTCTGCAGGCAGATGGCACTGAGCTCATGGGTGAGTGGTGCTTTCAATGCCTTGGTACACACTGTCTACACCATGAAGTTCCCTTTCTGTGGACCCAGAGAAATCCATCATTTTTACTGTGAACTCCCTGGTGTCCTGCAGCTCTCTTGTGAGGACACCTTGGCATATGAGATGGGGGTGTTGATCAGTACCACTATTCTGCTTCTCATTCCATTCTCCATCATCCTTGCCTCCTACATACTCATCCTGGTCACCATCATCCACATGGCTTCTGCCGAGGGGAGGAAGAAAGCTTTCTCCACCTGCTCCTCTCACTTGGTGGTGGTCAGCTTATACTATGGTGCGATCATTTTCATGTACATGAGGCCAATCTCTTCCCATACTCCAGGCCAAGATAAAGTTGTGTCTGTCTTCTACACCATTGTGACACCAATGCTCAACCCCTTGATCTATAGTCTTCGAAATAAGGATGTCGTGGGAGCCCTGAGAAAAACTCTATGGAAGTGTTCAGCATGTGGGAAAACGTGACTATGAGGACTGGGCTTCTTCAGTATTGACCAAACGTGAGCATTGACCAAACATTAGACTGCCTCCAGTAGAGATGCTCAGAGTCAGGGGTGCAGGTGAGGGGCCACTGAATATTCTGAAGTGTCAGGTGTGGCACCAAAGGGATGCTGGGCTTCTCTGCAGAAACTACAGCTTGGCCAGTGTGATGACGGTGGCACTACCCAGCTGTCAGGAAGACAGGGAGGCTCTGGTTTCAACCATGTTGTCAGAGAGAAGCATGTGACTGCATTAGTAGAACTGTGTTTACAGCTTATTATGAAAAGTCACCCTCTGTAAGGTACAGGGATAGAAGATCTGCAATTTACAGGTCTCATTAGTAAGTCAACTTCAAAATGAATATTTTATTTTAATTAAATGCATATAAGTGTCATATACAGTCCTTTAAAAACAATTGAGGTGCTGGATGGCCATGTGTGTATGTTTGACATAAAGATTCCTTTGTTCATTAAACATACCCGTCTCCAATTCTAGGGAGAACTTTTGTAATCACAGATTGTGTGTGGAGTGGTTTATGTTAACCTTGAAATTCTTACCTGAAGAGTGAGGAATAAGGCACAGCCCTGCCCTCAATGCTGCCACATTCAGGAGTCAGATGGGTGATGGGTGATAGATTTAAATCTGCATAATGCTTTTGGTAGTATGACCATTTTGACAATATTAATTCTGCCTATCCAGGAGCATGGGAGATCTTTCCATCTTCTGAAATTTTCTTCACTTTCTTTCTTTAGTGTTCTGAAGTTTTCATTGTAGAGATCATTCACCTCTTTCTTTAGATTGATTCCCAGGTATTTTTATAATTTTTGAGGCTATTTTGAATGGAGTAGTTTTCCTAATTTCTCTTTCAGTGGATTCTTTGCTAATGTATAAGAAGGCATTTGATTTAATGGGTGTTGATTTTATATGGTGTTAGTTTGCAAATTCATTTATTAGTTCTAGAAGATTTCTGGTGGAATTTTTTTGATCTTCTAGATATAGAATCATGTCATCAGCAAAGAGTGATAGTTTGAGTACTTCTTTACCTGTTTGTATTCTTTTAATTTCTTTCTTCTCTCTAGTTACTCTAGCTAGAGTTTCAATGATGAAGTTGAATAGAAGTGGTGAAAGAGGACATCCTTTTCTTGTCCCAATTTTTAGCAGGAATGCTTTCAATTTTCCTCTATTTAGAATGATGCTGGCCTTGAGTTTAGTAGATATAGCCTTATGTTGACATATGTTCCTACCATCCCTAGTTTTTCTAGTGTTTTGAAAAATAAAGTGTGCTGTATTTTGTGAAATGCTTATTCTGTATCTATTGAGATGATCATGTGATTCTTGTTTTTAAGGCTGCTACTATGATGTATTATGTATATTGATTTCTGTATGTTGAACTACCTTGCAGCTCTGGGGTGAATCCCACTTGATGGTGAAGCACTGTTTTTTAAATATATTTTTGCATGTGATTTGCCAGAATTTTATTGAGAATTTCTGCATCTATGTTCATCAGGGATATTGGTCTGAAGTTTTCTTTCCTTGGTGTGTTTTTGACTGGTTTTTGTATCCGGGTGATATTAGCCTCATAGAATAAATTTGGAAGGGTTCCCTCTTTGTCAATTTTTAGAAGTATTGGTGTTAATTCTTCTTTGAAAGTCTTGTAGAACTTGGCTGAGAATTCAACTGGTCCTGGACTTTTCTTAGTTGGTAGGCTTTTGATGGCATTTTCTATTTCATTACTTGAAATTGATGTATTTCAATTATATGACCTGCTCATTTAGAGTGTGTAGGTCATATTTCTCTAGAAATTTGTTGATGTCTTCTATTTTATTAGAGTATAAATTTGCAAAATAGTTTCTAATTATCTTCTTCATTTCAGACATATCTACTGTGATATTTCCTTCTTCATCTTGTATTTTAGTAATTTGAGTTTTCTCTTTTTTTTCTCTTTGTTAGAATGGCCACAGTTTTATCTATTTTAATAATTTGTTCAAAGAACCAACATTTTGTTTTGTAATTTTTTTCGGTTGTTTCTTTTGTTGAGATTTCATTGATTTCAGCTGTGATTTTAATTGTTTCCTGTCTTCTATTGCTTTTGGTTGATTTCTTCCTCTGTTTTTAGGGCTTTGAGATGTAGTGTTAGGTCATTTGTTTATTAATATTTTTATTCTTTTAATCAATAAACTCAACGCAATGAACTTTTCTCTTAGTACTGCCTTTATAATGTTCCAGAGATTTTGATATGTTGTATCAGTGTTCTCATTTAACTCTAAGATTTTTAAAATTTCATCCTTGATTTCTTCTACTACCCACTCATCGTTCAATTGTGTATTATTTAGTATCCGTTTCTGACAGTACCTTCTATTTTTAATTGTATCATTGATATCTGATTTCATTCCATTGTGGTCTGATAGAATGCAGGGCATTATCTCTGCTTTTTTGTATTTACTAATAGTTTCATTGTGGCATAAGATATAATCTGTTTTAGAGAAGGAGTCATGTGCTGCTGAGAAGAAAGTGTATTTGTTTGAAGATGTATGAAATAATCTATATGTGTCTATTAAGTCTAATTGTTGATTGTATTATTTAGTTTTATAGTTTCCCTATTTAGTTTTTGTTGGAAAAATCTGTCCAGTAGTGAGAGAGGTGTGTTAAAATCACCCAGAATTATTGTACTGTGGTCCATTCGATTCTTGAAATTGAGTAGGGTTTGTTTGATGTTAATAGATGTTAATCGTTTGGGTCATAAGTGTGCTATTTCTTGCTGATATACACTTCCCTTAAGAAGTATGAAATATCCTTCTTTGTCTCTTCTGAATAACTTTGGTTTGAACTCTTCTTTATCTGAAACAAAAATGGAAACCCCTGCTTGTTTCCTCAATCCATTTGAGCGATAAGTTTTTCCCCATCCTTTTGCTTTGAGACTGTGGATGTCTTTGCCCATGAGATAGCACATTGTTGGATCTTGCTTTTTAATACAATCTGCCAGTCTCCGTCTTTGGATTGATGAGTTTAGGCAGTTAATATTCAAGGTTATTATTGAGATATGGTTTGTATTCCCTGTCATCTTGATTCATTTCTGGTTTTTGATTTGTCCTAGTTTCTCCTTTGGTTGAATGTCCCTTTAGTGTAGACCCTACGTTTGCTGGTTTTCACTTTTTTTTTTTCACTTCATCCTCATGGAATATTTTGTTGAGAATGCTCTGTAGTGTAGACTTTCTAGTTGTGCATTCTTTTAATTTTTGTTTATTGTGGAATTATTTAATTATATTTTCAAATCTGTATCTTAATTTTGCTGGACATAAAATTATTAGTTGGCATATATTTTCTTTCAGTGATTGAAATATATTATTTAGGACTTCCTAGTTTTGAGGGTCTGGGCTGAGAAATCATTGAGATCCAAGTTGATTTTTCCTTATATGTAATTTAATTTTTTTTTCTCACAGTGTTTGAGATTTTATCTTTATTCTCTGTGTTAGTCATTCTCATTAAAATGTTTCTTGGTGTGGGTCTGCTGTTATGAGAGAGGCTTTTCTAGCACTAGTGAGGCCCTGGGTTTTAACCTCACCATGGAAACAAAAAACAATAACAACAAAAATTACTTGGGGAGACAGAGGCAGGAGGAGCCCAAAGTTCAGTTCAGCACCTGCAAACTGTGAAACCCTAGCTCAAAAAACAAAAAAATAAAAACATGTGTCATGGATTCAGCTCAGAGGTTGTGCCCCCTGGGATTATTCCACAGCACCTCAATGAAAAACATTTCTCTATACACATATAGTATCAGCTGCTGCAACTTCAAGCAACTTAGCAAATTATGCTTGTTAGGTGCAGGGCAGACTGAAGTAACTAAGTTGTCTGCAAGGCAGGCTGAACAAACTTTAGCTGCAGGATACCCCACGCACTCAGATCCCCCTCTGTCTGGTCCTTTATCACCTGTTTGCGTCATGTCTGAACACTCAACCCGATTCAAGGCTGAACCCTCGACCCCCACCCACCTGGTGCAACCAAAACCCACATCTGACCCCTGCCCCATCTGCCTGAAGGCAGAAGATGACACCCTTAGCAACCACTGTATGATCCAATCATTGTATGCCAACAAGGCAGTTTGGAGACCCAGAGACCCCATTAGATTTTGGCTATAAAAAGTCCCTCCTGCTGGGTCCCCCTCTCTTGCTCTCTCTCACGTTCACTCTCTCTCACTCTCACTCTCACCCTCTCTCTTGCTCTTGCTTTCACTTTCCCTCTCCCTCTCACTCTCTCCCCTCTCTCTCTGGTATCCCCTGTCTTTCTTCTCTCTTTTCCCCTCTTTCCTTCTCACTCTCCCTTTTTTCTCCTCTTTTGCACTGCTGCAATAAAGATCTCTTGGTCGCTGCGAGTGTTGTGGTCACTTTCCTTTCAATGCTGCCCAGCACAGTGGCGCGTCCCTGCAATCCCAGTGGTATGGGAGGCTGAGGCAGGAGAATTGCAATTCAAAGCCAGCCTCAGCAACTTAGCGAGGCCCTAAGCAAATGAGCAAGAGACTGTCTCAAAATAAAATATAAATAAATGAATGAATAAAATAAAATAAAAAGAGCTGGAATTTTTGGCTCAAAAATTTTGCGTTAGTTGTGTTAGGTGTAGAGCAGGCTGGAACTTGGTGAAGATGGTGACTTCTGAGAGAAAGAGCATGAAGTGAAGGATAACCTGGACACTCAAACCCCCATCTGTCTGTTCTTTATCGCCTATTTACCTCAAGTCCAAATGCTCAAACCCTGCACTCAAGGCTAAACTCAAGGTGAACCCCCTGCTCAAGGCTGAACACTCAACACCACCCCCCCACACCACCCCTGCTCCCCCAGCAAGGCTGAACACTGAACCCACCTTATGCCAACAAGGCAGCTTGAAAACCCAGAGACCCTATTAGATTTAGGCAGCACAGCAGACGGGCTACAAATCCCTTCAGCTGGGCTCCCTCTCTCTCGCAAACATCCATTGGAGGAAAGGATAGTTTTTTTTTCAAAAAAATGGTGCTGAAAAGTAGAAATTTAGATGTAGCAAAATGGAATTAAACCTCTACTTCTCACCACATACAAAACTCAAATTAAAGTGGATCAAGCATCTAGAAATTAGACTGGAGACTCTGCACCTAATAGAAGAAAAAGGAGGCCCACGTTTTCATCATGTCAGATTAGGGCTTGACTTCGGCTCATGCTCTCTCTCCCAGAGGTCACCATCTTCACCAAGTTCCAAGCAAATGCTTCCTACCTGAATTAGTACCCAGCCCAATCAAAAAGCTCCCAATCAAAAAGCTCCACCTGAAAAGGGCTGGGGCCAAGAACCTGTCACTTTAGCTAATTTTTAATTATCTTCAGCTGTCAGTCATGATGCAGAGGCAAGCCTGGTCAATCAGGGATGCGGGTGGAACTGTCCAATCAAGTGCACCAGCGGAGGGGAAGGGGGGCTTCTGTAATCTCAGGAGATTTTGTCCTCATCAACTCCGCTTCGCCATTTTCAAGGCCCAAGTGACTCTGCACCTCCTGTGTTGCAATCTCGGGTGCCTGGAAGTTCCTGGAGAGAACACTGGGTCACCAAGGAAGCTAAAACTGGTGAAGTTGCGACCAGGGCTGATGCGACTCCCTCAGCACCTGCCCTGGTGCCCTGGTGTGCCAGTGAGCTAGGGAGTAGGGCACAGTCTCAGTCCCCTGGTCCCACCGGTTGGGCTGGGTGGTGGGTCCTTGAAGTCAGAGGCAGAGCGTTCAACCTTGTCCCCGCTGGCGGGTGGCCCTGAGCTTCTTTCCTCTGCTCCTGAATGGTGGGGTGGGTGTTAGCTTCTTGGAGTTGGTCAGAGCCTGCGTTCTTGTCCTGGCTAGCTTATGGCATGGGCCCAGGGTTGGGATGGGTGGCTACTCTCTGTGGTCAGCTGCAAAGCCTAAGGCTCTTTTCCTGCTGCTTGGTTGCCCTGGACCCTCTCCAGTTGCTCCTCATTGTTGGGTGGGTGGCCTAGGTCCCTGGGGTCCCCTCCCTTCCCTGCTGGTTTCCTATTTAGAAAGTCTGATAAGGTTAGTGATGTATTGTGAGTAGTAGTTTTAAGAATTTTCATCTGACACGGTAATTAAGATAATTAGCTATTACAGGGCTTAAGATAGCCCAAGATAATGCTTGCTCTCCACACAGAACCTGTCTTCCTACCCTCATGGTGGTCTAGTTAGCCAAAGTCAAGTGATCTGAAGGTTCTTTGATGTAAATGAAAGTGATACTGCCAGTTATCAGTGAGGAGTCCTGCCTCCCCACATGTTGAAGTCTGAACCTTAGAGAAGCACACTGAGGCAAACATAAAGTAGGGTTTATCTAAAAAGGGGTAACCTAGACTTCTCCCAGGAAGGAGAAGGGGCCTCAGCTGGTATCCTGGTATCCCAAGAAGCAAGGTGTTCCACGTTTTTATGTGTCCTAGGCTTCCTCTGTTCTCCTGCCCTCTCCCCCTTATCTTTCTCCTTCCTGCACACCTGAGTAGGCCCAGGAATGCTGGGAGGGATGGCCCAAAGGTGGGACACAGGTGGGCTGAAGAGGGAAGGGCAGGATGGAGCAGCCCAGGACACCTTAACAACCTTATAGCTCCCTGTAGGGAGGGGCAATTCCTGGGGCAGGTTACCTTGGCAACAAGTTGGAGCAGGAGCAGGTTCTTGGTAAGGGTGAAGGAAGGGCTCTGAAGGAATTAACATTTCAATCCCTCAGTGGGCAGTCTCCCACTTCCCAGACTCACTCAAAATTGGCCTCCTTGATGGGACCTGAGTGGGTTTACCTGACCTGACTGGGTTTACCTATCTATACTGACTGCCTGTCTGGTCTGAATGTTTTTTTGATGTAGATGCAAGTTCATAGAGAACTTCAGTTCACACCTGTAAAAATCCTGTGCTTTTCCTTTTATCTTTCTTAGACAACATATCACAATTTCTTTTTTTATTAATATTATTCTTTTTTTAATTGCTTTTATTTTTTAAATAAATGACAGTGGAATGCACACAATTCTTATTACACATATAGAACACAATTTTTTCATATCTTGTTTGCATATAAAGTATGTTCACACCAATTCATGTGTTTACATGTACTTTGGATAATGATGTCCATCACATTCCACCATTATTGCTAATCCCCTGCCCCCTCCCTACCCCTCCCTCCTCTCTGCCCTATCTAGAGTTGTCTTTTCCTTCCATGGCCCCCCTCCCTACCCCACTATGAGTCAGTCACCTTATATAAGAGAAAACATTCACCATTTGTTTTTTTTTGGGGGGGATTGGCTAACTTTATTTAGCATTATCTTCTCCAACTCCATCCATTTACCTGCAAATGCCATGATTTTATTCTCTTTTATTGCTGAGTAAAATTCCATTGTGTATATATGCCACATTTTTTTTAATCTGTTCATCTTCTGAAGGGCATCGAGGTTCATTCCACAGTTTAGCTATTGAGAATTGTGCTGCTATAAACATTGATGTGGCTGTGTCCCTGTAGTATGCTGTTTTTAAGTCCTGTGGGTATAAACTGAGGAGTGGGATAGCTGGGTCAAATGGTGGTTCCATTCCAAGTTTTCCAATGAAACTCCATACTGCTTTCCATATTGGCTGCACGAGTTTGTAGTCCCACAGCAATGTATGAGTATGCCTTTTTCCCCATCCTAACCAACATTTATTGTTGTTTGTCTTCATAATAGCTGCCATTCTGACTGGTATCTTAGAGTAGTTTTGCATTTTTCTAATTTCAAGAGATGATGAACATTGTTTCATATATTTGTTGATTGATTGTATATCCTCTTCTGAGAAGTGTCTGTTCAGGTCCTTGCTCCATTTGTTGATTGGGTTATATTATTTTAGTTTTTTGGTGTTTAGCTTTTGAGTGCTTTATATATCCTAGAGATTAGTGGTCTATCTGATGTGCGAGGGGTAAAAATTTGCTCCCAAGGTGTAGGCTCTCTATTCACCTCACAGATTGTTTCTTTTGCTCTAGAAACTTTTTAGTTTGAGTCCATCACATTTATTGATTCTTGCTTTTAATTCTTGTGCTATAGGAGTCTTATTAAGGAAGTTGGGGCCTAATCCCACATGATAAAGATTTGGGCCTACTTTTTCTTCTTTTAGATGCAGGTTTTCTGTTTTAATTCCTGGGTCCTTGATCCACTTTGGGTTGAGTTTTGTGCATGGTGAGAGATAGGGGTTTAATTTCATTTTGTTGCATATGGATTTTCAGTTTTCCCAGCACCATTTATTGAAGAGGCCATCTTTTCTCCAATGCATATTTTTGGCACCTTTGTCTAATATAAGATAATTGTAGTTTTGGGGGTTAGTCTCTGTGTCATCTATTCTGTACCATTGGCCTACCAGTCTGTTTTGGTGCCAATACCATGCAATACTATTGCTCTGTAGTATAGTTTAAGGCCTGGTATAGTGATGCCACCTGCTTCACTCTTCCTGCTAAGGATTGCTTTAGCTATTCTGGGTCTCTTATTTTTTCAGATGAATTTCATGATTGTTTTTTCTATTTCTATGAGGAATGCCATTGGGGTTTTGATTGGAATTGCATTAAATCTGTATAGTGTTTTTGGTAGTCTGGTCATTTTGATAATATTAATTCTGCCTATCCAAGAGCAAGGTAGATCTTTCTAAGGTCTTCTTTGATTTCTTTCTTTAGGGATCTGTAGTTTTCATTGTACAGATCTTTCATCTCTTTTGTTAAGTTGATTTTCAAGTATTTTATTTTTTATTTCTGGCTATTATAAATGGGGTAGTTTTCCTCATTTCCCTCTTGAAGTATTTGCAACTGATTTACAGAAATGTCTTTGATTTATGGGTGTTGATTTTATAACCTGCTACTTTGCTGAATTCATTTACTAGTTCTAGAAGTTTTCTGGTGGAGCTTTTTGGGTCTTCTAGATATAGAATCATATCATAAGCAAATTGTGCTAATTTAATTTCTTCTTTTTCTACATGTATCCCTTTAATTTCTTTCATCTGTCTATTTGCTCTGGCCAGTGTTTCAAGAACTATGTTAAACAGAAGTGGTGCTAGAGGGCATCCCTGTCTTGTTCCAGTTTTTAGAGGGAATGCCTTCAATTTTTCTCCATTTAGAATGATGTTGGCCTGGTGCTTAGCGTAGATAGCCTTTACGATGTTGAGCTATGTTCTGTTATCCCTAGTTTTTCTAGTGTTTTAAACATGAAGGTTTGCTGGATTTTGTCAAATACTTTTTCTGCATCTATTGAGATGATCATGTGATTCTTATCTTTGAGTCTATTGATGTGATGAATTACATTTATTAATTTTTTTAAGGCTCAGATTTATTTATTCAGAACCAAATAAGATGAGATATTATTAAAAAGGGAAGAAAGAAGTGGATTTAAAAAAGTCTTCTTATATTTCCATTTGTTAAATATACTAATTTACAGTCAGGTGCAATGATGCACATCTGTAATCCTAGTGCTTCAGAGGTTGAAGCAGGAGGATTGCAAGTTTGAGAACGGCTTGCTGACACTCTGTCTTAAAATACAAAAGGTTGGGGATGTGGCTCAGTGATAAAGTGCCTCTGAGTTCATTCCCAGGTCTCACCCCCCACCCCCCCAAAAAAAAATCCTAATTTACTTTTCTACACCTGAGTATGTATTGAAAGTTTGTGAGATTTCATCTTGTATTTTTAGTGATTTCAAATTGACATCCATGTCCTGAAATCCAGAATGCCATTTAAGAAACAATGAAACTCTGTCTTGCATTATTGTTGCAGAACATGAATTCATTTCTACAAAAAAATGTTGTGGATAAATTTATAAATAAGGATTTACAAAGACATCAGTTTTTGTCCTTCACAGGGTGGAGAATTTGACAGGGGATAATAGTTTGTTGTTGTTTTCTGGATGTGGCGGGTTCATATTAACTGTATGTTTTTTGGTATCAACAATGAAACCCAGAGGTGCTTAACCACTGAGCCACATCCCCTGCTGCTACTGCTGCTGCTGCTTTTTTTTGGTGTGTGTGTGTATGTGTGTGTGTGTGTGTGTGCGTTGAGACAGGGTCTTGCTAAGTTGCTAAGGGCCTCAGAGCCATGAGTTTACAGGTGTGTTCTATGGCTCCTGACTTCATGCTAAATTTTAAGGACAATGATAGCAGTACCTGAAATACTGAAATGTGATCATTTAATCACTAAATAATTTACCATTGAATTAGTAAATGACACCTATTTTCTGGAAAGGATATATACATGTTTCTGAAAAAGAGAGCTGATTCCCTTCACAAGCACTCTCACCATGTCACCTAATTCCTATTCCCTCCCAAGTGCCTTCTCCCTGGGCCACCACTTTGGGAGCTTGACTTTTAGCTTATGAAGTTTGGGAGTTACATAAATACCCTGTCTACACTCACTGTGATCTGTCCAACATTTTGGCTGGTCTTAGATATGTTTCTATTTTTACAAGTAGTATTTCATAAGTTCACCAACAAGCACAGCATACTGGCCCTGGATTTCACAGAATTTTCTAAAATACTCATTGTTTCTTTCTGAGAGTGTAGATCATGGGGGAAGTTCAGCCTCCTTGGTAAGAAACTGTATTGTCTTTCCATTGATTTTATTGTATTTTATGCCTCTAATTTTGTGCTTTTTCTATTATAATCATTTTTTATCATTCATTAGATGTATTTTAGTTTTTGTTTTCCTTTTCTTTCTTTCTTTTTTTTTTGTGTGTGTATGTGTGGACTGCTGGGGTTGAATTCAGGGCCTCATGTATGCTTGGCAAATGCTCTACTATCAAGCTGCTCCCCAGCCCAAGAAAATTAGTGTATAGACTGCTATTTATTTACTCATGTATTCAGTGTTGGGGATTCAAGCCTGAGATAAGAGAGTTATCCTTCAAAAAATACTTTCAACTTTATGAAAGGGATTTTCAGGTGGGTGGGTATTTTACTCAGGATTAAAAATAGAGGCACTTGGGCACTGAGCACATCCAGCACATTTTTTAAAATTTATTTTAAATTTTTGTTTTTGTTGTAGATGGACAAAATAACTTTAATTTTTTGATCTTTATGCGGTGCTAAGTAGAGAACCTAGTGTCTCACACATGCTAGGCAAGTAAGTGCCCTGCCACTGAGCAACAGCCCCAGTATGCCCATTTTTATTTTTGATTAAGACCAATTCTAACTAAATTTCTGATGGTCTCCACTGGGAGCTGGCTTTGAGACATTTGTGAAATGAGTATGTTTCATTTCTTTGAATGTTAATGTCCAGGTGCTTTGGCAACATTTTCCAAAAGAGTATGTTTTCCACTGATTTTCCTTTGCTTCTTTGTCAAAGATCAGTGGAATGTATTTATACAGTGTCAAATACTACACCATCTTGATGATTGTAATTTTTTTGTACTTCTTAACCTCAGGTAGTGTACATCCTGGGAATTTAGTATTCATTACTGTGTTGGTTGTTCTGAGTCTTTCATGACTGAAAATCTAACTAAAAGATATTTTATTGGGATTTTATTGAATGCATCACTAAAATTGGTATGACTTGATGATAAAACTATTTCCATCTATGAACATGAAATATCTCCACATATTTGCATTGTCTTTTATACTCTCCTTAGAAGCTTGCAGTTTTTGTCATAGAGATTTTTTTCAGATTGCTATATGAATATTTCTCTATTTTTTTCCTTAGTGCTATATAAGTGGTGTGTGTTGTTGTTAATGTTTTGTTTTCTGTTGTTAGACTCAGGGGTGCTCTACCATTGAGCTATATTCCCAATTTTTTTTTTTTTTTTTTTTTTTGGAGACAGTCTTTCTGAATAGCCCAGGCTGGCCTCAAAGCTGTGATACACCTGACTTTGGCCCCTGAGTCCATGAATCTTAGGCATGGCTTCTGTGCCCAGATTGCTGCTGCCATCAGTATAATGATAGTCCTACTAATTAACCTTGTGTTGTACAACCCTAATGTTATCTTGTTGATTTTCATAATTCTTTGGTTTATCTCACATAAAGTAGAGAATCATGCTGTCTCTTGATAAAGAAATTTGTGGGTTTTTTTTTTGATCTTAAGTGCATTATTTTATTATTCTTGACTTTTTTTAACTGTTGATAAACTCACAATGTTTATTATTTAGCTTTTTGTTGTGATGGATGCTGTTAACTGGGTTTTAAATTTTGAATCAGCCTTGCATAGGTGTCCTAAATCCCTCTTGGTCTTTGTGTACAATTATTTTTTTTATAGTTTTGGATTCAGTCAAGTAACGTTTGTGGAGAAATTTTGCATTTATGATCCTGAGTAATTCATTGTTTTCTTATTTTATCTGTTTAATTTTTATAATATCATAACATATGCCTCAAAAGAAATTAGAATGTGCTTACTCTGCTTCTGTGTTCCAGAAAAAGAAAGTAGACAATTAGTGGCAGTTCTTCAGTGTCTTGCAGAAGCCTGTATGACTGTCAGAGCCTTGTGTTTTCTTTTTGGTGTAGTACTTTGTTATTGAGTCAGTTTGTTCAGTAGGCATTGGCTCGTCTGTTTTGTGTATTTCTCTTTCTGCAGAAGCTATAGAAAATTATCTTTCTTAAAGAATAGGCTCAGTTCCTCTAAGTTATCTGATTGTGTCAAGCACATGTTCACAATGTTCTTAATTGCCCATGAATGGCTCGTTTAAACCTAATGGATTTCTCTAATTTTTTTTGTACCTTTATTTTATTTAGTTCTTATATGTGGTGGTGAGGATTGAACCCAGTGAATCATAGATGCTAGGCAAGTGCTCTACTGCTGAGCTGCCATCCCAGCCCCTGTCCTCCATTTTCCTAGCCTCATATCGGTTCATCAGGGATGCTGATGTTCATGAAGTACTTGGTTTTGCAGACTTCTGATTTCCTGATTGTGGTTTCATCAACACCCTCTCTTTTTTACTTTCCTGTGGTTAACTTTCATTTACCTTGCTCTTTTTTCTCTGGTTTCCTGAAGTGGAAGATTCCATGATTGCTTTTAGGTCTTCTTTTCTGAAATGTGCTTTGGATGCCTTTGATACCACAGAAGCCCCAACTGTGATGTTTTTCCACATTGGACTTTTCCATTTTATTTTCCTCAAAATGGTCAACTTTTCCCTTGAGTGAACTCTTACTCCTGTTTACAGACCTGTTTCACCTCCCATTTCCTGGAGGCTTTCCAGCTACTCTGATCTAGTTTCTGATTTAACTCCCGTGTTCTCTGAGCATGCTCTGGTTTTTACTGGTGTTGCATGCTTGTTGAGGTGGGGTTTATGGCTTGGAGTGTGGCTGTTCTGGGTGGCATTGCTATGACCCTGAGAAGGCTTTGTGCTTTGCTGTTGGCTGATGGCCAGAGAAGCCCTCCTGTCTGCTGCTCTGCTGCATGGTCTCAGACCCGACTGAGTTGTGCTGATGTCTCCCAGTGTAACTGTGGATTCCTCATCGTCCTGGGCAGTTCTGTGTGTTTCCATCTGATATATTCTGACTCTGTTTCAGGGACATGCATATTAAAAATTCTAGACAGTTTATTGAAATTTGAGCCTAGTGCCACCACAGTGGCATATGCCTGTAACCCCAGCATCACAGGAGGCTTAGGCCAGAGGGCTGCAAGTTCAAAGCCTGTCTCAGTAACATAGGCCCTGAACTGCCTAGAGATTTTTCTGTCTCAAGATAAAAATAAAATTAAAAGAGCTGGGGATGTGGCTTACTGTTTAAGCACCCCTGGGTTCAATCCCTCATCCAATAAACAAACAAAGAAATAAATGAAAAGAAAAAAAAATTAGCTTAGGCATCCTAGAGCCTGATCTTTCTCAGGGATGGTCAATTTCATTTGGTTTATTTTCCATTCATGAGCCATGATTTCCTGTCTCTCAGTATTCTTTTTAAACTTTTGTTGTGGTTGAAAAGTGAATGAAATGTGTTTCTCTCCTTTCTCCTATGGTGCTATTCCTGTTTGTTGAAGGCTTTGTATGTTTTTCTAGAGATATATGTTATATGTACTCTGTGTAATGAGTTAGTGTTTGTTCACTCATTTGACAGATTTTTCTGAATGGCAGAGTGGTAGGGCAGAATGGAAACTGCAGCAGTTTCAGAGCTGACAGGCTGTTTTTCACCTGACGCACAGCAGCTCTGCTTACTGACACTTCACGTGGAGGCTTAAGATGCTGCAAGTGCCTGTAACAAGATAACCTCAGCAGCAGAAGGAGCCAACAAAGTAGCTGGGAGTGAAGAATCCCTTTTATTCTTACAAGTCCCTAATCTGAATGAGCTGAGTCCTTAGGCTGTTGACAAGCTTGTGCCACATAAGGAATATAAAATTGACCCTCCAATATATCACCCAACTCCCTTGCCTTGATGTCCTCAAAACTTGCTTATGTATAAAAGTAAAAGCCTGCTGTGCTCAGGGCTCAGGCTTGGGGAATTATTCCTCTGAGCTGTGGTGCCACTAATAAACTGTTGATTCCAGATCTTGGGATCATGGCCCTCATTTTCCCATACAACAGAAGCTAGGAAAGAGCCATAGAAATAGCAAAAGCTCAGTTGTCATGTTTTCTGTTGTTGTTGTTGTTGGATTTCTTTTTTGGTAGTTGTTCTGGGGTCTCTGCTTGAAAACACAGTGGAACTGTTTAAAACTGTGCTGTGCCTTTACTCTGCAGAACCATCCTGGGGAGCAGTCAGTGCTGAGCATGTGGGTCTTTTTTCTCTCTGAAGGGATTTCTCCTGGCCTGTGTGTGCTTCCTTCCTTCCTTAGAACACCTTGGTTGTTTTATTTTGGAGAAGGATACTATGGTGTGAACCCTTGGGTGCTTAATCAATGAGCCAAAGCCACAGCCCTCACCTTTTATATATATGTATTTATTTATTTGAATAGAGTTTTGCCAACATGCTAAGGGCATCAATTTGTTGCTGAGTCTGGCATTGAACTTGTGAACCTCCTGACTTGGATTTTTTTTGGAAAAGAAATTTCTAAAAGAAACTCTCCCTATAATGTACTTTATCAGACTTTAGGTGATGGTTGAGTGGGGAAACGATAAGTTGCTGTTCTTGCCAGATGCAGGCTGTATGTTTACTTAAATTTTTTTAAGGAATTTATGGTAATTCTTTCACAGTGATCACTTCTGACTTAGGAGAGTGAGAGGTTGTTTTAGAAAGTAAGATAGTTCCCATAATGATTTTAATATTACATGCAGAAACGTGGGTAAGATCTGCTGTGTGCACTCTGGATCCAGTGACCAGGGTCTCACAAGGGGATGTGAGGCCACTGTCCTACATAAGAGAGGGGCCGTCTGAAGGGCTAGTAAGGCCTCACCATGCTCTCTCCTCTTCGCTGCTACTCATGACTCTTCCTGAGGCTGTGGTGAACTCTTCAGGGGTTTGGGTCATGATGAGGTTCTTGTTCTGATGGTTCTGCTTGTGTTTCAACTTTTCTCTGGAGGGTATGTGTGTGGAGCACTCCCTCTCCCTGGAGCCATCATCATCTTGGATATAAATGACTTTCCTTCTTCAAAGGTCAACTGAGTACATTTGTAGGAGTTTATTTTGGGTCTCTATTCTGTTCTAGTTTATGGCAGTCTCTTGACAGTTTCAGACTCTCAGTTCTGTTCTATTTTATGGCAATACATGATGGTCCCAGACTCTCGGTTCTGGTCTATTTTTTGGCAGTACTGTATTGGTTCCAGACTTCCTTTTCAATCATTTTGATGTGAGTTTTTATCTTTTTCTTTGCTGCTCATCATTTTTATAGAATTATTTAGGTTATTCTTCTGTAAAACTAAATTTCCACTGGGTGAAGTGATACATGACTCTAATCCTAGCAGCTGGAGGCTGAGGCAGGAGGATAACAAATTTAAATGCTAGCCTTAGAAACTCATGAGGCAATTAGTGAGAAAATTAGTGAGTACTGTCTCAAAATAACAAATGTGCTGGGAATGTGGCTCAGTGGTTAAGTGCCCTGGGGTTAATCCCTGCTTTTTTCTTTTCCCCACCATGATCAAATAAATAAAACTAAATTTCTTTTACATTTCTTAAAAGTATTTTAGTCTTTCACATTTGGATGTATAATAAATGGACTTTTGTAGAGGACTGTAGTGCCTTTTGGCACCTAGATTCCATTTTGTCTGGACCATCATTTTGATCTGTCTCTACGACATTCATCTTTTTATACTATGAAGGCCAGCCAAATAGTCCCTTGCCAACATCTTGTTATACTGTGCTCTCAGGAGGTCACATGTTTAAGTCCTTGAATATGCTTGTGTGTCAGCGGCCCAGGCCATTCTGGTAGGTGATCTTGCTAGCTGTTCCATCACTGTGCAGACATCATAGCATGCTCACAGATGTCCATGGAGTAGCCTGTTTCACTCCCAGACTCTGTCAGATACTTGAAGATTCTGGGCTGCAAACCTGCTGCTTTACTACACTCTGGAAGAGCTCATGTGTTGGTTTACTTGCACTAGCATTGCTACAGGCACTAG